>NW_022111320.1:1272826-1277060 GCF_000313985.2 Echinops telfairi | reverse complement strand
ATTCCATAACTCCTGACCATAAATGAGAAAAAATGAATTCTGTATGTACATAAACAAAATAAGATGCTGGAGTAACAAACCTCTGATGATTCAGTGTTCCAAAATATTGTTGCATTCTCTTTGATCACCAGTTCAAACTTAGATTCTGTGAATATATATTCTCCAATCTTCACAAAGTCAATCTCACCATTATAATTTAATTGCCAATTTAGAATATCATAGTATCCAGTCACATCTCCATTTCCATCTATGGCGATTCTATCTCCATTATGGGTTGTAAAATTAAGTGTCTTCAAATAGAACATTAACTAGAAAACAAAGAGGAAGAAAGTAATTTGTAAAACTCTTATTTCCTAAAAACAAGCTTACATAAAGAAAACAATTTCAACTCATATGTAACTCATGATTATATTCTCTTCTCTTCCTTTATACATTTGCTATCTAATCCAAGAAAACTGAAACTTGAAAATGACTGGCCGAACAGAACACGCTGTAAGGAGTACAAGGCACAGTGTATTGCAAAGACTTAATTAAAAATCAGTTGAAAAGAATGTAAACTCACTGATAATTTCCTACTATGTTTTCATGATTGTGATTACAAATGGAAATATTCTTTTGTATTGGTTGGGTTAAATTAAATGCTATTTCATCTGTTTATTTGTATTTTTAATGCAGTTACTAGAAATTTTTAGATTATCTGGGTGGCTCATGTATTTTTATTGGACAGCATTGGTCTATATTAAAATAAAAGATCATGATGGGTCAAAATCAACTCAATGTCACACAACATTTCCTGATTACCTTCAGAACCTGCAGACCAGAGTCATTTTCATTTCTCTTATTTCTCTTTCTTTGACATAAAGATATCCCCTCCACTACCACTATCTCCTTCCCTGAGCATCAGGTGCTGGATCTAAAGATCAGCAAGATCCATTTCTTGCCCTTGCAAATCTCACAGTCTAGTAGAGAGACGAGACAAATAAACAAGAGTCAATGGTAAGATTTAAAGTGCTCTGTGTTGGATGGACACTGGTACAGGTAGGAACTGGAAGCACAGGGAATCCAGGGCCGATGATCCCTTCAGGACCACTGGTGAGAGTGGTGATACCAGGAGGGTGGAGGGAAGGTGGGGTAGAAAGGGGGAACTGATTACAAGGATCTACATATAAGCTCCTCCCTGGGGAATGGACAACAGAAAAGTGGGTGAAGGGAGACATTGGACAGTGTAAGACATGATAAAATAATAATAATTTATAACTTATCAAGGGTTCCTGAGGAAGGGAGGGCGGGAAGGGAGGGGAAAAATGAGTTGATACAAGTAGAAAGCAAATGTTTTGAGAATGATGAAGGAAACAAATGTACAAAAGTGCTTGACACAATGAGTAGATGGATGTATGGATTGTAATGAGTTGTACGAGCCCCCAATAAAAAGGTTATTTTTAAAAGTACTCTGTGTTGCTGCTCTGGAAAGTGTGTTGGGAAGGCATAGATTGGGGAGAAGTTAACTAATTGTCTTGGGGAAATTAGAAATGGAATTTTTTTTTAATGGAAAATTTACCTGACAAATACTGGGAGCAGGGAGATTTTAAGCCAAGAAGACGTTAGGTGCAAACATATTGCTGCTCCATCCTAATTCCATCTCACATTGCTTCAGGGACAAGGGCACCCAAAAGAGGCCACACCCAGCAATGCACACTGGATGGGGCTGGTTCTACACCTACACAGGGCTGCGCAGACATCAGCTGGATTCCCTGAGGAAAGAATGCCTCCCTCACTCTGCCTTACCAGGCCACCTCAAGTGGAGTGAGAGCCCTTTTGCCTCCATAGGAAGGGAGCCAATCAGTGCAGGGACATATTCTGGGCCCCTGGTCCTCATCTGCACCACCTGCTGGGTTGATGCTTCCCAACCCGAAAGCTCAACTCAGCCCTCAGTCCTCTACAAACCAGAGGTCACACAACTCCGTGGAAATAACCCTTATATATATATATAGTTTTATTGGGAGCTCTTATAACATTGTGGAAATAACCTTACGTACGGTATCTGAAAATCTAGAACATATTTTGGCTCTGTCATTATGACCTTGTTGTTGTGTGGTGCCACTGAGTCAGTTCCAATGCATAGAGACTCTATGGAGAACAGAACAAAGCACTGCTGGTCCGGTGCCAGCCTCATAATTGTTCTGATGTTTGAGCCCATTGTTGCAGCCTTTGTGTCAATCCACCCCATCAAGGGCTCTCTTCTTCTTTGCTGCCCTGCCACTTTACCAAGCATGATGTCCATTTTGGAGGACCGATCTCTCCTGACAACACATCAAAGTATGAAGATGAAGTTTTACCGCCATCACTTCCAAGGAGCATTCTGACTGTACTTCCTCCATGACAGATCTATTTGTTCTTTTGGCAGTTCCTGGTACTTTCAATATTCTTTGCCAAGACCATAGTTCAAATGCATCTAGTCTTCTCTGGTCTTCCTTATTCAATGTCCAACTTTCACATGCAAATGAGGTGTTTGGCAATACCCTGGCTTGAGTCAGGTGCATCTTAGTCCTCAGAGGAACCTCCCTGCTTTCCATTATTCTAACGAGGTATTGTGCGCAGATTTATCAAACACAATATGTCCTTTGATCTCTTGACTGCTGCTTCCATGAATATTGATCATGGATCCAAACAAGAAATACTTGCCAGCTTCACTCTTCTCCCCATTTATCTTATTACCTATTGGTCCAGCTGTCAGGATTTTTGTTTTCTTTACATTGTATTGTAATTTATACGAAAAGCTACAATTCAGGACCTTCATCAACAAGTGCTTCAAGTCCTCCTTGTTTTCAGCAAGTGAGGTTGTGCCTTCTGCATATTGCAAATTGTTAATCAGCCTTCCTCCAGTTCTGATGCTGCACGCATCTTCATGTGGGCTACTTTATCTGATTATTTGTTCAGCATACTGATTGAGTAAGTATGGTAAAAGGATAAAATCTGACTCAGACTTTTCCTGATTTAAAACACACAGCATCCCATTGTTCTGTTTGAATGGCTCTAGATCCATGTACAAGCTCCACATAGGCACAATTCAGGTTTCTGTAATTCTTTGTGATAGGTTTTTGTGCCAACTAGGCTCCCGTAGGAACATGTGGGTAGGATTTAACAGGTCACAGCTTGATTGGAGGGCGACCGAGATAAATGGCTCTCTCAGGCTGGCTTTTCCCTCTCTCTCCCTGGTGATCAGACCAGCGCCTGAGTTCGCTGTTCTGCCTCAACTGTGGGCTGTGCTGCCTGTGGGCTATGCAGGGCTCTGCTCCACCTGGCCAAGGCAACCCAGGAACTGCGGACTGTGGACCGCATTCGGTGCTGTGTTGCTCCGTGCTGAGACACTGCCCCACCCTGCCAGGCCTGCTGCCTGTGAGCGAGCATCACACTGCCAACCGCTTGCCATTTTGCATGGCTACCTTGTGAAACTACACTGCCCTCGCCTATTCCACTTCCCACTGTCTGCTTCCTTGGCCTTGGGCCAGGGGCCGTGTGAGTTAGAAAGACCTTCAGTCCCGTGAAAGTGACCTGGACTGAGCGCTCTAATTTGCTGTTTGTATTCTGTGTGGACTAATTTGCTGTTGTATTCCTTTCTGCTATATATAGGTATAGATTCGTAAGAGTCCTGGTTTTGTTTTTCTAGAGAACCCTGCCTAACACATTCCTATTCTTCTCAAAGCTGTCTATAGATAAAAAACAAATATCTTTCTGGTCTTCTCTGCTTGTAGTCAAACCCATCTGACATCTGCAGTGATATCCTTGGGCACACCCGCTTCTGTCCAGCGTGAACTTCTGCCCACTTCCTCACGATAGACTGCTGCAGACATTGCTGAATTGTCTTAAGCAAAATTTTACTTGCATGTGGCATTCATGATATTTTTGAATAATTTTTCATCCTCCTCTGGTCACCTTTCTTTGGAATGGCCACAAATATGAATCTCTTCCAGTTGGTCGACCGGGTAGTTGTCTTTAGAATTTCATGAAATAGGGAAGCGAGGGATTCCAGTGTTTCATCAGCTTTTTGAAAAATTTCCATTGGTGCCATGTCAATTCCTAGAGCCTTGCTTTTCACTGATGCCTTCAATGCGGCTTTACTTTCCCATTCCCTTCAATATGATTGGTTCTTGATCATATGCTACCTCTTAAAATGGTTGAATAAAAAAATAAATAAGTAAAATGGTTGAATGTTGATTAGTTCTTTTGTGTACAG
>NW_022111320.1:1261273-1272726 GCF_000313985.2 Echinops telfairi | reverse complement strand
TTGTAATGCAATTAGATCACACATAATTACACAACTGCTGCCACCATCAGTTTCAAAACATTTTCATTCTTCTTGAATTCCTTTATATCTGCTCCCCTTTATCCTCTCCCTTCCTCACCCTACCCTCCAGGAGCCCTTATTATTATATATGTTAAAAACTATTATTATTATTATTATCATCCATATCTTACACTGTCAAATATATCCATTCACCTACAATTCTGTTATTCATTCCCTGCAGTGGGAATATACAGTCATCATTGCTATCAGCTGCTTCCCCTTCTCCACCCCCACCCCACTTCCTGAATCCTCAGGGAATCATTACTCCCATTATCGTTTCTGGAGGGTTATCTATCTTGCCTTTCATGCATCTATTGATCTTAGTTATACACATGAGCATGTTCATGTCTAACTAGGTTAATGAGGTAAGATAAGAACCATAATAGTGAGGGAAGGAAATACTAAAGAACTAGAGGATAATTGTGTGTTTCATCAATGCTATACCACATCCTGGACTTAACATCCCTTCAGTGTGGCCCTTCTATGAGGGACTGGCCAATTGTCTTTTAGGTGGATTTTGGGCCTCCACTTTGTCCATGCTCCTTCACTTCTATTTGAGTGCTTGTTTGTTCTTTTAACTTATGATACCTATTCCCGTTGACACCTCATGATCACACAGACTGGTGTGCTTCGTCCATATAGGCTTTGTTGCATCCCTGCTAGATGGCCACTTGTTTTATTTCAAGTCTTTAAGACTCCAGACACTGTATTTTTTAATATCCAGGCACCATCCTCTTTCTTCACCACATTTGCTTATGCACCCATTTTGTCTTCCACACTTGTGTAGGGAAGATGAGTATCAGGAACAGTACAAGCTGTTCTTGTACTGAGGTAAGATTTGAGTAAAGGACCAAAATCCATCTGCTTCCTTGATATACATCAAGGAATATAGATAGATAGATAGATAGATAGATAGATAGATAGATAGATAGATAGATAGACAGATAGATATAGATAGAGAGAAATATGCCTATATTTATATATTAACATATCAATTTATCCCTATATATAATTTTTACTTTCTTCTACCTCCTTCCTCTTTTCTTTCTTCTTTCTTCCTACCCCACCATCATGCTGACGTGCTGTTTATCTCTCTGTAGTCCCTCTCTCTCGTATATGTTTCAATGATCAAGTACAACCAGGAATGCTACACCCTCCTCACCATTTGATTTAGTACCCTTGCTATTCCCCTGTCCCTGGGGTTGTTGACTCACTATTCCCCTCCCCACACTTCATCCCCTCCCAAACCCCACTGAACAATTGGTCACAGTCACATCACTGTCTCCATGGGCTTGTTTATCCTGCCTGTCTTAAACAGATAGACACCCAAAGGAGAAAAAAATAAAATAAATAGGTTAAAAATGTGCTGAATAATAAATAGGTAAAGATGTGCTGAAAGACATCTTTTCCCACTTCTCATATGCCTTTAAGGCCCACAGAGGAAGGTGAGGGGGAAAGGTGGCAAGGGGGGAGCAGGGCACTAATCCACCCATGGGAGGGTATTTTTTATGTCTTCACAGGAAAGGGAGAAAGAGAGAAGACTTCATTCTGGTGCAGCAATCCTGAAGTGCAACATCCCTGCATGGAGCAGCTGGTTAACAGAGAGGACTGCAGGGCCGACCCCAGCTCAAGACATGACGCCCCTCTGTCCCTCCCTAGATGACAGTGCTACAGAGGACAACACTAAAGACAGACTGGGGAGAGTGGCCGGTCTGTCTGACCCACGTAGGAACAAACAAGAGGGGAGTGCAACAGACCAGCAATGGGCGCAAAGCCATGAAGCTCCTGGGGAACCCCGATTATGGACCTCAGACTGGGGGCCAGAGTGGGACACCACATCTGAACTCATCTGAACTGGTTGGAGGTTACTCACAAGGGGGACACACTGAAAGTCTAAAGGTGGAATTGGGGGGTTGGGGGGGCGTTGTTGAACAGCACTAGACCACTAGCTCCCTCCCTGACAGCAGGAAGAGCATTGAGGACTGATGGAAGGTGCACCCTTCTCCACGAATGCTGAGGACTAAAAGGGTGTCGGTACTGTTGGGTAGGCGGGTCCTGGGGTACTGAACCCGGAGAGAAATGGGGACTGGACGGATGGATTATAGCAAGTCCTCCTCCCTGTTTAACCAAGAGATACTCATCTACTCTGGGACAGGATATCAACTAGACATGGAACCATTTACATGGTTTTTCTTCTTTTTTTAAACCTATTTATTTATTTTTTTCTTTTCTTTCTTCCATCTTCTTTTAATGCTTCCTGTACTGTTGAACATGTTGCCCATCGAACCTTTCCATTTTCCAACACAAAGCTTGAATTTTTTTCTTCATTTCTTTCAACTTGGTATACACTGACCATGTGCTTCCTTTTTTTATTTTCTAACTCTGGGCCTTTGCACATGTCAGTACAGTGCGTTGTCTTCTCAAGCTGCTCTTCAAAAACTTCTGTTCAGCTCTTCTACTTATTGGTTTCTTTCCCATGTACTTTAGCTACTCTACCATCACAGACAGCATTGTACTTCAAGATACATCTCGAAATGTCACCTTCTTGGTGAGGGATGAATGCCCTGCCTCTTGAATTTGTCATACCCAGTAGAGTGAACAGGAGCCCTGGTGCTGTGGTGGCTAAGAATTAAGCTGCAATCAGCAAAGTCAGCAAGTCAAAACTACCAGCCACTCTGCGGGAGAAAGATAGCCTCTCTACTCCCATCGAGAGTTACATCTGCATCATTGTGGTCAACTCATCTTTGAGCGGGCAGCTCTTCTTCAGCCACATTTTGAATGCCGTCAGCCTGAAGGGCTCATCTGCCGGCACTGTGTTTAACAGTGTTCTGTTGCTCTTCATGAAGGTTTCATTGTCTGACAATGTTCAACTGCTTCTCATAAACTTTTCAGTGGCTAATTCCTCAGACGTGGACAGCCTAGACCTTCTTCATTGTCTGTTCTTAGTCTGGAAGCTCGGCTGAAACCTATTCACCAAGCTTGCTAGTATTTGAAATGCCTGTAACATAACTTCCAACATCACAGCAGCACATAAGCCACCATGGTACGGCAAACTGACACACAAGTGGTGGTTATGATGACTTGGGCATCAGTTTCAGGACTGTGAAAGTTGTGAAATTGTCCCCACCCACAAGGGAACAACAAGTGATCCAAAATCGATGGCGAGGAGGGTGTAGGAGGCCTGGTAGGGCTTGATCAAGGGCAATGTAACCGAGAGGAATTATTGAAACCCAAATGAAGGCTGAGCATGATAGTGGGACAAGAGGAAAGTAACAGGAAATAGAGGAAAGAGCTAGGAGGCAAAGGGCATTTATAGACGTCTAAATATAGGCATGTACATATATAAATACATTTATATATGAGGATGGGGAAATAGATCTATGTGCATATATTTATAGATTTAGTATTAAGGTAGCAGATGGACATTGGGCCTCTACTAAAGTACTCCCTCAACACAAGAACACTTTGTTCTATTAACCTGGCATTCCATGATGCTCACCTTCCCTCCATGATTGCTGAAGACAAAGCGAGTGCATAAGCAAATGTGGTGAAGAAAACTGATGGTGCCTGGCTATCAAAAGACATAGTGTCTGGGGTCTTAAAAGCTTGAAAATAAACAAGCTGAGAACCAACAAAGCCCACATGGAAGAAGCACACCAGCCTGTGTGATCATGAGATGTCAATAGGATCAGGTATCAAGCATCAAAGAACAAAAAAATCTTATCATTGTGAATGAGGGAGAGTGCAGAGTGGAGACCCAAAGCCCATCTGTAGGCAGCTGGACATCCCCTTACAGAAAGGTTGTGGGGAGGAGATGAGCTAGTCAGGGTGCAGGATAGCACCAATGAAACATACACCTTTCCTCTAGTTCTTTAATGTTTCCTCCCCACCCACTATCATGATCTCAGATTCTACCTTACAAATCCGGCTAGATCAGATGATGTACACTGGTACAGATCAGAGCCGGAAACACAAGGAATCCAGGACAGATAAACCCCTCAGGACCAGTAATAAGAGTAGCGATACCAGGAGGGTAAAAGAAAAATGATGAGTGAAAGGGGGAAACCGATCACAATGATCTACATATACACCCCTACCTGGGGGACAGACAACAGAGAAGTGGGTGAAGGGAGACATTGGTCAGTGTAGGACATGACAAAATAATAATAATTTACAAATTATCAAGGGTTTGTGAGGTAGAGAGGGTGGGGGAGGGAGGGGGGGAAATGAGGAGCTGATACCAAGGGCTCAAGTAGAAAGAAAATGTTTTGAGAATGATGGTGGCAACAAATGTACAAATGTGCTTGACACAATGGATGAATATATTGATTGTGATAAGAGTTTGTATGAGCCCCCAATAAAATGATTAAAAAAGAAAGAAAGAAAAAATTAGCCCTGACCTACCTCTGTCACAAGGCTACTACTGAAAGCCTGGGGTGAATCAGCACCCCCAGGGACGTCCAATGGCCATGGCCATCCACCCAGAGCAGCACTCCAGGTCACTTGCCCTTTCATCTCTCCTTCTTCTTCTGTTACGGCACGCTGCTCTCTCAGCAAGTGAGACCTAGCTGAGAGAGCACCACAGGATGACTTCACCGGTAGATTTCCATTAGGGAGGACGCAGTTTCCAACCACCCAAGTGTGTCAAAGAAACCTGGTCCCTGAAGCACTTCTGCAGACCTAGAATACTTAACTTAATCAATGTGAAAAAGGAAGATGAGGGGGGGAAAGAAGAAAACCCTAAGGCACAATTTTTAGGGCTTCCCATCATTCCTCATAGACCCAATAATAACTCTTTAACAACTAGAAACCGAAAAATGTCCATTGTGGTCACATAAGCAGGCCATTCTTTTAAATGAACACATGATGAACTCGTGGCACTAAGTTTTAAGTACAAAGACAAACAGCTGGAATGAATCATATAAATTGTTTCTATTGTTAAACGTTCATGAAATAAAACAAAACCTTACCTGCCATGCTTCAAAGTCAGGTATATATGCACAGGTGTTTCCTGGGATATACGGACCATAGCCTTCTTCACATTTGCTTAGCTGATCCAGGGCGTAAGCCATAGCGTACACAGCTTGTTTGACATTGTTTGTAATTCTTAGCTGTGACACATCCAGGTAGGTATTTTTAAGATCCTCCAACTTCTCCTCTCCGGTACAGAATTGATCAGACATGGCATATAATCTGTCCCCTTTTCCAGTCATATTCATTCGGTGGTCGACGTTGTAGGGAACACTGCTATTGGGCCAAGTACAGTTAAAAGCGGTTTGCCAGAATTCAATGGTCAGGACGTCGTCTGGGTCCTTGCTAGGATGTACATCATAAAGGAATTCTTTCAATCCTGGTATATCAGCTCTTGGTATTGCAAATCCAATACTTCCACCAAAATATGGGAAGTACTCAGGCTTTGCAATGAGGGCTGAGGTGATCCAGGCCTCGCTTGCGATCCATGTTCGGTCAGTTATGTTATGATAAATGATTTCCAGCACAAACGGGCTGAGATCAATATCAGATGCAAAAAGCACAATGACTCTGGCATTTTTATTTGCCTTTATAGAATCAATCGCTTGTTGCATTTTCTCATAGTAATAGATTTTGGGGATGACTTCAGAAAATGCAATACAGACAGAGGTAGACTCAACTTCTTCCTTAAAAATTTTTACTCCATATTTTCCATAATCATCATCAGTTGCTATGGTGCCTACCCAGACCCAACCAAAGTGTTGAATGAGTTTTACCATGGCTTTGGATTGGGCGGTATCACTGGGTATGGTGCGAAGATACGTTGGAAATTGGTATTTGTCACTAAGAAGGGAGCAGGTAGAGGCATAGCCCACCTACAAGGGAAAACAGTCAAGCAATTATTACAAAACAATATCCCAATTTTAAATCACACAACCCTTGAGGATTTGTATTGGAAAGAAGCAAACTTCAAGTTTACTTCTCCTTCTGTGCTCACATCAGTCTTTGGACAAAAGAGCTTCCACTCCTGTCGCTACTCTGTGGGTGTGACTGTTGATGGCAACACTCTGCATGCCCCACCCTCCTCGACCAGGGCATCCCAAGGGAGCTGGAGGAGCCAACGACTAAGAGGATGGCATCCAGTTTGTGAGCACCACTGCATAGCTTCCCATCCATACAGACCATGGAGTGAGCCTCTGTGTGGCAGGCTCAGTTCTCTCTCTCCGTTGTCCGACTCTCTGGTTCTCTCCCTGTCTGTAACTCTGTCATCTTCTACCTCTATCTCCTTCAACCTCTGCTTCCTCTCTCTCTCTCTCTCTCTCTCTGCCAGAACTTCTGAGTACATAGGTCCCAAAACTTAGCTTTTGAAAGGTGTTAGGGAGTTTTATTTCTGCCTCAGCCTTGAACCAAGTTCTCTGTTACTAGAAACTCTAATTTTAGAGGAACTTGCCTAGATGGATAAAGATGTACTTTTGTCTTCCTGTGGCCAATGATCCTTGACTATGTTTTCCACCAGTGAGAAATTAAGAAGGGGAGGAGGGGTAGCCAGTACCATGAATTCCTTGATGGTCGTCCATGCATTTCTGCTGCAGCTTACGCTCAACTTCACTGACTCTCCAACTAAAAGCATTTCCCCTCTGCTCTGGCCTACTCCCGTGCCGTGTGTTAAGACGTCACCTGCTACAGGGCCTCCTATATAAAAATTCCACATAGACCGTCAATTTCTCATTAAAAAAAAATTTAGCCACTGCTTTCAAGAGAATTCTCACTCATTCAAAAAACAAAAGCCCTATCTCATTGCTATAGAGCTAATGCCAACTCATAGCGACTCTGTAGGGCAGTGTGGAACTGCTCCTGTGCGTTTCGGAGACTGGAACTCTTGATAGGAGTAGAAAGCCCCATCTTCCTCCCCACAGCACCACCAGCGCACCGTAGTTCCTTACTAAGTGCCAGAATATTCTTATTACTCCTTTCTCTAGTCCTTCTCTGATTCTCACTCCCACTGCCTGCAGTTTGGCTTCTCCTGTGAACCCACTCTAGCGGTGACTCAGGGAAATAATACTCGGATGAGGAGAGAATCCAATTTAGAAAACAGAGACACTTGAGTTCTAATTCTGACTCCGGAATCATTAGTGTGTGACCTTCGATGAGTCCCTTAACCCTTCTGAACCTTCATTTCCAATTGGAACCAGGGTCATCATACCTACATTGTAAGGTGGCTCAGCATATTGAATAAGATAACTAGTTCGAAAGTGTCTCCTATAGAAAATTCACTTTATCACCTTTGTGGATTTACTACAAGGATTTAATGAGAAAAGCGACCCAGAGTGTTCCAGCCAGTGTCCGGCTCAGAGTCAGCGTTCAGGAGAAGATAGCACTTCCAGCAGCAGCACTGGGGCTCAGCAGGTGGGGCTCACACCTGAGATGTCCGTTGTGTCAGCCAAGCCCCTTTCTTGGTTCTGTTTCTCACTATTTTCCGGAAAACATTTGCATTTGCAGCTTTATCAAAAACATTATGTAACTGCTTCTTACAATGACCTCAAAGTCTCACGTTACTTCAGTAGCACAAACAAGCTTAACATCATTCACATTGATACTTTATTGAACCATCCTTAAAATGACTATGGAGCTATTTCATGCTTTCTTATTAATGCATTCTCCCAAATATTAACTGTAATTGTGTTGAAAGGTGTCACTATCTTCGAATTTAAAATAATCTGTAAAGTTAGCATCCCCACGCCCTCACCATCATGTTCAATTCCTTGCTTGTGGTAGTAGGCTGGTGTGAACTTAAAAGGTCACGAATAATAAGCATTAATATACGATAAAGCCAAAATAAATTCTTTATAACATTTATCAAGCAATCAAAAAACATATACTGAACATCTATCTACTCTTTGCTTCATATAATTCTACTGTCTTAAAAAAACAAGGTTGCTGTCAAGTGATTCTGGCTCATGACAGACCTGTCACAGAACAGAACTACTTCATAGGGTTTTTGCGGCTGTAATCTGTATAGAAGCAGACGGCAAAAACCTTCTATCCATTGAGCTGCTGGATATATTCAAACTACTGCAAGCCTTTTGGACTCCCAGGGACCTGCTGTAGTGTGGAACAGGGGTGGTTCTACATCGTTCCATACGGTCACTGTGAGTTGGCATCGACTCAATAGCGGTGAGGGACCTGCTACTGTCTGTAATGCCTAGTGTAATGTCAACACACTAGTTAAAACCCCCAGCAAAAAAAACTGAAACGAGATCCTTAAGGGATGTAGAAGAGGCTCAAGGTACTCCCAACCTCAAAAGACCACTACCATCAAGTTGATTCTGATTCCTTGTCACCAAGGATTTGTAGACTTCATGGTAGCAGATAGATTCCTCTTTGCCCCTCAGAGCATCCTTGTGGATCCCAACCGGTTGGATAATAATCGAATGCTCACCCAAAAGGGCTCAAGCCACTCCAAAGTAGGCATCAATTTAATCTTGATAAGGCCTGGCTGGGGCATCCCTGGGGGGTGCGAATGGTGATGCCCTTACTACTGAGCCCAAAGGTGGCAAGTTCAAATGCACTAGGAGGCATCTCAGGAAAAGAGCCTGCCAATATACTTCTGAAAAATTAGCCATTGAAAACCCTACAGAGCGCAGCTCTACTCTGACACACATATGAGGTCACCCCGAGTTGCAGTTAATGGTTGCTTTGAGTATACTTGCTTTTGAGGCTGAATAAACAGTGTTAGCACCACCATGCCTGTCTGTCGCTGCAACTCAATCTTGCCTCCCCTGAGCACCTTCATGATTTGCTACCTCCCATAAGCATGGCTTGCATTTCTTTCTAAGTTAGTACCCAGCCCAGTGTTCTGAGATACCTGAGGTATATAATAGATCCCTAGAATTCTGGAGGCAGCAATGGATAAGGATGAGCTTCCTGCTCCGATCATCCCTGCCAGATAGGCTCCAGTGCTGTTTCTAAAATTGGGCTTGTTTTCTTCCTGGCCGGTAAGAAACACCAAAGCCGATTCCACAGACTTGGAGATGGCAAAACAGTTATCAAAGATCTGGTAGCCTAAAGTGGTGTTGGGTAAAATATCCTTCCTCTCATTAATCTCCTTGATGGTGTGGATCATGGTTTTCAGCCAGCGGAATCCTCGGAAGTTAAACCTGCAAGGGAAATAGCTCTCGTAAGGCCTCGTCAGTGTGCTGGCCTTCTCAGAGAAAAGTCGAGCTGAGCTGGCGTGGGGATGGGTTCATTTTACCAACCACCAACAGACATCTCTCTCCTCTGGAGCGTGGTAATAGTTCACACATGGAATCTCAAGCTTGGATGATTCAAGCATGAACTATATTCAGTATCAATTGGTTTGGGGTGTGAAGAAGCACCGTGTTGGAATTGTTCATATATATACATATATATGTTGATATATAGTCCATATGATATAATCCCCCAAAATGGCTGATTACTTCATTTCACAAAAATTTCTTATATTCATAATGGTCTCCACCACACTAGACACCCAGTAATTGCTCAATCCATTTCCCACCATACAGTGGAAGTCCCTGAAGCCGCAGGTCCCTCTTCTTTACCTTCTCAGGGAGAAAGATGGGACTTTTTACTCCCATCAGTAATTACATCTCAGAAACTCACAGGGGCAGTTCCACCTGACCTATAGGGTCACTGAGTTGTCAAGTCCATGGCAGTGAGTTTGGTTGGTTGGTTGGTTGGTTGGTTTTAACCGTCTTACCTACTTTCCCCGGTGATGTAGTGATACCCATCGGGCTGCTAACTCAAGGCCAGCAGTTTGAAACCAACAGCCGATGCTCGGGAGAAAGGTGAGGCTCTCTGTTCCCGTCGAGAGTGACAGTCTCAGAAGGCCACAGGGGCGTTCAGCCCTGCCCTATCGGGTGCCATGAGTCAGAAGGGACTCGACAGCAGTTGTTTTGGTGGGTTTTTTTCCATTACCTTTGTTTTCTTCTTGGGCCTTAAATCATAAAAATTGTTCATATACAGGAATGTTTATTATAAGACTAAATAAAACCAAAACATGATATGAGAGGACTATAAAACGTTCATGGAATTTTTTCTATTATCTTATAATTCCATTTTTCCATGGATTTTTTGAAGCCCTCTCATATATACTGTGATTCTAATCGCATAATTTTTCCTGCCATGATTTGTGAATACCGAGAGATTTTTTTAATTGGAAAATGTTCTGCTTCCTTTTCTTCTCACAGACTGTCATAAACAAAATGCCTCTTCCCTTCCCTTCCCACCAAAAGAAGAAAACATTTCTCTTGTGGTTAGTTCGTCATTACATTTTTTCCATTAAACAAAATTATAATCTCAATTCTTTTTATTCTTCTCAGCTTTAACCAGACTTCAACTTATTCTACAAAAAAAAAAAAGGACTCCGTGTCATTTTCCCTCTTAATATCTTCTGTAGTTAGAGCATTATGTAGCCCATGTTTTATGCTGAATAAATCTTGTTGCATGAAATGTCTAATAGCCTTGTTGACAGATTGTACCCACCCACCGCCATTTCTCTTTAATGGCGCTTCCCAGGGAGTTGAGTCTTTCATTTGGCATGTCGTTTCTGAGTCCTACTGGTGCTGCACACGATAAACACGACAGTGAACCAGTTAGGCCCTGTCTATAGGTAGAATCAGAAAGGGAGCCAGACACTTGCAGCACAAAGCTGTAAGTACCATGATCGGGACAGACATGGGGCCTCTGGGTACAAAGGAGGACCACTTAACCCTGACGGGTTCAACAGCCAAGCTGCGGTTTGAGCAGGGGAAGGAGGGTGTAGGTGAAAGAAAGGTGTGTGCGAAAGGCAGGCAACAAGAGAACATGAACCATTCAAGGAATGGAAGACAAGTATTTTGGAGACTGGGAGTTGGTGACCGGAAAGGAAAGCGGATGTTGGAGAACTGAAAGAGATCAGGAAGTGTCCTGTCACCCTCAAACACTTGTTTTCCAAATTTACACAGCTGGCAGTATTAGCATGTGTACAAATGCATGAAACAAATATGGCAGGATCTTTTTCAAAGAAACATAGCAGTGCATTTCAAGAGCTAAAAAATTTTTTAAATGCACACCTGCTTTGATCCACTACTTACACTGCTGAGAACCCATCTGAAGAAACCAGTCTTCCCCAGAGAAAAAGCTGAAAGCTGTCTGCCCCAAACAGTTTATTGAAGAATTATTCATAACACTGAAAATCAGGAAAGAACGAGGCTGCCCAGGAAGAATAAACTGCGGTGCATTGACGTGATGGGAACATTTCTGTCATTAAAAACTATAACCTGAGAAACTGCAGTTTTGTGCACATCATATTAAGTGAAGCAGGCAGTAGGCAAAGTTGTTTCTACATTATGACTAAAAATACATATAAAATTTATGAACAAGGGTTCATGAGGGAGGGGGGC
>NW_022111320.1:1256238-1260997 GCF_000313985.2 Echinops telfairi | reverse complement strand
TACCAAGGACTCAAGTAGAAAGCAAATGTTTTGAGAATGATGTTGGCAACAAATGTATAAATGTGCTTGACACAATGGATGCATGTATGGATTGTGATAAGAGTTTGTATGAGCCCCCAGTAAAATGATTTTTTTTAAATGTATGAACATTTAGATAAAAGTTAACCGACATTTTTTCTAATGAAACTTGAACACAAAATAATGACTAGGAAGAGGTAGAACTGGGATTTTTTCTTTTTCTTTAGATGATTTCATTAGTTGATTTCTACTACAATATCCACAGCCCAGTTGTACAATGTATATCTCTAATTCCTACCTTCATTTTGGATCTTATAAGTGCCCAAACTTACTGGCCTATGTGGTAGTTACATAACTTCATGTCAACGTGAGGCTGTGAAAGTGTAGGGGTGGTACTCAACCTGTCAATCAGGTCACAGCCTAATGATGCCTCATTGTGGGCGTGGCCTTCTCATAAGGCGATCCCGGGGAACCTTCCCCTCTTTGCTTTCACCTTCTTGCTTGCTGACCCAGATGGCTACTGAAGTCCTGCTATGTTTCCACCGATCTCAGATCCACACACTTTGCACTCACACAGCACGCATTGTGATCTTCCTGCATCCTGCATCATTGCATGTGGTTGTGTAAGTCTGAAGAGGAACTTATGGCCTAGTATCGGATTTATAGATGGGCTAGGCTGAACTGGAATGTTTTCTTGATACATAATTCCTTCTGAATTTAAAGTTCTTTCTTACAGATTTATGAATGTCACTGGGTTACTTTCTCTAGTCAGTGTGGTATAACACAGCTTACCCTTCCTTTTTCAGAAAAAAATTACTCAGTACCCACCTGGCAATTTAAACTTTTGTACTATAGCCCACAATCCAGGATAAAGTGTAGGTATCTGCGTTGGTAGCCCCCTTGGATCATTCCCCCATGAGTGATAAGTCACCCACTTTGGGAAACACTGGTTTAGATCAGCCAACACCATAAATAGAGAACTTCCTTCCTCAATCCATCTTACAGTTTTTCTTCTACACAGCCAATCAAATCTAGCATCTTGTTGAAATTGTGTGTTTCAACCTTAACCCCAGGTATAGGTGAAAATGGATGATTCTAAAATGAAAGCATTGCCAGGTCAGCCTCCGTCTGTCTTCTGAATACCACATAGACCTGGCCCACCACCAGGACGCTCACCCTGGACGGGAAAATTGTGTTGCATGAAGCATTGCTGAGACTAATAGAACATTAGTGTTGCGGACACAGAAAGAGGAGGTTGATAAATGTGGGCAAAAATGAATTAGATAGTTCTAATTTTGTTAATTTCATATCAACATTTTAAAACTAAGGACTATTACTAAGTAAGTAAAAGGTTGTCCAAAACCCATACGCATACTGAGGATAAAGGAAAGCCCTGGGGAAAGCTTCAACCTCCACAGCAGTGATAACGGGCTGAGAAACCAGCGGAGAACCCACAAGGAGGCCTGGCCTTCCGAACCACATTCAGGAGAAGGAGCTGATTCTGGATGCCTGGGGCCAAAAGAGTCAATGTCAAGAGCCATGTCGGCATCTGACTTCTCAGCAGCACCGGTGGAAGTCAGAAGACACAGCAGAAATGCTTTTAAAAGACCCTGAGGCCCTCTACGGCTACCAATGATTACAATTAAAATTTCTGGACAGAACCCTCTGTAAAAATGACCCAGAGGGCAGTGCGGTCCCCTGGTTGTTTGTGTTTGTTGTCCTGGAGGTCTGTTGCTCTAGTGCAGCTACTGCTGTTCGTTGTCTCGTTTTCTCTCTCATGTTCCTCTCCCACCTCACACTTCTGTAGTTTTGTGCCACCAAATCGACTCCAGCTCATATAGGACAGAGGAGGAAAACCCCATGGGGCTTCCTGGGATTTTTGTGGAAGCAAACTGCCCTGTCTTTCCCGCACCCAGTGGCTGGCTCTACGTCACTCGCCTTTTGGTCTGCGCTGACTGCTTCACTAACCTTGTACCAACAGGGCTAGGTTTGGGTTTAGGTCAGGAGCCCTTC
This sequence comes from Echinops telfairi, assembly GCF_000313985.2. NCBI lineage: Eukaryota > Metazoa > Chordata > Mammalia > Afrosoricida > Tenrecidae > Echinops > Echinops telfairi. Next base: position 1,258,966 of record NW_022111320.1, on the reverse strand, counting down.
ATCTCAAAAAGACATCTTTGTTTTCAACACATGAAGTCTTTTGCAGTAGATTCACTCAGGGAAATGCTCCCTTGGTTTGAACTGGGAGTTAATTATTAATCCAAGGCAAAACCCAGTTCTTGACAACTTCGATAGTGTCTTCATGTGTCAAGATGTGAGAATTTCTGTCTCCTTTACGCAGATATGTAATCCAGTCTGAAGACTGCAGTCTTTGTTCTTCAACAGTAAGAGCCCCAAGTCCTCCCTGCTGTCAGCAAACGAGGTGTGCCATCCGCACAGTACACATTTTTAATGCGTCTACTTCGAATTTCCACGTTCTTCTTCACAAAGTCCAACCTCTCAGATGATTTGCTCAGCAGACAGACTGAATCTGCACAGCAAAAGGATGCACCTCTAACACACAACTTTCCTGACTGTAAACCACACATTATTCCTGTTATACTTAGGTTCATTTCCTGGAAGATGAGAGTAAAGTATCTAAAGGAAGAAGAGCAGTGTATAATTGATACAACGGTGCTTTGGGGCTAGCCACATTGTTTCTCGACAGTGATAAAGACAGCTAACCAAGCAGTGTCTGCTACATCCTTAGAGAATCTATAGGCAAGCAGCTAAATAGCAAGGTGGCTGCTGGCTGCTAACGGAACGACCAGCATTCCATCTCAAAGCCACCTTGGCTCTGTGGGAGAAGGGTCTTGGTAATCTGCTCCCACGATGATTACTGCCTAAGAAACTCTCCGGGATGTTCTCCTCTTATTACATAATTCATTGGAATTAACTCGACGGCAACGAGTCTGTTTGTTTGTTGTATATAAGTTGGACATGACTCAAGAACAACATCAGGGCAGAAAGAGAAGTAACTGCCATCACACTTGAAAGGGACAAAGCCCCCTTTAGTAAGTCAAAATCCATGACACCAGAGTCTAGACTAGGACCCGCGGTAGAAATGTGAGGCTGGGATTCCCATGAGAAAACCAGGGCACCCAACAAAGAGGGTGGAGATGAAGCGGACTAGCAGGAAAGGGGAAGTGGTCAGAGAGACAGAGCAGTCGGTCAAAGTGGAGCCTTGCTTTGTCACAGGAATCCATGGAAGGGACGAAGGGGGAAACGGAAAACCTCACAAAAACCCTGCAAGCGAGTCAACTGAAACGCTTCTCAGGATGCCATCCTGGGACAGTGCAAGCCAAGGAAAATCCTCCTTAACCCTTTCTCTGCCCTCCTCCTTCCTGGCACCACCAAGCACAGAGACACCAGAAGGTGCTGGTCTGTAGGCCACCCCTCAAGGAGCAGTTTTCTGTAGCACATTCAAAAACCTGTTTTGTTTGGGTGTTTTCCTTCCTGTGAAAGCAAGCTTTTCTGGCTCTGGGCTAGCCTAGAATATCAGACTTCAGAGAAATTCAGGTCCAGAAACAGGCATGCTATTCTGAATCAAATAAACAGTCTCAGTCCTGGCTCCAGTCCTGGAGAGCCCTACCCCCACCGCTCTGCCTCATACTCCCCACCTGCAGTTACCAGTGATATAAAAGGCCAAAAAGGAACAGCTTACCCTTCGCATTTTGCTGATAATGGTTCCAAAATAGACTCATTTGCTGGGATGGTCCTGTAGTGCACAGGAAACAGCCCTCCAATGACAAGAGAGTGGTTTTTGGCATCTACGTATCCGTTCAAATCAAACTTGCCCAGCAACCGACAGGTCTGCTCTTCCTCTTTGTCACTGCTCAGGCCTAAAGAGGCCAGGAAGAAGGCAAGCGATCCAAGGAGCAAGCATGTCTTTCTGCTCGTCATTTTAATAAGGTGAATTTGATGGAGACGATGAGCGTTCAAATTATACCACCTTTTCTGCGGCACCTTGATGCAGTGTCCCCAGCAGTCTGGGTATGCCACCTCCCAGGGGACTCAGCCTGCTACTGCTTGCTGCATAATTGTCACACCTCAATCACAGAGCCTCACACTCACTCACTCCCACACACTTTGCGAATCTCGACTAGGAACCAAATAATCTTTTGGAAAGAACTTCATTAGAATCTCCCTTATGCTTGGCAACATCTAGCCGCATCATAGTGGGCTTTGAGTTTAAGATAGAGTCTTGGCTTCATTTTGTAGAACCAGCCTTGTTGATTCTCACATCAGCCTCCTGACGGGAGCTATGCTTACCTCGAGAGACGAGAAAGGGCATCCCCTGTGTAACACAGTACACATGGCGACCCCAGGCCATGGTCTTTCCTTAGCGGTAGAGAAAGGCTGTGGGTGACAGCCATGGGGTTTGCAACGGTAGGCATGGAGTGTGTGCTCTGCCACTTTGTAGTGTGCTGGAGGGCACGTCATGCATTTCTCTGCGTCACCATTGTATCGTCCATGACCAGAAGGGTCAGAATTTGCCTTAGATGGATTTTTGTGACGCCCACAAGTGCTCAGGAACATCTGTGTGCATCGGCTTCTGCAGGTTCCCCTTCCTGGCGCAGCCCTTGGCGGACTGGCTCCTCGCTGCCTGGCACTGGTTGCAGCAGACTCCGGGGTCCTCCCTATAAGCGCCTCTCCTGGCTTGCTTACTAGACCCGTCTCAGAGCCACTCCCCAAGCTCGGTCTCTCGAACCTCACCATGGATGGCGAACCTCCTGGTCTCTCCCTCGTGGCCTTCTCTCCAGCATGTCCTCTGACAGTACACATTTATGGAGGATTTGCCGAAACACCCGAAGAAAAGGCCCTTTAATTGTGTGATTTTACTCCTAGA
>NW_022111320.1:1245017-1252323 GCF_000313985.2 Echinops telfairi | reverse complement strand
ACCCAGGAGAGCGGTTCTAGACCAGGCTTCTTCACATGTGACTTTTCTACACTTGTTTGCACCTCAAATTCCTCATCATGTACCAAGGAGCTTTGCACTAAATGGCTTTAGCACCACCACCACCCTGAGTCTAAAAGACTGATGAGCTGTAGTCCATTAATATGGCCCTTCTAGTCATAATTCCTTATGTCATGTATTATAATCCTCGACTCGGTGCCTATGGTTACTGTCCCACTTCAGAGGGAGTTTTCTGCTATACTAATGGACAAAATTAAGGTGGGATTAGGGCAGTGGTTCTCAATCTTCCTAATGCCGTGACCCTTTAATACAGTTCCTCATGTTGTGGTGACCCCCCAACCATAAAATTATTTTTATTGCTACTTCATAACTGTAGTTTTGCTACTGTTATGAATTGGGAGACCCCTGTGAAAAGGTTGTTCGATCCCCAAAGGGGTTGTGACCCACAGGTTGAGAAGCGCTGGATTAAGTCCTCACCTTGGTAGAGAGTACAAACCAAGGTGCACTGTTGGTATCCTTGCAGGTATAGTCTGCTTAGAGGACACCTGGTGGCATGGTGGTTACACATTGGGCGGCTAACAAGTTCAAAATCACCTTGGGAGAAAGATGAGGCTTTCTACTGCAGTCAAGTGTTACAATCTTGGAAACCCACCGGAGCAGATCTACCCTGTCCTACAGGGTGGCTGTGAGTCAGAATTGACCATACAGTAGTGGGGGGTTGTTTGTTTTGGGTTTGATTGTTTGTTTGTTTGTTTTTAATGGCCTGCTAAACGATGAAAACCACATCTCTCTCCAAACCATTCTTCTGTGTATAAGAGCCATCTCAGACAGAAAGAGAAATTCCAGGAAAATCCGAAAAGCGTATTCAAGGTCTCTGTCTGAAGTGGCAGAGATCGAGGCTAGAGACTCCAGAGACTGTGGCACAGAGACTGCAGGACGGAGCAAAGGAGTCAGGCCAAGACAGAGAACATAAGACAGAACCGAGCGGCGCTGAGACTGTGGGTCTGTGAGAGAGAACAGCAGGCAGGCTTCTCCGTGGCGGCCGGGCTAAGGACAGGAGCAAGATTTGGTGACAGATTGAGGAGCGGTGTGGCTGCAGACTGATGATTGCATCCTTAATATTTTCTAATCCTGGCTTGGGGTGCCCCTAAACTCGCCTAATCAACCCCCTTAATCGTGAGTTGTATCTGTGAGATCTGTGTGGTCATTGCCACAAATTATTGAAGCCAGCCAGGAAGTGGAGTGCACACGTGGTGTCGAACTAGGTCATGAAGGATGCACCGTGGGGGCATGTCTGATCCTTGTCCTGTGGCAAGAGGGAAGCCAGACCCGGTCTGCGCTGGGCCCAGGCTATTTATTGCAACTGACAACCAATATTCTAGTGCTGGGTGAGCAGTCCAAGGCTCCAAGTGCTGATCATTTAATAATTTTCCACTAACAAAATTTGCCGGAAGCAGGTTGTTTTGTTATCTCTCAAGGTGAAATTGCTTCTTCAATAATACTTTGAACCCAATTACAATATCCTCAAAAACCTGATATCAAGACACACACACACACCCCAGTCGTGGCAGAAGATACCACTGAAAGGTGGTTTTTAATCTCTCGTGTCCACACGGGCCTCCTGGATCTGTGGGCTGGGTTGTTATCACTCCCACTAGGCGTGTTTTATCTTTGTTCTCTTGGGCCCTCCCGCAAAGGCCAAGCTCCCCCTTCCCAAGAATCATAACAACTCCTCCTGCCCAGACTTGCCTTCCAGCAACTGAAAACACCTGAGCCCCTATGGGTTCTGAAAACCACCTGATTACCAAAAGCTAAGAGTATTTAAAGAGGAGCAGACGGTTTCCAGGAACAGCGTACGCCCCTGCACCTCTGCAGCTGAGCACCGCTGTGTGCTGCGGGCAAGTCCAGCCTTACAGGAGGGCTGGGGACTCACAGCCCATCACAGTCATCCGGTCAGGCACAGCCGATCGATCGGTGCCACGGGGCTCTCGTCCCCCTCCTTGCTGGGGGCCTGACTTTACAATCAGTTGGGACCTTAGGCACGACAGGGACCACAGCTGCAAATCAATGGCTCGATTATTCACCTGCCATTTTCTTTACTTCGTAGGCGGAGCTGTCCTTCTAAGCATGCAGTCGAGAAATGAACACAATTCCCTTCAGGATGTCTGTGTTTCCATTGCTGTTTGTTGTACTGTGAAATATATATCAGGTTGCTTCATGCGTGTCTCCTACAATTTAAAATTGATGGCCTGTGATTTGAGTTTTGTTAAAAATGACTCTTCTATATCTTTATCAAGAGGAGGAAGGAAGAGTGAAACTACATCAGTTTTCACAAGTGTACTATTATCTGAGGTTGAGGTTGCTGATGACAGGCCTGGGGCGTGTCAGCACCCTCCCCTTATTACCGAAGAGCCCCTGGTGTCTGAGTAGAGAAAGCCCTCAATCATAAGCAAGGAGAGAGGTGCGCAGATACATGGTGGAGCAGCTGCCTCTTCCGCAACAGCTATTTTCAGGGAAACAAGCTGACAGGCTGATGCATCCACCTGCCCCTCAGGACCGGCTGACTCAATAAGCAGCAAAATCTGACCAGACAGCCCCCAAGCATCCTCGGCGTGTTTGGGTGCGCCGCCGGTGACCCAGCCTCAGTGTGTCAATGGTGAGCAACGGTCTCGATGTGGGAAACATATCATCAGGGCCATGTGGAGAACACACAGCTCATTATAGCAAAACTGGACATGACAAGCTAGCCGGCATGAATCACCAGAACAAACGCTGCTTTAACACGCAGCCCTGCCTCTGATCCTGCACCCCGGCAGTCCATCTACCCCATGGGAGGAAATGCCAATCCCCAGGTTTGGGGAGTTGTTTGTTATTTTAACAGCTTTTCTGACGTGTAATGAGAATATTTATGGTAAATTTGTCATAAATTCATAAATCATTTCGAGTGCGCGATTTAGTCACTTTTAGTATATTTACAAAGTTGCCCTTCTGTAAACCTTCTATAAATCTCTAATTTGAGAACATTTCCATCACCTCAAAGGGAAGCTGGTCACATCCTAGTCTCCCCCGCCAGTATTAGCCCGAGACACCGGGAAGGGACCTTACAGCCAGTGAAGGCTCACCGAACCTGGACAGTTGCAGGTAGAAGTGGAATCAAACAACAGGGCCATTTTTTACTGACTTCTTTTACTTTTACTGTAATGTTTCTAAGGTTCATCTGTGTTGTAACCTATATCTATCTGTGCCTCACTCATTTTACAGCTGAAACTAATATTCCACCGTATAGCCCTGGTGGCCTAGTGGATTATGCGTTGGGCTGCTAATCACAAGGTTAGCTGTTCAAACCCACCAGCTGCTCCAAGGGATAAAGATGAGGCTTTCTGCTCCTGTAAAGATCGACAGCCTGGAACACCAGAGGGAAGCTCTGCTCTGTCCTGCAGGATCGCCGTGAATCAGAAAGTGGCAGTGCATCATTTGATCGGCATTTTGGTCATTTCCACTCTTTCTCGTGTCTTGTGTGGACCTAGGCTTTTCCCTTCCTGACGTGGGTGCCCAGTAGTAGAATGAATGAGTTATGTGGCAATTATGTTTAACTTTTTCAGAAACTGCTTCCCAAAATGACTGTGCCAGTTTCCATTCTCTCCAGCAATGTCTGACTTCCAGTGTCGCCCATATCCGTCATTGTCTTTATTGTCATAGTCAGTCTCGTGGCCATAAAGTGGCACCTAACACGTGCATTTCCCAAATGGAGGAATAACTTATGCTTTTAAGCTCTGTCCTTTCCTCTGGATGTTTTATTGTGCTAGCTCTTGCATTAGGTTAACTGTCCTTCTTGAGTTGATTTGTGTGTGTGAGGGGAGGTTATGTTTGAGTTGTTTTATTTTGCTTGTTTGAGTGCCAGTTTTCAGAAAGACTATCCTTGCCCCTATTGAATTGTCATGGGTCTCTTGTGGAAAATCAATTGACCATAAATGTAAGGGTTTATTATCTCAATTAGATTCCATTGATCTCTATATTTTTCCACATGTCAGTGCTGCAGGGTTTTTTTGTGTTTGTTTTTTAATTCTCATTAGATTTTAATAGGGTGTTTGCATGTCTTAAAATCACATAATGGTGCAAGATATGAAAATAATTATAATTTATCAAGGGTTCATAAAGGTGGGAAGGTGGGGGAGGGAGAGGAAAAAAGTGAAGCTAATACCCAGGGCTCAAGTAGAAAGAAAATGTTTTGAGAAGGGTGATGGCAGCACATGTACAAATGTGCTTGACACAATGTATATATGGATTGTGGTAAGAACCCCCAATAAAATGATTTACTAAAATTAAAATGTTTTTAAATAAAAATAACACAACGCTATTTCACAGTATGTACTGTGGGTTTTAAGTGATGCAGACCTGTATTCGTAGTGAGATCATCCCCTTTTTCCTCTCTTTTAAAAAATGTATTATGAATTGGGAGTTAATACATATCATTCCATAGTTGAATCACGTCAAGCAGCATTGTACAATTGGTACCACAATCAGTTTCAAAACATTCTTTTTCCAAAAAAACAAAAAAAAACATTTTTTTCCTTCCTGGACTCCTTAACATCATCTCCCTTTTAGCCCTTCCTCCCCTCCCCACGCCCCCACTCTATACACCTCCCCACCGAAACCCTCATTCTACTTGCTGTCCCTGTAAGTTCATCAACTCTGGGTTTCATATACTGAAACACAGAAAAACATGTAACACAACTTCAAGAGTGTGACCCCCCCATGACATGACCCCTCTGAGATAAACCCTAATACAAGCCAACAAACCAAAACAATGCAGGTAGTGTGGGAAACCAGATCCGCCCAGCGTGCATCCGAGGGGGGATCACTGACAAGTTTTAACTGTTCAAGTCAGGATTACCCCTTTGATCTCCTGTGGTCATCTCTCCAGTGCACTCTGCTCAGTGACCGCTTTCCTCCCATCTCTCAGTTATGGATAGAGGGAGATCACCAGAGGTTGATTTCTATGTAGTTCCCACAAATGTCGCTTGGGCTCCCACTGTCATCCATAGCCTTCTGCAAACCGAATTCCCAAAATATTGGCTCTGATACTCATCCCTCCTTCAATTTTGGCTTATCTGATTTACAAACCTTCAGGGTCTGATGATGGTGCTTCTCACATGTGGACTTAATCAGCATCTCACTTAGATGGCTGTTTGTTTGGAGGGAAGCCTTTCAGACCCAGGAAGCGATTTCATCTGCTAGCTGGCCGATCTCATTTCTTTGCCACAATTTGCTAGAGCACCCATATCTTCTGTGTTCTTGAGGGCAAGTACTGAGCGGGCTCATGATGTAAGAACTAATTGTTCTTAAGTTGGGGCTAGGATTTAGTGCGAAAACCCAAAATGCATTCCTGCATCTGTATTTTGTTTGTTTGTGTGTTTGCTGTTTTTTTGGTTGCCTTTGGCTCCCTTTCAAAACCTCCTTGTTTATTTATGGTAGAGAGTCTTATCAATCATCCCCCTGGGGCATAAGGATGTTCCATTAATATTGTCTTTGATTCATCGCTGGTACTAATTTTGTAAAGCCCTGTTGAGAGAGGGCTATGGGCCAATGCAGGCTAACTCCCTATCACAGTATCTGAATTGTTCACTTGTACAGAGTCAATCCTGTCCCGGCTGGATGCTATTCACACAAACAATGGGGGTTATTTGTCAGGGAAATTTACAATAACCATCACTGAGAATGTCAGTCACAGGTTTGCCGAAATAATGCATATCTTCATTCAGCATATGGATGATGTAGCAAGAGCACCAGGTTTGTCTGTCAAGTCACAGTTCAGCAATCTTGTCTTCTGCTTCCTCAGACACCAGGTATTGTCCTACTTTCGTGTTCAGGATACAAGTGTGTATGAGGGAGCGTCTAGTTCACCCAGTGGGGTCTCCCGTTGCAAGTGTTGCAGTTTGGGAATATTTTTAACTGGGGAAATGTACATCCTCCAATATTGTATTTCTTCCAGTTTATTTTCACAATTTTGGATCCTTTCATTTCCATATGAGTTTTAGGATCTCCTTGTTAATTTCTGAGGGGGGAGAGCCACCTGGGATTTTGATCAAGATTTTCCTGAATCGGTAGACCGGTTTGCAGAGTACTGGCATCTTACCAACCTTAAGCACATGGAGGGAAGACTTATCTGGTGATGTGGCAAACCTCCCCAAGCCACTTTCAAGAGGTCTGCATCGACCGTAACATGAAGTTCATGGGCCACCTTGGTCACCGTTCTAACAAGGTTCATCTTCATCTAACGTCTGTCCAACTAGCCACCCGCCTCTCCCATCGCCACCTCAAAACACACTGCAGCCCACCCCACACACACCTGCCTCCAAGTCTTTAAACCCAAGGCGCTGTTTTTCAATTCTTCAGGGATTTTCTCACCCACAGATACCACATTCCCTGTGTCAGGACTTTTCTCTTACCTGATTCACTTCTCCTCCTTCCTCTGAGATACCTGTTCTGAGACACACACGCACCACAGTCAGCCTTCCTTGCATCTCTCATATTCCCACAGTGAACTGCAGGTCATTTGATAGAAAACAGATGGGTCGAGACTTTAGAATGCTTGAAAAAATGCTGTGGTGGAAAATTCTCACCAAGGTCCCTGCTTTAACCTTTTTTTCCCCCCCTTTTCTTTCTTTCTTGCTAGTATCTTCCTCTGACAGATCGTACTGTTTATAAGGGTTGGTGTATGCTGAATATTGCTCCCTGTCCACAGATGGCCATACCTCCCTCCCTAAGTCCTGAAAACCCATTACATTGTATGGAAAGGCACTTGGCAAATGTAACTAAGTTACGAATCCTGAGGTGCAGAGATTATCCTGACGTATCCAACCCTTTAGGGAGCAGTAGTCCATTGTCCTTAACAGCAGGGAGCAGGCCCTACCAGTCCAGACAGTTGTCTGGCAACTGACTGCTTTCAGGGAGGTAACTTTACAATCATTTACCAATGGCTGCAAGCAGTGTCGTTAGTCTAACATATTTTGGAGAGAAGACTTGGGAGAAATCTTTCTATTTCCCACACACAAGGAAGAAGCAAACCAGCCTGTGTGATCATGAGGTGTCACTGGGATCAGGGATCAAAGACCCAGACAAACAAATCCTATCAATGTGAATGAGGGGGAGCACGGAGTGGAGCCCCAAAGCCCTTCTGTAGACAACTGGGCATCCCCTTACAGAAGGGTCACAGGAAGAGATTAGCCAGTCAGGGTGCAGTATAGCACCTATGAAACATACAACTCTCCTCTAGTTCTTTAATGCT
>NW_022111320.1:1239394-1244633 GCF_000313985.2 Echinops telfairi | reverse complement strand
TGTTTTGAGAATGATGACGACAACAAGTGGACAAATGTGCTTGACACAATGGATGGATGGACGGATTGTGATCAGAGTTGTACGAGCCCCCAATAAAATGATGAATAAATAAATAGTCTTGTGGAAAATGAAAGAGAGAGAGAGAGGAGGCAGGGGGAAGAGGGCAGAGGAAGAAACTCCTTCAGAAGAGGCGAGGGTGTGTGGCAGAAGCAGAGCTCTGAATGCCGAAAGCTCTAAATCTGAAACCCCGTTGCCACTGAGTGGATTCTGATGCGGAGGCCCGTCAGGACCGAACAGAACAGCCCATGGGGCTTCCAAGGCTTTCAACGTTTACAGAAGCAGACTACCACCTCTTTCTCCACGGAGCAACTTGAGTTTGAACCTCCGATCTTTCCGTTAAGACCCAAGCACTTGACCACTGTGCCACAGAGGTTCCCGTAGAAGCTGGAAAAGTAGAAGAATCAACTCCTCTTCTCACAACCTCCAGAAGGAACCAGCCCAGCCATTATCTCGGGTACAGCAAAAGGGACCTCAAATTTCTGGAACATGCCCGCCAAGTTATTAAAGCAGACACGATAATGGTTACTCTTCGTGCTATTCTTTTTTACTTATTTTGATTTTTTTATCTGCAATGAGTTTATGGCTGCATTGATTTTGTAATAACATAGAAGAAGGCCTATAAAAGAAACTTAAGCAATGAAAAATAATAAAGAAAACCAATTTAGGATCTGTAAGTTTGAGTGGGTTGTTTGTGTTATTAATTTCTAATTTACATGCATACAGCTTTGCCTGTATATTTGTTCAGGAATGTTTTCAAGACTTAATATTATAAATAAATTGGAAATGAGCATATCTAATTTCAGTTCACATTTTTCTTAGCTTTTGTGCGTACTATACATATATCGTAGTAGAATCCCTACTACAAGAATGAGTATTTACAGGCCCTAAAGCATGGTTACTCCTAAAGATGATCATTTAAATGGTGAGAGTCAACAAAACTATTTGAAACAATTAGAAAATTAGGCAAAATGCAATAAAATGTTGAATTACACAGCTTGGATTTTAGAAGAATAATGATGTGGTGGTTCATAAAATTATATACATAGCTTTGCATCTACTTAGATTATTTATCCACATCAATTTCCCCAAAATATACCAATTAATAACAACCATAATAGCAATAATAACAATAAAATCTAAAACAATAGTGTTGGATATCCACAGTATATTTGTCTCATTCATTAACCCTTAAAAGATGATGGATGATATTATTACTTCACTATGATTCCTACTTTATAGAGGAAAAACATGGGGCTCCGAAAAGTGAAGCAACATTCTCAAGGTCACCAAGCTTGAATGATTTTTCCACTCAGGGACCCATCCACGGCAGGGACTGATATCCTAGTTGCCCAAGAGGTCTTGCCAGTCACTTCCCCACTTCCTTGCAAGGATCAAACTGGCCAGAAATTGCCAACTGACACCTGTTTAAGGCTCTTTGGAATTTCTAGTGCTGCTTACTGCAAGCCTGGCTGTTTACATCCCCCAGTCATCCCGAGGGAGAAAGATGAGCTTGTCAACTGTCGGAAAGATTTACGAGCCCGGAAACCCTCCGTGGGATCACTGTGAGTTGGAATCGACCTAGTAACATGCATGAAGTGGCTACGGCTTACAGCCATGCTAGTCAAGTCATTTTTTGCTCACCTTACCAAAAGTGACTTCTAATCGATGTGGCCCAGAATCCCCTGGACACTAAATTTAACTTTATTTCCTACAATTGTCCTCATCTGACTCCACTGCGCTGCGGCCCCCTTTATGCTGGTGGTCATTGCGGTCGCGCTGGGAAGGTGTTGGACGAGACCACTGGACTCTGCCAAATAAAGACAATGACATCTCTTTGCAGTTTAAACGTGATCTTAAGCTAAAGATGATGTGTATTCGATTTAGCCTCTTTATTAGTGCAGTGTTTCTCCTCTTAAGTCTCTTTCTTGTGTTCTCCTCCCCTCTGAGTTCAAGAGCAAGTGTACGCACACTCTTGAGAAGGTGGGAAAGAGTTTTGGGACCATGTGCTATTTTTGGGGTCCTTGCTGGCCTCACCCCATTTGCTCATTGTTGTAACTGTCAGGCAGGAACCCACTGAACAAACTGCAGCACTCTCGCCAGCACTCCATTCATAAGAACCCATAACTACTACTCCCTTCCCTGAATCCAGTCTATCAGTCCTCTTAATTTCCATGTTCCTCCTGTCCCTACAGATCCTTCAAGTCTGTGTGGTTCACTAGTATGCCATGCACAACCCCTGGGGAAGAGGTCACCATTTTCAGGAAACACTGCTCTCTAACACCGCTTCTGTACAGAGCCTGCCCGTGCAATGCACAATGTGGAACAAGGTGGCACACTAAACCCAAGACTTCTCAGAAGGCTGCAATTTCTTCTGTCTCTGAAAACCCTAAAACTGTTGGGATGTTTACACTCCACGCTAAGGAAATGGAAAACCAGGAAACTCCTATCTTTGTCACTCTCAGCCACCTCTTGCCCTCCCCCCCCACCCCACCCCCGTGTTTTCTAGTATTTGTTCCTGCTTAAACAGTTCTCCACCACTTGTCTGTCAGTTCGTCATGCTGTGGTGGCTTGTGTTTTGCTGTGATGCCGGAAGCTATGTCCCTGGTATTACAAATGCCAACAGAATCACCCAAAATGAACAGTTGCAGCAGAGCTTCCAAACTACGAACAGACAATGAAGAAGGAGTCAGCTCCCCACTCGAAGGATACTGCCCTGCCGGGAGGATGGGCCCCTCGTAGCCCCAGGCACTCGAATTGAGCCTGAAGAAGAGCTGAGTTCTCAAAGTGGAGCCAACTGTGGTGATATGAGTCAGGGAAAGCCTGTCGGGGTGGAGGCTTGGGATCTTCATTTGCTGATGGGACACCACTGAAAGTAAAGGCAAAACAGCTGCAAGAAGTCTGCTAATGATCAGAACTTGGAATGTGCGAATTATGAATCTAGGAACTATGGAAGTTGTCAAAAATGAAAGGGAACACAGAAAGATCAATATCCTAAACCAGCAGTTCTCAACCTGTGGGTCTTGACCCCTTTGGGGGTCGAGCGACCCTTTCACAGGGGTCGCCTGATTCAGAACAGTAGCAAAATTACAGTTAAGAAGTAACAACGAAAATAATTTTATGGTTGGGGGTCATCACAACATGAGGAACTGGATTAAAGGGTTGTGGCATTAGGAAGGTTGAAAACCACTGTCCTAGACATTAGTGGGCTGACATAAACTAGTATGAGTCATTTGAATCAGAAAATCATATGATTGACAAAGCCTGGAAGAACACAATGAAAAATGGTGTACATCCATTGTAAGAAAGGATGTTGCAAAATTCATCACAAAGTACACTGCTGTCTGTCATAAGGGTGATATCTGTCCAGCTTCAATGAAATCCAATCAAAGCAACTATTACTCAAATTTATGTACCAACTCAACAGCTAGTGAGGAAGAAATTGAAGAATTCTACCAACCACTTATGTCGTAAATTGATCAAGCATGCAATCAAGATCTACTGATCATTACTGGTGATTGAAATGCAAAAGTTGGACACAAAGAGGAATGAGCAGAAAACATGGTGGTAGAAATGAAGCTGGAGATCCCACAATAGAATTTTGCAAAACTAACGACTTGTTCATAGCAAATACCTTTTTTAACAACACAAAAGGCAACTATACATATAGTATTCTCCAGAGGAGATACACAGAAATCAAACTGACTATATCTATGAGAAGACAAGATGGAGTAGTTCAATATCAGCAGCTAAAACCAGATAGATCATCAACTGCTCATGTGTAAGTTCAGAATAAAGCTGGAGAAAATGAAAACAAGTTCACAGGAGCCAAACTATAATCTTGAGTCTATCGCACCTGAATTTTGAGAACATCTGAAGAACAGATTTGAAACATTGAACACTAGTGACACACCTGATGAGCGGTGGGAGGGCATCCAGAACCTCCTTCATGGATGGAATCGGACCTCTACTGAAGTATTCCCTCAACATGCTCACTCCCTGCGAGGATTTCCTGCTGACAAGACACATGAAGCCATGCTAGAGCCCTGGAGCTGGAGGAGCCACATGGAGACCCACGTCAGCACTGAGACGCTTCCACTGCCACTGGATCCACCCACTGGTCTCTGATCTTCCTGCACTCAGCATCATTGCATGTGTTTCGTGAGTCTAAGGAAGAATTTATAGATTGATATCAGAAATGTGTGGTAATATCAGACATATGGACTTGATCTGGACTGGGCTGGGATGTTTTCTCAATATTCAATTGCTCTTTGAGATAAAGTTCGCTCTTATACACATATGAGTGTCTCTTTGTTTCTCTAGTCAACCCGGACTGACACATTGGGTAAAGCCCAAACTAAGAAGTCTTTGTAACACTTAGAACTAGAAAGAGAGCGTGGGTCTCTGGAGGGTCTACATCTTCAGAATTAACACAGTCTTCCTATTTTATTTTGCAATGTCTGTGTTTGAGGAATTGTGGCAAGTTACTATCTAATACACAAAATTTTCTTGAAATTTTGAGGTAAATTATTTTTTTTAAAAAACGAGAAGACTTGGAAAAAACTTTACTACCTGACTTATAGCGCACATCCATCCATCCCACTAGTGGGCTGTATGAGTACTGTATCGGGCAATGCAACAAATATATTTAGGGAAGAAATCTCCTTCTTGTTGTATCTTAAAGTTCCACTTCATTTTCATAAACAATGTCTTTGGGTCCTTTCCCCAATTGTATTTTGCTAATAAATGTATTTGTTGATCGAAGAGTCAATGGATAAGAAAGACCAAAGAAGAATCGATGCCCTTGAATGATAGTGCTGGGGAGGAATATTGAAAGGACCATGGCTGCCAGAGAACAAGCACATCTCTCTTGGAAGAAGTGCAGCCAGTATGTTCCTTGGAACAAAGAGGGTGAGACTTCCTTTCCTGTACGTGGGACTTGTTATCAGGAGAGAACAGTGTGTGGAGAAGCACCTCATGCTTGGTCAGGTAGAGGATCATGAAAGGAGGAAGACTCTCGACAAGATGGACGGACACAGAGGCTGCAACAATCGGCTCACACATACCAACTCTTGTAAGGGTGCGGCAGGACCCGGCAGGGCTTCTTCTGTTGAACACGTGGTTGCTGTGGATCAGAGCTGACTCCACAGCAACCAACAAAAAAATCAGATGAGAATGTGAG
>NW_022111320.1:1238117-1239177 GCF_000313985.2 Echinops telfairi | reverse complement strand
TGAAGATACATAAGACACAGTGGTGCCTTACAAATCCGGCTAGAACAGAGTATGTACACTGGCACAGAATAAGAGTTCTCGACACACAGAATCCAGGACAAATAAACCCCTCAGGAACAGAAATGGTAGTAGTGATACCAGGAGGCTAGGGAGAAAGGGGTGAGGGGTGGAGGGAGAATGGGGAGAAAGGGGGAACCAATTGCAAGGATCAACATAAAACTACCACCACCCCTGGAGGTGGGGGTGGGGGATGAACAACAGAAACGTGGTGAAGGGAGGCAGCAGACGATATAAGATATGAAAATAATTTATAACTTATCAAAGAATCATGGGGTGGCAGGGGGGAGATGAGATATATACCAAGGGCTCAAGCAGAAAGAAAATGTTTTGAAAATGATGGCAATGTATGTACAAATATGCTTGGTACGATTGATGTATGGATCATTATCAGAACTATAAGAGCCCCCAATAAAATGATTTATTTTTAAAAAAGGCATAATTACAGAATTATTCTGTTTCCTACCAACCACCCAGAGCTGAACCCCACTCCTTACATCTTCCCTTGAATATTCTGCACACTGCCCACATCCTGTAAGAATGTGTAACTTCTCAACTTCTCATGGTTCCTTGGGGGTGCTTTCAAACATACCGGAGCAAAAAAAAAGCAGCTAAATTTAGGGTTACAAGAGACCGAACAAGCCCTGCATTCAAGTCCAGTTTGCTCTCAAATACTCAGTTGTTTCTGGTGAGAAGACCTCCTAAACCAGTCCTTCACTGACTGTCCTACTTCCAGACTCAAAAGTAAGAAAGAGGCGAAGCTCGCGCGCGCCACCTTGAGGTCTCTGAGTTCCATAACCGCCCCACGGAAGCTGACCCCTCAAGACCCTAAAGCTCCACTGGCCCTGCCTTAACACCCAGCCGCTTTGTGAGAGGTACAGTCAGCAGACACTCCAGCTGGTCATTAAAGATTCCTCCAAAGCAGCCAGTCAGGGTGCGATGTAGCAACGATGAAAAATACAACTTTCCTCTAGTTCCTAAATGATTCCTCCTCCCACCCACC
>NW_022111320.1:1236072-1237729 GCF_000313985.2 Echinops telfairi | reverse complement strand
TTTTGAGAATGACGAGGGCAATGAATGTACAAATGTGCTTTACACAATTGACGTATGTATGGATTGTGATAAGAGTTGTATGAGTCCCTAATAAAGCGATTGGGAAAAAAGATTCCTCCAAAGCACTGCTGAGCTCATCACCCATTCAGCGTGGGGTTCCCTCTTCAGGTGCAGCACGACATGCTCCCCAGAGATCACTGAGGCACACACACTCAACTAGGGCTCCTTCTATTAAGAGTTCTTGGGGAGATTTGGAGTGGCGTTTCTGACACTGCCATCCTTTGGGGGTGCTTTCAATCAGCCAACATGTTTAATAGCAGTTAACATGGTCAGGGGATGGTCGCAATCTTTGACTAGTCCCTCTGCAAACACTACCTCCACCATCCCGGCACATTTGAGCACCTCGTCCCAGGGGACACTGAGGTGGACGTGAGTCTGGCTGGCTTCAGAGCCCTTGCTCTTTGCCAAAACAGCAGCACTGACCCAATGGCACAGTTGGGAGGGTTAGGAAAGGGGGAGGAATGGACCCAGGAAGCACTGGGAGGGAGTGGGCGACGTGATGGTATGCTGAGTTGGAACAAAATGTGTATGAACGATTGAATGTAGTAAAACTGATGATCAGCTCTTGTAAACCTTCACCGAACTCACAATACAAGGTTTTTTGTGTTTTATTATTATTATCACCATCATCATCATCATCCTTCGCTTTTTGTACTGGATCTGCTGACATAAGACTATAAACTCAAACAACTCAACTCACTGCCATCGAGTTGATTCCAACTCACAGAGCATGGAGGTGTGATGTACCCACTTCAGAGAGGTTCCAGTAAGAAATCAGACCGGAATTGAGCAAAGTCACTGAACTGAGCAAAAACACTGTCAAATTATACATTCAAGCTCTATGGCTGGAGCTCAAAGTGCTCAAAGTGTGATGGTAAGGAATGTATTCAATTATTTTAATACATAATATGACAAGAAATTGCTTTGTGCTGTATACACAGGAAAGAGAATCTCTTCAAGCAGATTCCGATTTAGGCAGTTATTTGAAAACACTGGAAAGAGCTCATTCTATGAGCGGCCACCAGATGGATCAAACACTTGCACCAGTTAGTTTGGGTAGAATGTCCTAATGGACTCCCAAAATTAGAGAAAGAGTGTGTGTGTGTGTGTGTGTGTATACACACTTAATTTAAAATTCAAATATTTGACTTTCTCAAAGAGATGAGTTGTTTATTGTATGAGAAAACTTCTGGACATCAAATATAAACAGCAAGCATAAGCAAACATTTTTTTAAAAGCCAGTCTTTTGTGTTCAGAATTGATGGGGACCGGGAACAGACTAAATTAACTCAGGCAACTTACAGGTCTTCTCGGAGGCACTTTCTTTCACTGACAGTTTGGTCTACAGCATGTATCTCCTCTCCTGAATGAAAACATTGGGTCCTAACAACCAGGACTGGCTTTCCCACCTCCTTTACCTTCCTCTTAGGAGCCGAGAAGGAGATACCAAAATTTAAAAAGCATCTGCTAAGTTTTAAGTACCTACAACACCTTAAAAACAAAAAACACAGAAACAGTAACTCCAAGTACAACCATTCATTCCTGTTAAGGAAACTGAGGCTCAGAAATGTTAGACATTTACTCAAGATCACGTGGA
>NW_022111320.1:1233276-1234380 GCF_000313985.2 Echinops telfairi | reverse complement strand
TCTACCTTCAAATCCGGCTAGAACAGAGCATGTTCACTGTTACAGATAAGAACTCCCAACACATGGAATCCAGGACAAATAAACCCCTCAGGAACAATAATGGAAGGGGGAAGGTTGGGGGGAAAGGGGAGAAAGAGGGAACCAATCACAATGACTGACATATAACACCCCCCTCCCAAGGGGGACAAACAAGAGAAACATGGGTGAAGGGAGACAGCGGATGGTGTAAAATATAAGAATAAAAATAATTTATAAATTATCAAGGGTTCACAGGGGTGGGAGGATTGGGGGGGGCGGACCTGATACCAAGGGCTCAAGTAGAAAGAAAATGTTTTGGAACTGATGATGGCAACAGATGTACAAATGTGCTTGATACAATTGTTATAAGAACTGTAAGAGACTCCAATAAAATGATTTATTTTGAAAAGAAAAAAAAAAAGATTGACAGTTCTGTCACTAAGTCCACAAGGATGAAGCACACTAGCCTGTGTGATCCAATGATGATAAATAATCAAATCCAAATCAGAAGGAGGGAATGGTAGTAGAGCTTAAATCAGGAACACCCAAATTGCAAAAGGCTAAGGATGACAGTGGGAGCCCAAAATCCATTAAGCCTCTGGTAAATCTCCTGTGTGGTAGTTACATAATCTGTTGTCAATTTGAGACTTAAGAGTGAAAGGATGGAGCGTAGCCTGTCAAGTCAGTTCACAGCTTGATGACCTCATTTGAAGGCACTAAGGAGATAAACAGCTTGCTGGGGGCAGGTCACTCACTCCCTGGGAGACAAGCTTGCTGACAAGACACATGGAGCTACACTAGAGCCCTGGAGCTGAAGGAACCACATGGAGATCCCTGCCAGCGCCGAGATGCCTCTACTGCCACTGGATCCACAAGACTTTTTGTGTGTTTTGTTTTGAGATGCTATGCTGTCTCTCCCAAGAAGTGCACTAGGAAGCCAGTGATGTTTACTAAAATCTCATGGTTCTGCTCAGTCCTAAGGGAGAATCTACTTCAGAGTCGTGAAGTGCCCGGGTGGCCCAGTCTGAATCCACCAACTCCTTGCAGGCAAAAGATGTGGCCAACTGTTCCCATAAAGGTGGCAAA
>NW_022111320.1:1231377-1232787 GCF_000313985.2 Echinops telfairi | reverse complement strand
TAGCTCAGAAGCAACAAAGCCCATATGGAAGAAGCACACCAGCCTGTGTGATCATGAGGTGTTGAAGGGATCAGGTAGCAGGCATCAAAGAACAAAAAATCAAGTCATTGTGAATGAGGGGAAGTGCAGATTGGGGACCCAATACTGATCTGTAGGCAACTGGTCATTCCCTTACAGAAGGGTCACGGGGAGACGAGCCAGTCAGGGTGCAGTGTAGCAATGATGAAACATAAAACTTTCCTCTAGTTCCTAAATGCTTCTGCTCCCCCCGGTCCCCTCCGCCCCTCACCCCCTATCCCCCACCCCCGTCCCCAACTATCATGATCCCAATTCTACCTTGCAGGTCTGGCTGGACCAGAGGGTGTACACTGGTATAGATAGGAACTGGAAACACAGGGAATCCAGGACAGATGATCCCTTCAGGACCAGTGATGAGAGTGGAGATACCGGGAGGGTGGAGGGAGGGTAGAGTGGAAAGGGGGAACCGATTACAAGGATCTACATATAACCCCCTCCCTGGGGAATGGGCAACAGAAAAGTGGGTGAAGGGAGACGTCGGTCAGTGTAAGATATGACAATAATAATTTATAAATTATCAAGGGTTCATGAGGGAGAAGGGAGGGGGGGGGAAATGAGGAGCCGATATTAAGGACTCAAGTAAAAGGCAAATGTTTTGAGAATGATGATGGCAAGACATGTACAGATGTGCTTGACACAATGGATGGATGGATGGATTGTGATAAGAATTGTAGGAGCCCCCAATAAAATGATTAAAAAAGAAAGAAAGAAGGAAACCACCACCAAGCGCCTGGGGAAGCAGAACCATTAGATTCCTGTTGGCTAGTGGAGCCGCTTAGGTCAGGCCAAATTATAGAACAAGTGAAAAAAGAAGATTAAAAGCCATCTCTTTGGCCAAAAGGAAAGAACATTGAAGGTGAAGTAACATTTTTGTTAGAGTCTGTAATAGCTTCAAGTCTATAGAATAGAATGGAGCATTTACCAGGTCACAGCATGGGGCTCCTGGTACCCGTGTAAGGCTAAGGTCACGCTGCTTCTACTTGTTTTCCTTCCTGTCCTCTTGCTCTCCATTCTCAACCCCATCTCTTCACAGGCACAGTCACTCACTCTCCATGTATTTACATCTTGATCACTCCTATCATCTTTCATACATCTAGTTAGATTGATGTCTATCTACTGGGCTGTATAAATCTTGTTTATACCAAGCTTCTGCCTGCTGCACATGTAAATGCATGTACCACACTTTATCTCCACATCCCCCAGTAATGGTCCCTAGGTTATCTCTGACTTGTGTTAATATAGCCGGGCACCATCAGCTTTCTTCGCTGTGTGTTGAATATTATTTTAAAACATTTCTACCACAATCCTTAATTTAACAATTGGAAGCAACAA
>NW_022111320.1:1202958-1230572 GCF_000313985.2 Echinops telfairi | reverse complement strand
CCTAATGTCGGGGGTTTAAGTGGAGAGAAAATGTTTTGAGAATGATGTACAAATGTGCTTTACACAATTGATGTGTGTATGGATTGCGATAAGTTGTATGAGCCCCTAATAAAATGTTAAAAAAAAATTTAAGAATTGGTATGTCTGTGAATTATCATAATCACTAAAACTTATCGATACATTTTCGGAAATAAGTCAACTCACCTTTTGTAAGTTCAAATATATAGCTAAATTTGCCAAAGCTTAAAATTACTTACAACATTCGCAGCAAAAACATTCCTCATATCCTCTTTGTTCATTTTCAAAATGGGAAAAAGATGCTATGGACAGGTTTTAGAAGCCAGAGGTTACATCTCATGGAATAATATGTTTTACTGGAATTCCCTAAGCTCTAGAATATTGTTACACAATATTTTGTATACTTTTGTCTCCTATACTGAGGATCGCTCTGCCCAGGCCTTAAGTATGCTCAATGATGGCCCTGCTCATGAAGATCACCTTTTCGTTGGGTGGCATGTTTCTGAGCACAAGCAATTCTGTTTTTACTGCAAGAGGGAAAGCAGCTTACAAGGACCACAGAATGTGGTGGGGTCAAGTCCTCTGTCCTGGTAGAGCCTCTGGGCCCTGGAAGTAATTGGTCCAGCTTCCACCTACCTGGCTCACCGTGGAGTTTCTCCACAGCAGGCTTACTTTCCTCTCTATATCGAGCTGGGGTTCCTGTCAGCCAAGTCCTGGGATGTGTGATCCGCCTCACATTCGGTTTCTCTTAAAAGCTTGATCCCTTTCAACCAATCATTAACTCTCTCACTGCCATCAAGTTGCTTCTGACTCATAGTGACCCGTAAGGACAGAACAGAACTGCCCCTGTGGGTTTCTGAAACCATAAATCTTTACAGGAGTAGAAAGCCTTGTCTTCTCCCATGAAGAAGCAGGGGCTTTGAACTGCTGATCTTACCGTTAGTAGCCCAATCTACTGCACAACCAGAACTCCCTGAGCCACTCACGAGACAGGTCTATACAGTACACACACACTGTCTGTGAGGAGCCAACTCCTCAGAGAAATCAATCATGTGAGGCCAAAAGGGAAATGTTTGATCAAAAACAAGTTCAAAAGTAAGGAAGGACCAAGAAAGGAGGATGACTGGGAAGAGAGAATCCAGGGAGGAAGTAGAAAGAATGTCATTACATTGCGGTGACTGTAACTGTCAGAAAGCAAAATGGTGGGGGGGGGGGGGGCAGTAAAATGGGTAAAAATATAATAGGAAACTCATTTGCTCTGTAAACTTGTCCACACTACAATAAAATGCTTTATAAAAAGATGGTCCTGGAAACAATAGGATAAAATTATAGGACTAAACTGAAATTCTTGAGAGAGGGAAGAAGAGCAGGCCACACTTCCTGAACTGTTAGAGACCAGACTCTCCTGAGACTACTGTGGCCCTAACATACTGTTAACTGAAATCATACCCAGAGGTCACCTTGCCGGTAAACAACAGATTGGCTCATAATATAAGCAGTATCATTCCTAACAGGTTTTGTAAAAATAATTTCTTAGTCCAAACAGTCAAAGATTTGCCCTAAAGCAACGATGAAAGATGAGGGGGGCAGGGGAGCTAGATGAACATAAATGAGAAGGTTGACACACTGTCACTGAGCAACATGCTTAGAGATTGTTCAATAGGACACTAATTTGCAGGGTAAGTTTTCACCAAAAGCACAGCAAGTTTTCTTCTAATTGACATGGCAATTTCTAGTGCTATAGGACTAAAAGGAAAGGGGGCTGGTAGAATGGGTGTGTGTGTGTGTAGATTACTGGAGGTACAGTCTAGGGGAATGGTGTGTGTGTAGATTACTAGAGGTACAGTCTAGGGGAATGGTGTGTGTGTATGTGTGTGAAGATTACTGGAGGTACAGTCTAGGGGAATGCTCAACTCATAGTTTACAAAAAGGACTCAGATACACTACATTGTTTCTGAACTGCCTGAACCAGGATGGATGAATTAGCCCAGTATCTGGCTTAAACTGCAAAACTAAATTAAGTTCGCAAAATTAAGTTACTCAAGTTTCCAACACTTGCAGCCCCATTTTATCCACTTAACCCTTGAGTGACTTTTGAGACGCACAGGGAAGCAAACCCTGCTCTTGCCATGCCTCTCCCTCCAGTGCTGAGGAGTCCAGGAGCAGGAGGGCCTGGCGATGCCACTGCAGCCAGTCCCTCAAGAACTGTCTGCAGAAGCCCAATAGACCTAACTACGCCTCCGCTAAGCCTATCTAACCAGCTGGACTGCCCTAGCCCTAAGGGAAGGGGGGAGGAGGAGGAGAAACAAAGTCCACAGACCACGCACCACCTGCCTTCTGGTATAATCAGTTAGGCGGTAGGGCACAAGTGTTAATGGAGAGACAAAACATGTGTCAGTTAGATTTTGTGTCAACTTGACCCTGTGTGAATGTGTAGGAGTTGAGTCCAACTTGTAAGCCAGATGATGCCTCTTTGGGTGTGCGCCTTTTAACAGGAAAGAAACTGGGGATCTTTTCCTCTCTGCCTCTTTGCCTTCCTGCTTGCTGGGACTCTGTCCCTGCCTCCACAGGCACCTGTCATCCAAATCCTGAGAGCTGTCAGCACAATATGACTAAGGTAAATTAAGACATGGAGGGGCATGCTGGAAGAAAGGACAATTACAGTAAATGCTCTAACATACAATCTGCAATGGTAGTATCAACTAAGTACCCCGTTCCCCCCAAAATAAGAGTGTCTTATATTAATTTTTGCTCCCAATTATGCGCCAGGCCTTATTTTCAGGGAATGTCTCATTTTTCCATGAAGAATTCAGTACACATTTATTGTTTAAAGAAACCTTGCACTTCCTGTCTGCTCCAGCTGCGCTGCGGCCAACAGGGAGCTGCGCAGCAGCGCCCACCATTACAGTTGAGTCCAGTTACGGTAGCTTCAGGGAGACAAGATTACAGGCTACGTTACCTGTCCCAGACTAGCTGCTTCATTAAGTTTTTTGTTTTTTTTTTTGGGGGGGTGCCTTATATTTCAGCGAGAGGCAAAACTGTAAGTACGTCTTATTTTGGGGGGATGTCTTACTTTCGGGGAAACAGGGTATGTGTGAATGACTACAAAGGGAGGTATGAGAGGATACTCCCCAGTCCTCCCAAACGGAATTCATTTCCCCAAAGCTATGTATTTAAATTTCTTAAAACAAAAAAACCTTATCACTATCAACATATTTTCCATTACACTTAATACATTTGTCACATCTGCAATTCCATTCTTGGAAACATTTTTTAAACACGTTTGGATGGCGGACAGCACCTGCCTCGTTGTCTTCACCTCTTCCACATGGTCAAATCACTATTCTTTCATGTCCCTCTGCATTCGTAGAAACAAAAAGAAGTCGCATGGGGCGAGGTCAGTAAGGTGTGTGGGGCAAGAGACATGCTGTTTTTTGCCAAAAACTGGCAGGCTGAGATGGCTACATTAGCAAGTGCATTGTCATGGTAGCAAAACCAGTCCCCCATTTGCCACAAATCAGGCCTTTTTGTTGCACACTGTTACCTAATCTTTTCAGAACCTCTAAATCAATGGTTCTCAAACTTCCTAATGCCACAACCCTTTAATACATTTCCTCAATGTTTTGAGGATGAGGGCAATGAATGCACAAATGCGCTTTACACAATTGATGTATGGATTGTGATGAGTTGTATGAGCCCCTAATAAAATAATTAAAAACTAAAAAAAAAAAAATACAGTTCCTCATAAAAGTATGTTCATTGCAGGAGGAGACAAGCCAGACGGGACGATGTAGCAACGATGAAAAATACAACTTCCCTCTAGTTCCTAAATGTTTCCTCCCCGCTCCCACTATCATGACACGAATTCTACCTTGCAAATCTGGCTAGACCAGAGGATGTGTACACTAGTACAGATAGGAACTGGAAAAACCGGGAATCCAGGGAGGATGATCCCTACAGGGCCAGTAGTGTGAGTGGTGATACTGGGAGAGTAGAGGGAGAATGGGTTTGAAAGAGGGAATCGATTACAAGGAACTATATGTGACCTCCTCCCTGGGGGATGGACAACAGAAAAGTGGGTGAAGGGAGACGCCAGACAGGGAAAGATATGATAAAACAATAATTTATAAATTATCAAGGGCTCATGAGGGAGGGGGAAGTGGGGAGGGAGGGGAAAAATGAGGACCTAATGCCGGGGGCTTAAGTGGAGAGGAAATGTTTTGAGAATGATGAGGGCAATGAATGTACAAATGTGTTTTACACAATTGATGTATGTATGGATTGTGATGAGTTGTATGAGCCCCTAATAAAATGATTAAAAAAAGTATGTTCGTTACAACTTCATCACTGTAATTTTGCTACTGTTATGAATGGGGCAACCCCTGTGAAAGGGTCGTTTGACCCCCAACAGGGTCGCGACCCACAAGTTGAGAACTGCTGCTCTAAATACAAAGCTTAACAGTCTGACCTGGTGGAACATAAGTTGACATGCACCATAAATTGACATGTTCATCCCGTTCAAAAAGTTGGCGGATGTCCAAGATGTAGTTTGTCATCATTCGACATCTCACCTTTTCTGAAAAGCACTCGTACACTTGAGTTCTTCCCATACCGCTGTCCTTGTAAGCTGTGTTCAACATCACAAGTTTCTGTAACATTTTTCCTGAGCCAAAAACAAAATTTCAAAGCTACACATTAAATCGGCCATCACAAAGTTTTGAGTGAAATTGCGTTTATGAAAAATTTCACTGTGACCAGGCGACACCATTGGGTGCACTAACTCAAGTGAGTTGCTTGATGCTCACCTAGCGGGGAAAAATGGGTACTACAAAAGCTCTACTCCACCCAGCACAATTCTGGTTTGGGGGGGGTGGGGGGGGGGGAGTACCCCTCATTGACATATGCTACATAGGTGAGGGAGGCCCTATGGACAGATAGAAACCAGATGGTAGGGTGCAAATGGAGAGAGTGCTCACATCTTGCAAAGACAACAACAATTTGCATATAAATTGTTGAGTGAAAGATAAATTGCTGTTTTCTTAGTCTATCTAGCACATTGCCAGACACAACACAATTGTTACTACCATGAATAAAGTCATGCTATGTTGGAGAATAAATATCAACTTACATGTACCTTCCCATATTAAATAAGAGCAAACTATTTAAAGTAATTCTGATGGATACATCTCTTGCCCTTTGAACAATAAGCAACAAAATACCACTACTTCAAATTTACAGATCAACAGCAGCGTATCAGTGATCTGATACGAAACCTCATGTTTTCACACTTATTTGGGGGCATAATAAGTGTTCCCCTACAAAAGCTGAAAAATAACACTAAACCCGAGATTTAAATGCCTCATGTTAAAAATAACATGCCTCATGTTTTCTAAAACTATGCTTTGTGATTTTCTAGCTGTCCAGAGATGTAAACCATTTCCAAACGAAACCTGACCTAATTGAAAAGTTTAAACATAAGCACCACCGAAATTGTTCAGGCATTTGAAGTCAGTATTACAACTGTACACTGAATTGTGGATTTGTTTATCTGACAAGGAGGTCCGCAACTCAAACTCATGAAAAGATTGAACTTCTAATAACCATATGCTATTCTCCAAGAAATCATATTTACCATCCAAACAGAAGTTGACAAGGAACCAGACTGTTTGCCTAAGGTTTGAAATTAAAATACACAATTAAGTGACAGCACTGCACTTAAAGAGGCTGAATATGTAAATTCCTACATGGTGGTTTGCCATGTGGAGACAAGATTACAGGCTAGGTTACCTGTCCCAGATTAGCTGCTTCATTTAGGTATTTTATACTTGGGAGTTGTGTTCTTAGACATTTATTCCTTTTAAGTAAGCCTTGTTTTCTGCTTGTAGATTTCTTTTAAGTACAAACTCCCTTAGAGATTGTGGGGGACCAGCTTCTACAACCAAATGGGTCCAAGGCGACGGTGGTGTAATTGAGGAGTAAATGAAAGAGACATCAGACAAGATAAAGCATGCAAGGGTTCACCTCAGCGACTGCTTCTGGAACCAGGTCCTAGGAGAGCTTAATGCATTCTCACAAGCAGAATCTTATATAATCTTGGACACGCAGGTCATGTTAAGTACATACGTTAACAGGAAGGGGTAGTACAATAGGCATACGTGTCACATGAAAGTGATGAGCCGGGGTAAATATGTAATAGGAAGGCACATACATAACAAGATGAAAGGACTCTCGAATCAAGATGACAGGCTAGCCTTGGTCATTTGAGCTGGCTTGACCTTAGGTGTTTTTGAGCTGTTCTCCAAGGGAATAATCTACGATTCTTACCAGAAGGGAGTGGGCCCTACTTAGGGTTGGGCCCATAGCTTTTGATGGTAAATAACCTGTATGCAGTTGACCTTCAAGAGTGTAGTAAGCGCCCACCAAGCACCAGCTTAAATTTGGTATTAAGGAGGGGCACTGAAGGGAATAACTTTTACTTAGAACATAAGGCACACCTCCAGCTCACGAATGTGAAGGTTCCCTCCATAAGAGCCCTAGACTCCCAGACTCCTTAGCAGTGGTTCTCAACCTTCCTAATGCCTCGACCCTTTAATACAGTTCCTCATGTTGCGGTGACCACCCCACCCCCACCCAACCATAAAATTAACTTCGTTACTACTTCATAACTGTCCTTTTGCTGTTGTTAATGGGGTAGCCCCTGTGAAAGGGTCATTTGACCCCAAAATGGTTCATTCAACCCCCAAAAGGGGTCTCAACCCCCAGGTTGAGAACCGCTGATTTACACACTCTCTTCCCAGTTGTGTTTCCCAGAGATAATGAATTGAATCACCAATTGGTTCCAACTCAGAGTGACCCTATGTACACAACAGAATGAAAGCTGCCCAGTCCTCACAGTTGATGTTGGGGTCCAATGTTACAGCCTGTGTCCATGTTTCACTAGGGGCTTCCTCTCTTCTTGCTGTCCTTCTACTCTACCTAGCATGGTGTCCTTTTCCAGGCCACTGAGCCTGCAGAGATCTGTGTAAGATTCATTCCTTCTGGAGACGCTCTTTCAGAAGCTGCTTTTTTTCAGTAGCTGTTGTGATAAAATACAAATAGTACAGTTTCACTTACACAAAGTAGAAGAAAAAAACCAAAAAGCATGGTGTAACACTAATCATCTCTACTTGAAGTAAATTGTGCATCGCAGTAAAAAGCGCCATCTCCTGGTTCTCATGACCCTTTTTACACCGTTTAGGAAATCCAAACTTTGCGTAACAGTATGGGACTCATGAAGTGCTCTCAAAAGCAGAAAAAATTCTTGTCATTACCAAAAATCAAACCAAGAAATATTGAATTGCTTGGAGGTATCATAGATTGTGGTCTGCAGATACAATTATCCAGCATTTCAAAATAAATGAGCACAGCATAAAGACCAAGGTAAAAAAAGAACTGTGAAGTTGTTGCTGCAGGTATGCCAGCAAGCTAGAAAACCTCACACTTTGGCACCTTTATATTTATTAAAAATGCAGCTTTTACATGGGTACAATATGTCATGCAAGTTAACATGGAAAAGTTAATAAATTATGTTACCCATGACTTCCAGTCATACGGTTATGTTTGGAGAGTCGTTAAGGATTTTTGACTTTACAGGGGTCGGTGGCCCCAACTTCTGGTGTTCAAAGGTCAACTGTACAGTGCAAACATCACCACAGAAAAGAAAATCAAAGTCAACGTGTCTAACCAGATTACAAAGCTTGCATTGTTGTACAGTGCCCAATAGACATATTCCATCAGTAATTAGCAAAAACCAATCCATTGGTAATTAATAAACACTCACTGTCATCAATCCATTCTGACTCACAGCAAGCCTTACAACTAGGTGGAAGGACGGTGGGTTTCACAAGACTGTAAATCTTTATGGCTATAGAGCACAACTAACCTAAGTGGAAACAATAAGTACTACTTTTGGTGGACGCAAAAACTTAAGTGTAACAAAATGAGGACGTTAGAGAGCCTATGTAAGGAATCCTTAATCCAGTATTTCAAGTCAAACTAGAACAGAAATAGAAAAGTAAAAGGGTCAATTCAATAGGTTTCCTATTCAATAGTAAATTGTCAACTTTTTCTTTAAAATCACTGGTGACAGAAAGTTGCTAGGGCAGTAAAAAGTAGTCAGTCATTGTAAACAAGATGATTAATACTTTGGGAGGGCACTTATTGATGGTTAATTACAGAGACCTTACTTTTAAACTTTGCCTGTCATGAGGAACCAAAGGCTTAAATCCTAATTCCCATTCTGCCAGCTATTTTAAGAAAAGCATTCCAAGGCATTTCATTTACTTGCCTCAGGGGACTTAATAACTTTGGGAGACCTTACCTACACATTATATGGCTAACTGAAAACATTAGTACTGCTCAAATTCTTGGACCCAAGCAACAGGAGGGGGAAGAGAGTGGGGGAGCACCCAGTCAGCATCCCAACTCATCGTGATCCTATAGGGCAGAGCAGACCTGTCCCTTAGGGTTCCAGAGACTAAAAATCCTTGAAAGTGAATAAGCTACACCTTTCGCCTACAGAGCCTCCAGCCGGTGGGCTTGCACTGCTTTTTGTTAAAACATTAGCCACTGTGCCACCAGTGCCCTAACTATGAATATGAGGGTTAATTATAGTATTTTAGTGTGCATTTCTAAGATTGTTGAACACAATCAGGTCATTATGAGTGATAGCAAACTCAAAAAAGACTGCTGCTAGGGTCCGTTAATACAAGCACAAGTTTATTCCAAAGTATGTTCAACATGGCTCTGTGGATGGTGTGATTGGAGCGCACACAGCAAAGCTAGTTTATGCCATTATTGCCACAAACATAACATACTAGGAGTAATCACAGTGAGTCAACAATTATATGTAGTCCAGTTAATAAAATATTTTTTATTGAACAAAAATTGTCCAAAAGGTTACATTCAAGCCTTTGTGTAATAGTGCAATGGTGTAACGATAGTCATAAGTAGGATAGCCGTCAAAGGGAATTACTTACCTTGACAACTGCATTCTCCAAATGCACATGCTCCATTGGATTACTCAGGTGCCAGAATGCCAGGACAACTCACGGTTTAGGGTTATGATCTCAATACGACACCCATGATCTAGCCATAATTCTCTGAAGTATGATGACTTTGCTAATCGACGGGCTCTTATTGACGCGATCGAAAGATATCACAAAAAAGTCCCCAATTATAAATGAAGATGGTGCTGCATAAATCCAATCCAGGGAACTGAGGTTACAGGTAGACAATCCTTAGCTTTCTGGGGAATGAGACCCAAATGACTGGCTCAAGAAAAATCTGAGTCACTGCAGTAAATTGCCGAGTTTCGGTTTCATGACCCAGCAAGAGCTGGCGAGCTGAAGGGATATGCAGCATGGGCATGAGTCTCTCCTTTTTGAAAGAAAGGGGGGTGGGGGGGAAGAGTTGAAAAAGGGTAAACCCATACACAGTTCTCAACAATATTTATGTCAACTCTCCGAACTATTACTCAACGGGCCCGTGTACTCTCTCTAACAGCATCAGGTGAATCAGTTCTAAAGTCTGGGCCCTGGTTCTGAACTACTTAGCGATAGCTAAGACCTTCAGCAAGACAGTCTCAATGCCCTCTTTTTTTCATGTGATTAAGATTTTCTGCCATTTGGTTAAGCCAGGGTGCCAATGATGGATTTCCACAAACCAGATAGATATCAGAAGTTTTCAACCCTAAATTATCTGAGGGCTAAAGATTTAACTAAGATTTACTTCAGCCTCACCTTAAGATTCTAATTTAATTATGGGGCTTAGGTGTTATATTGTTTTAACTCTTCAAATAATAGCAATAGGTAACCAAGAGTTCGGAACCACTGTTAAGGTGAGAGATGGTGGAATGCCTAGGCCTCTTCAGTATTGACTGGGATTGGGAATTGGTATCTTGGCACGCTTTGAAGGGCAACAACTCCCATTGGCATTACACTGCACAAGAAAGGATTCAGGGATGTAAGAGCTAACACTGTCACCATACTGTTGACTACACCCTACAATGGCGAAAATAAGATATGCTGGTTCCCTCTATCACCTGTGTGGCTCATTACCTCAACATGAACCAAAGAGGTCCTTTAAGGGGTGGAGACATAGAACCTGATATCAGTTCCCCAACATCCTGAGTTTGGGTCAATGAAAGGAGCACACATTGAGGGAAAACTTAGATGCCACATTCCAATATGCATCCAATTATGAAGGACTGAGAGGTATAAGGAAGGAGGAACGTGGGAAGAAATGGGAGTGTCCCACTAGCATGGAAATGTCAAAGGAATTTCTGGAAGTTTGCATCTCCAGAAAATGATCAGTCAGTCGTTGTAAGCAGGTTGATTAATACTTTGGGAGTACATTTACCATTGATGGCTTTATAATAAATATTAAAACATATTCTGTCAAAGTCAAGGCATATTCTGTCAGCTTTCCCAAGAACAGAGTCTCAAGAGATAGTCATCAGGAGCACTTTGATGGGTGTTAACATGTGTCAGGTATAGCACAAGAAAGTTATCAGACACCTTGTTGATCTATAGAACAAGTTCAAAAATGACATTTGATTTTAGAATGTGTGTTATTTACTTTTGACTGGGTTACACCTGATGTTAAAAGAACTGAAAAAACAAACTAGTTGATCTATTTTGTCTCCTGCTATGTGACCTGAGAATCTGCTCCCATAAAGATTATATCTAGAACTTCTGTGGGGCAATTCTATCGTCACATTGGGTCCCTACTATGTGTCAGCAGTGACCTGACAGTATACAATTCATGCTTTATTTTGCTCTAATGTCAGAATTTAGGGCTGGGTTTAATGTTGGAACAGTTGCCTCCAACTACAGAAAAATAAACTACTTACAATGCTGGTGTGGCTACATGTGTACAGCTGTAGTAAGAAGCTATAAGAGATCTTTTATGGATAAATCTTAAGGCCTGGCTGCTCCAGTAATTAAAACCAGCTAATTGTATTATTTTTAACAGAATTGAAATTTACAAAGGGGACAAACAACCGGGGGGGGGCGCTAGGTATTGATTCTTGGAAAGTCTTTTGTATCTGTCAGAAGTAGTAATAACTAAGGAATGCTTTTACTTAACTGTTTGTATCCTATCCAGCAGGAATAACGAAGCAAATCGTACTAAATTAAAGAGCCTAGCAATGGAAATGAGATCAGCCAAGAACAGCCAATACTGGATATTATTAACCAAGCAGCCACCATACTGTGTTGTTAAAGATAATCATCCCATTGATCTGCAATTTTAGGTCTCAAAATTCAATGACAGGGCAATTGAGACTCCGGAAACCTGGTATGTATTTCTGAAATTCAATAAAGTAGCAATTCTTAAACTGGGCTGATTCCTAGCCTGCAGACTAAAACCTAACTTTTGAAACTGCTCAGATGAAATACTGTGTAGGCCAAAGCAAAAGCACTTTACAAAGGAAAAGGGTGCTAAAACATTAGAACATTCCTGAGTTCCAGAAAAATTCAGTACTTTCACTACCCCATTTCAAGGTATGATTTGGAGAAACTTCCCAGTCTTAAAGATTATATTAAAAGGGGTTCAATAGACAGGTTTCAACAAAACACTAGGTTATTCAAGATTAACACTTTCTTTAACTGGGGAAATTCTCAAAGCTTTTCATATAATGAATATCATGGTTCTCCAAGACTAATGGACAAATGTGCAGCACTTCTCAAACTTTATCTCATGGACTGGGTGTTTCACCGGACATACTTCAGCTGAACAAACAAACAAGGACTCTGATGATATATTCCTCCTAGATTGCTAGTTTTTGCTTAAATATAAAACCATAAGCCACTTTTGTTATGAAAACAAAAAATGTCTCCACATACATAAATGCGTATTGATAATACGTTGTCTGATCCAGCTTTTTCAAAAAAGAGAGTGAACCCTTCACATTGGTAGAAGACAGACACCCAGCAACGACGAAAGAAACATTCCCTTTGCTGGCCCTGCAGCACACTTTTCACTGAATCCTAAGCAAAGTCCTGTCCCTGTCAGATTACAAACACACAAACAAACAACTTGCTAATTAGTTACATGGCAATAACCCGAAATGGAATTTGTAAAAAACAAAACAAAACCATAGTAACATTTTTCACTTGGCTAAGATATTGAGAGAGGAATTTTGTCTGTAAAATGAAAGTCTAGTACTACTTTTATTCATATGACTGCTCATATGAATGTCAGAAATGATTGGTTACAAGTTGCTGGTAATAGCGCGAGATGCTGAAACCAGCATTCCCAGATCTTCTTTGCTGGTTGATAGAAAAGATGACAAGGCTAGGCAATTACATCGCATAGACCAAAACTGACCAATCTTTGGAGCCATAGGTAATCAATCTTGTCTCCGAACTAACTGTAGAACTCTATGAAATGTGGTATTTCACATTCCCATTTTTAAGGTGTGTGATGGCTTTTGTGATCTCAGAGCTGCTCCCCTGACCAGGCAAACAAGAGATCAAGCTCTTCTGGAATTCTGTGTGTGCTACTCCAGAGACAACACGAAGGCAGTCTCTCACTGCTTTGGAGAAAACACAAATGTTCTCTGTAAGGGTATGGAAGTTGGTTATAAGAGAAGATAAACTCCCGATTACTGGAAATGTCAACATTGAACACGGAAGCATTTATATAGAATGCGGTTTCAAAACATTTTCAACTAGGACCACTCAAGTTTCTCCTCCCATGGCTGTGGCATTACAAAAGTCTAAAATACTTCAACAAATTCCTGGTGCTCTTTCCATCATAAGGAAACTCCAGTTTCCTACAAAAGACAGCTCATCCATACCTTTATATTATCTTTCCCTCCCCATCCTTCAGTGGAATGTTTACTTACAGAGAAACTCTGATATCAAACCACTTAATTTACATGGTGAATGATGACTGTTTCTAAGAGCTCTTAAAATCTAGCATGGTGTGAAAACTCCCAAACTTATCTTTATAGAACATCCATAGCAACAGTAGGTCTTTACATAAAGAACAAATGAGAGAAAGGCAAAAGCAGTATCATCTGTCTGCGCGTAGGCAATGCCGTCTTGTTGCACCCGTACAAACTCTTCAGTCTCATTTAGTTATCACCAATTTAGCTCGTAAGAGTTGATGTTTGTTCCAGCAGAAAACTCACAAATGTGATGTAGCAGCTCCAGTTAACTCCTTTTACAGTACTACATGTCAATACTGGGAATCGTCTAATCAATTTAAACTTCACTCAGTACTTTAACAGAACAAGAAATTTATTACTCCCACTCAGTAGTTCCTGGGGGCTTTGATGTTAAGTCATACATAATTCGAGAAATACCAGGTATCTTCTTAATCTCAGTGACCATCTTCAACACGACCTGTTATAAAACAAAGATTATAAATAAAAGAATCAAGAACTCGTGCACGTCAAACAGTCCTAGAGGGCACGCATTTGCCATTTAAAATGAAAATGTAATATACTTTCACTATTGTCCTCTTTTATGTGAGATACTCTCTAATTATGTACAGTGAACCTGTTTCTCTGTACAAAAGATATTAGTGTTTTAAATTCGGTACTACTCAAAATGTGCTCTGCAAATAGGCGCTTTGCCTGTGAAATGTTAATGCATCAGTTACATTTTAAAAAGTGGAAAGAATAAATGCTTAGAAACTTTTATAGCAATTTGCCATTGCTGTGTCATTTAAGCATACAATTTTTCTGTGTCTAAAAATCAATGCTTCTCAAATGCTTTGTGGTTTAAACATAAACTCTTGGTATCAGTTACATACTTTCAATATCAACAGAAAGTAAAAGTTTAGAAAATAATGATGGCGGGGAGCATAGGACCAAGTCAAGGTATGATGGAGCAACGATGAAAAATACAACTTTCCTCTAGTTCCTGAATGCTTCCTCCCCGCCCACTCTCACGATCCCAATTCTACCTTGCAAGTCTGGCTAGATCAGAAGATGTACACTGGTATAAATAGGAACCGGAAATACAGGGAATCGAGGACAGATGAGCCCTACAGGACCAGTGGTGTGAGTGGCGATATTGGGAGGGTACAGGGAGGTGAGGTGGAAAGGGGGAACCAATTACAAGGATCTACATGTGACCTCCCTGGGGGACAGACAACAGAAAAGTGGGTGAAGGGAGACGTTGGACAGGGCAAGATATGACAAAATAATAATTTATAAATTATCAAGGGTTCATGAGGGAGGAGAAGCAGGGGGGGTGGGGGGTGGAATGAGGAGCTGATGCCAGGGGCTTAAGTGGAGCACAAATGTTTTGAGAATGATGAGGGCAGTGAATGTACAAATGTGCTTTACACAATTGGTGTATGTATGGATTGTGATCAGAGCTGTACAAGTCCCCAATAAAATGGGAAAAACAAAACAATGGATTGGTTAAACAAATTTTAATACATTCATATGCTGGAGCCCTTCAGAAATGTTTCTGAAACAGAAATGGGAGTAGCGATACCAGAAGGGCAGCACGAAGGCGGGGAACAAAAAACAGAAAAGTAGGTGAAGGGAGATAGCAGTCGGTGTTAAGGTATTAAAATAATAATAATTTATGATTTATCAAGGGGTCACAAGGGTGGGAGGGAGGGCAAAAAGGGAGCTGATACCAATGGTTCCAACAGAATGTAAATGTTTAGAAAATGATGGCAACATATATACAAATATGCTTGATATAATTGATGTATGTATGGATTGTTTAAGAGCTGTAAGAGCCCCCAATAAAATTATCTTAAAAACAAACAAACAAAAGCACACAGAACTCTGAGGCTCTAAAAATTACTGCCAAGGGTTTTCTACAAACTTTCTGAAGGTTGGTAAGTTTCAGCAGAAGGAAAGCTGACTCTAAGCAATATTCTCCAGCCCAGCTATAACCACAGCTTTGCATCAAAGTACTAGTAAAGTCCCATTAATATAGTCGTATTTTGATTTGCAAATTCCAGGAGCCCTGGTGGTACAGTGAGTTACAAGTTGGGCTGTTAGGCAGAAGGACAGCAGCTTGAAACCGCCAGTCCTTCCCATAGGACAAAGATAGGTTTTCAATTCCCGTAAAGAGTTAAGTTTTAGAAACCCACAGGGGCAGTTCTATTTTGTCCTACAGTCACTATGGCTTAATGGCAGTGAGTTTTTGTGATTGATTTCCAATTGGCATTATATAAAAAAATCCTCTGAATAGAAGAGGGTGGAAGAAAAAGTAAACTGGGGAAATGGTGGTCAAACATGGAGTTGTTAGTAGGTTCTTATTCAGCATCTTATTTATGGGTATCTGGCCATAATGCCATTAAATCTTATCTCATATTTGTAATAAGCTTTTACTCTACTCCTAACATTTGCTTCTTTACGTAGGATGTACGTAAAGTACAGATTAGAAGGATCAGATAAATTGATTGCAGTGGATTACTCTACACACAGTCATCAGACATCTGGAGGGGTACATTAAATCTAAGGCCTTTTTCTGATACAGTGTACTAAACAGTAAATACATGGGACCCCTGGTGGCGCAGTGGGTATGCATTGGGCTGCTAATCGAAAGGTCTGCAATTCAAAATAACCAGCTGCTCCTCAGGAGAAAGAAGGGGACTTTTGACTCCTGTAAATAGCAACAGTCTTGGAAAGTAACAGGGGTGGTTAGTACTGTTTTATAGGGTTGCTATGAGTTGGCACAGACTCCACAGGAGTGAATTTGTT
This sequence comes from Echinops telfairi, assembly GCF_000313985.2. Lineage (NCBI taxonomy): Eukaryota > Metazoa > Chordata > Mammalia > Afrosoricida > Tenrecidae > Echinops > Echinops telfairi. The sequence goes on along the minus strand of NW_022111320.1, from coordinate 1,214,833 downwards.
TGCATTTCTGTGGAGATAAAATGTAAGAGCCAACCTCACTAACAGATTATCAACTCCCAAAATAGAACACCGTCAGTCTGGTCCATTCACTCTATTATAAAAAGCATGTTTCTTTTTATAAATGTACATGAACAAAAATCTATGTAAATTACCTCTACGGGGATCTCACTGCCAGGTGTCGCAGGTATCCCAGTCATGAAGTCACTAGTGATAAAGGTTCGAATAACCACAGATCTCTGGCATGAAGGCTGCTTCTGGAGTGGATCCCGATCAAAATGTAATGGTGTCAAAATCACGGGCATCTGGCTGATTTTCCCAGCATAGCCTAGAGAAAAAAGGTTAAGATGCAGAACCAACCAGGGAGAAGCATTTCAACCCGGTTCAGTAACATCCTCTCCCACAGACACCACTGTTGGGAATGATATCATGCATTCCTACAGCATGCTAAAGTTGACTCAATCAAAAACACAAACAGAATCAGATCATTGCAGGAACAGGCTAGTCTTGTGAAATATATTAAAAAAAAACTACCACACCAGTGATCGATGACTGACAGAGCTTCCTATAGGGCTGTTAAATATACAGGAATTTTGCCTTATTGGGCCTAAAGGTATATGAATATTCTCTTTGGAATTTTAAGAAATAATTCAGAGGAAAATTGATTATATTCCTAAAGAAAAAAGTCTAATTTCTTTACTTCGACACCAAACTAAACGGGCTAGGTGTGGGGAGCGCACTCCTGAACCCCTAAGCTTCAATAGGAAGGAAAATGAAAATGGAGTCCAATCAGAGACTCTTAAACCACCACTGTAGATAGGCAGCACATCACATGGTCAAGGAGTTTTTGCTACCTCATTCATAATATGGTTCTACTAAGTAATACTGCCAATTACAGAGACTGCTCTTTAAAATGGAAGGGGCCAGGAAATGCAGCCTAGGTTCTGGGTAACGCAGGGTGGCCTCTCTGGGTCTATCCAGACAGGCGCTGGGAGCTGAGATGTGCTCTCCTCTCACATTCCTTGCAAACAATGCCTAAGCAGCTCACTTTTCTCTTCAGAAGTGAGATGGTTTTTTGTTTTGTTTTGAGAATGCAACAAAGGTAAGTGTGCTTTCTGACAAATGTCTTATTCATCAGGCTATAAAGAAGTCACCCAAATTTGATGACCCAAGGAGAAGTGGAAAAAAAGGACAATTTTCCTATTCTGAAACACCACATTCTCAAACCTCCTCCCCTTTCCTTAATATTCCAGTTAAGATCGATGGTTGTATGGAAAGGGCATCTGAAAAAAATAGTATGTTTGCATACACTGGATCCACAAACATTCTGAATCCTCTTGAACAGCCTAAAGCTATGTGCACGAAGGTAATTGAATTATAGTCAATTAACACGGTAGTGCCATACAGAGAAACATAAATAAAAACAGATGACAAAAACCAGTGGTTTTTTTTATACTCTTTCACAGGTATAGGTTAGCTTACAAGGCATTTTAGTTGGGGTGGTGAAAGAGAGGGGAGTTGGAAGTACAGACGAAAGTATACAGATCCAACAATATTTAAACATATTTGAATATAGCGTATGTGTACATGTGTATACACTATATTTAGTAGAACCATAACTATGCTTCCCAAATAAAACATATATAACATATCTGTGAAACAGGCATCAAGCTCTTCAAAAATGTTTTATATAGAAGGCAACTTAAAAGAACCTTCACAGAATATGTGAAGTGAACTGAATTTAAAGGCTGTATAGTTATAATTCCAAGCTTCCAAAACCTAGCTGCCACAAGCAGTGACCAACAAAATGAGCAACTTACCAGACTCCCGGAGAATGTTATGGGCCTCAAAATCAGCTTGTCGTAAAGTACTAAGCACACCTGTTGTCAAGAAAGTAGGAGTAACATCTGTGGGAGGTTCTTTAACTGGTGGACCAAATATATAAACAACTCTAAAAGAGGGGAAAGGAAAAATCATAAAACAGCAGGTTAGCAGGAGAAACAAGGTGTACAGAATAGCAGTATTCTTTCCCACTTATTCCTAGGCATCTCTCCAATCCACTCTAACTGACCATAAGGGTAGGAAGATGTGAAGTGCACCTTCCTCAAAGAGTATCCTCTGGAATACTAGAATCTCAGAAGATACAGCACACCATCTATCACAGCCTCTTTTCACTAAGCTTGTGGAAACACTGAGTTACATAAGTAAGTGTGTTCCTTTATGATAGGACTTAAGAAATTGAAATATATCAATATGTGTTGGAAATCTCCAAAAAGAAGATACAATGAAGTTCCATGATGCCAGAGAGATTTTCATCTCCACTTTACTAAAACTGCCACTGAAGTAAGATTTGGTATTCTACTGCTTCCTTCCAACGACAGAACTCTCATTTACTGATAAAAGCAGATGTCTGAAAGATAGAAGGCATGCTGTATGATGAAATGAGGATCAGACAATTACGATAAATCTAAGTTGAGTTATAGAGAATACAGTCCTTCTAACCATAATTCCTTAAGCAATATAATTCTGGATTTTTTACCCCTGTGGCTGCAGTCTTATTTCAGCGAACACTGTCTACTAATAGGAATAAGTTTGGATTAAGACCTGAACATAGTAGAGGGTGTGAACCATGGCACACCCTTTATTTCCTTGATGGCATCTTTAAGATCCCACCACCATAGTAGAGTATGAACTAAGCAACACCCTTCGTTTCCTTGGGGGAATTTTTACTCCATTTTAGATTATGGGAGCCCTGAAGGTGTAGTGGTTACATGTCGGTTGCTCACTGCAAGGTCAATAGTTCGATATCACCAGTAACTCTGTGGGAGAAATATGAGGCTTTCTACTCCTGTAAAATGTTAATAGTTAGCATCTTGGAAGAGGGTGAACATTTGGGACATCATCCATCTCCAACTCCTTGGGACTAGTCTGGTATTAGTTCTTCTACAAGAAATGATCACGATGTAAACCACAGCATTATCACTAGTCTAGAGACTTACTCCACAATCCAAAGCCAGAAAACAGAAGGCAGTCTAGACAGAGGTATGGTATGAGTGTGACCTAAGCATGTCCTTTCCAACTCCAGCAGCAGACAGAACTGCCCCTTCTAAGTAGTCCTACTTGTCTCTAATAAAAAAATAAATCTCAACTTGCAAAGGCAAAACCCCAAAACATCTCATGTTCAGTTGAGTCACATTTCAAAGTTATTGTGCACATAAAGCAAGCGCCTGTGTAAACACAGAATAATGGCACAATTTAATAATTTTATCTGTTTCTTAATGTGCACTCGAAGGGTAAAAACGTACAAAAGAGAACATTATCAGGTCAAATCCATGACTATTGCCACCAGCTATGTACTTTATTGCTTTCCTCCAAATATTGCATAGGAGGGGAAGGGTTGTTTCTTTAAAAATCATTTTATTAGGGGCTCATACAACTCTTAACACAATCCATACATACATCAATTGTGTAAAGCCCATTTGTACATTCATTGCCCTCATCATTCTCAAAACTTTTCCTCTCCACTTAAGCCCCCAGCATTAGGTCCTCATTTTTCGCCTCCCTCCCACCTCTCCCTTCCCTCATGAGCCCTTGATAATTTATAAATTATTATTTTGTCATATCGTGCCCTGTCCAACGTCTCCCTTCACCCACTTTTCTGTTGTCCGTCCCTCAGGGAGGTCACATGTAGTAATCGGTTCCTTGTAATCGGTTCCCTCTTTCCAACCCACTCTCAGGAGGGGAAGGTTTTAATCTCATGCACAGAATTGAAGTCACACTTCTTAACAACATATCTCAAACAATCCTTTAACTTATCCAACCTAAAAACATCCAGTCATTTCTGACTCATAGCAATCCTATTTAGGGTTTCCAAGGCTTTAACTCTTTATCTCTAAGTGGGTAGTGGATCTTGTGGCCAGCAGCCCAACAGCCAACCCACAGTGCCACCAGGGCTCCTTAAGAAATCCTTACAAGAGAAAGTAATTATTAAGCAAGACAATGTTATGTATTTGTTCTTTTTGCCTTATTATCTCTCACAGATAAGAGTGATCACTAGTGTACCAAGTTTCCCTCATTGTAAAGATACCAAAACTGAAACAATTGTACCTTGTACAAAGATTCCATCATGCAAATTACAAACATAAAACATATCGTCAAATCCCAATAATTTTTTAAAAAGTTCTAGCTATCAAAACCCTAAGACTACTTCTTTAAGGACCGCCTAGCCTCCTATTCTAAAAGCCCTTGTGGCATAGTGAGTTACAAGTTAGGCTGCTGAATGGAAGGTCAATAGTTTGAAACCAACAGCTGGCTCTGCAGGGAAAAATGAGGCTTTCTACGCTCACAGAAATTTTCACTCTGGGAAAGTCATAAGGGTAATTCTACCCTCTCCTATAGGACAGCTATGATATGAGTCGAATCAACTCAAAGACGGTTAGTTCGGTTTGGTTTTAGAGGTTCCTATTAAAATATCTAGTTCTCTTTGTTGAAGGTCAAGCTTTTTATTTTTACTTTCCTTTACTGGAGGAAAGAAAGCATAGATAAGGATAAAAGATTATGCAATCAAAAGGCAAGAAAGAAATGTAGAATATAAAAAGATAGACATCAAGTGATACACAGATAAACACCCTTGGCAAAAGAAAGAGATAAAACCACAAATGCTGTGGAATAAAAAGCACATTAGTGATACATTAAGTGTAATGGAGTCAAACCAAGGGAAAGGCCATTTTCTGTAGAATGTACAAAATTTATTAAGTAGTACCATTCTTCAGAATAAGAATTATGACCCGCTGCTTTGACAAAACATTTATCTCCAGTCAGTAGAGGCATTCTGTATTTTGTGACTTTAACTTCACTGGAGTAAACCCTAATGAGTATGCTCCCAGCACTGACTATATTAGTCAACATTCAAAAACCACATCCCTCTACTACACCTTCCCCCTTGAGCCCCTTGCAAAACATACCTGTTAATGTTGTGACACATACGAGGTATAAGCCTCGCCAGGAAAATCAAAGACTCCCAGTCAGGCTCTTCTTTACTGGAGATTCCACACACATAACTGTAGGAACGACAGTCACCCTGAAGTAGAAATGCAATCAATTATTTATAATCTCTTTTTATTGAAGATAAAAATATGGGCTGGAGAATATCCTGTGCATAGTGATACCATTCAAAGCAATTTTGTCTTTCTGAACAAAAACTAGGTGTTTGAATGAAAATACATAAACTAGATACCCCTTATCCAATTATATAAATAAACCCCAAATTGAAAATCCAATACTAAATGCTATCAGTTCAGACATAAAATTTCATGGTAAACTCAAGAATCTATATGCCAGAAGCTCACTGAAGTTTCATTCAAAATACCTGCCCAACTGTAGATATACAGTATACCTTATATACTCAAGTATAAGCCGACCCAATTATCAGCCAAGGCACATAATTTTACCACAAATGCTGCATTTAAAATGTACTGAAAAGCTCGGATTATACACGAGTATGTACAGTACTTAATTCAGTAAACAAAACCTACCCATATTTATTGTGCAGAGACTGAAAAATAATTTCACAAGCATTTACTTACCAAATCGCTGAAAAATTAGAGAAAATCTTAATTTAAAAATAACATTCATTACCATGTTGTTTCATTCAACTAACATGCTTGTATAAATAAACTTAAAAGCAATTTTTAACGCAATAGAGTCTTTATATTTACAACTACCTAAAGTGTCAACTGCTAGAAATATGGTACTTCAGAGCATTTTGAATAATACTTGAGTAATATCTACCCTATTTTGTGGAATCCTGGTAGCGCTGTGGGGTAGGCACTGGACTGCCAAAAGTCAGCTCCAGGAAACTGGTGAGGTTATCTGCTAGAGTGAAGATTTACATGGGCGGGAATTCTATATAGGATTGCTAAGAATTGGAATTGACTCACGTCGTCAGTGGGTTTTGAGGAAGGGTTTGTAGTCACTTAAATGTGCAGCATGCTCTTTAATGTGAGAAGCCATCCTACAGAAATGCATGCATAACTATTCAAAGACTGAGGGTATTTCTTGCTGATATGCCGATGATGGTTAAAAACTTAGAAAAGTGAAATAATGGCATAGCCCTAAATGGAGAATTACTCAACAGTTGAAAAGAATAATCTACTTGCAATGGTGTGGAAAAATAAGATGCCGATGTTTTTTCAGTTAAATGTCCATTTATAATCAACTCCCTTTTGTTTCTTTTAAAAATGTTTCTGGAGTAACAAAGTTTAACTGCCACTGCCATAGTCATTTCCAACTCATAGCAACCTTGTATAGTTTCTGAGGCTGTAAACCTCTGTGGGAAAAAGAAAATATTGTCTGATCCTGTATCATCCTCAAAATTGTTATATTTGAGGCCACAGCTGCAGCCACTATATCAATCTTCTTAAGGGTCATCCTCTACTTTGCCAAGCACGTTGTCCTCTGTCAGAGATTGGTCTCTCCTAATAACATGTCTGAAGTACGTGAGACAAAGTCCTGCCATCTACTTCTAAGAAACATTCTAGTTGTACTTCTTTCAAGAAAGATGTTTGTTCTTTTGGCAGTTCATGGTACTTTCAATATTCAAATGTATCAATTCTTCCATGATCTTCCTTGTTCACGGTCTAACTTTAATATGGATAAGGGGATTGAAAATACTATGGCTTAGGTCAGGCACAGCTTAGTCCTCAAAGTAGTATCCTTGCTCATCAACACTTTGAGGTCTTATGCAGGAGATTTATACAATGGTCCATTTGATCTCTTGACTGCTGCTTCCATAAGCACTGATTGTGGATCCAAGAAAGATAAAACATTTTGACCACTCCTATCTTTTCTCCATTTATCATGAGGTTGTCTGTTGGTCAAGTTGTGAGGATTTTGGTTTACTTTACATTTTAGAGTTGTAATCCATACCAAAGGTTGCAGTCCTTGACCTTCATTAGCAAATGCTTCCAGTCCTCACTTTCAGCAAACGTTTGTGGCACTTTCATATCACAGGTTAATAAACCTTCCGCTAACCCTGGCACTGAATTATTCTTCATAAAGTCCAGCTTCTCAGATTATTTTCTCACCAAAGACTGAGTAAGTACGGTCAGAGAATATAATCCTGATGCACACATATTCTAATTTTAAATGATGCAGTCGACTGTTTTGCTTCTTGATCCATATACAGGTTCTATGTGAACACAATTCTAGGTGTCCTGGGATTCCTATCCTTCTCAATGTGATCTATAGTCTATTATGATCCAGCCAAATACCTTTGCACGGTCAATAAAACACAAGTAAACCTCTTTCTGGTGTTCTCTGCTTTCACTCAAGATCCAACTGACATCAGCAATATTCCCTCATGCCACTTCCTCTTCTGAATCAGGCTTGACTTTCTGGCAACTCCCAGTCACTGTACTGCTACAGCTGATTTTGAATGATCATCAGAAAAATTTACTTGTATGTGATAGTGATATTGAAAGTCTGATCATTTCTTTATTCTGTTGGGTCATCTTTCTTTGGAATAGGCACAAATATGGATGGATCTTTTCCAGTCAGTTAGTCAGGTAGCTATCTTCCAAATTTCTTGGCATAGATGAGTAAGCATTTCTAGAAACATTTCAACTGCTATCCCTTCAACTCCTAGAGCTGTCTTGTTATAGGTTAATGTCTTCAATGCAGTAACCGAAAATTAGATTTCTTTTTGAGCTTGGAAGGATCTCGGCTTCAAAACCCAATGAATGAGACTACAGTAAAATTAGACATCTCACAACAAAAGACTTATTTTGGTGGGAAAATTAGTAGAATCTGAATATTCCATTTTTAAGCAAAGAAGTAACATATTCAATGAATTACATTACCTGAAACATACCTAAGAGCTTTGATACATAACACTTCACTCAAAAGGTGGGGCACAGCTAATTTCATTCTGTACCTAAAAGTTAGCATGCATCATAGGGTCTCAAACTACAGACCTCTGGGTTGCTCCCTCTGGAGATTCTGACTCATTAGGTTACACATGGAACCCAGAGATCAGTTTCCAATGAGCAGCCAAGTTTGGAAACACAGAACACATACAGTGGGAAGTTCTATATAATAAATCTAGAAGACTAAGGAAACTTTTAAAAATCAAATAAAGCATTTCCATTTTTATATAGTAGGATAATGTCTAAGAGGCTCTGGTGGCCCGAGTTAGCTCAGTGAACTAAAGTGTTGACAATCTGAGCATACTGTCACTCCCAAAGTAAGAAATGTGGCCATCTGCTCTAAACAGGAAGTTCTATGGGACAGTTCCACTCAGTCCCACAGGTTACTAATGAGTCAGAACTGACTCGATACATGCCGATAAATCTCATAGTAAATGTCAAAATGAATGTAAATGATGAGATGATTCAAATTCACTGAACAAAAAAACCCCAAATATTTCAACAATTTTAACAGTTATTTCAATAATGATATTTAAAGCAGCTAAGCACATAAAGTTGTAGGCAACCCTTGGGGGAAAAAAGGACTAGGAGGTCAGTTCTATAATCAAAATAGCTAGATTTATCATTTTTGTGAATTAAAATGCTTTAGTTTAATCTCAAAATAATAATGAATTACCTTGTATAGAAAGAACTACATGAATTCAAGGAAAAGAATTTAAAGTACACAGCTCAGACACATATATGAAGAATTCTTTTTAAGCTTCTGAAAAAGGTTTTTTTTTCGATACATAATTCCATTATAAGAGGACATCAGAAACACATCAGACCTTTTCTATTTTGCAGAAGCTCTAAATAGCAGAAAACAGACCGTAGCCTTTTTCCACCCCTCCAAGCTTCTCCCCCACCCAGAAACATAAGAGAACGTAATGCAATCGGTTTATGAACACCACCTTGAGAGTGAGAACTACACTATTCCCACATGCTTTGACAACTGGAAAAGCGGAACTACAAATATAGACAATGTCTATCATCATCACAGCTACAGGAGGGCAGAAAACACTGATGTAGGGAATCTACCACCCGAGAACAAAACCTCAAAGTATAATGTATTCACCTGGGCCTTTCCTGAAAGCTGAAGACTTCTAGAGCCACAGTGTATTTCAGACAGAAGGATCGATGAAGACACGCTTTCTTCCAGGCAGAAGAAAGCAAGCCAACTCTATAGTAAACAGTTCTTTCAAGTTTGACTTTTGGTTACATTGGTTGACATGTTTCAAAACTATAAAATCTCACCCCGACTAGTTATTCCCTACAATCTTATTTACTCCATAAATGTTCTAGAAAATATTTTTTTATATTTGTTAACTCGGCATACATACTTTCATTTATCAGCCACTTCCATACCAGTTAATTCAGATGTCATTATTAGTGGAAATAGGAAAACAGGCCAATGAGCTCACACAACTCACCTGCACACCTACAGTTTTAATTGGCAGTAAGAAGGCATTCAGTGAATGCAGACTCGTAATTTGCATCAGCTTCTCCTGATCCTCTTCGGTTGTACAGGCTTTGACTCTTTGTAACAGTGTATGTGGCTGAGAAAATCAGAGACATTTCTTCAGGTTTTGAACACTGCAGTATAAATCCCTTTACTATCTATTCATTACATACCCTATCTAATGAACCTACACGTTACTGGTTTATAGCAGTGTAGGTATTTCTATTTAATTTGTATGTCTACACAGTTAAACCCCTGCAGTCCTGGTGGTGTATTGGACTATGAGTTGTGGTGTATTGGACTATGAGTTGTGCTGCTCACAAGGCCCAACAGTTCAAATTTATGAGCAACCCTGCAAGAGACAGACTTTGTACTCCTGTAGTTACAGTCTTGACAATTCACAGGCAGCAGGGCAGTTCTCCTCTGGCCTACAGGCTCGCTGACAGTCAGAATCAACTCAGTGGATGCAAGCTTGGAGTTTTATGCAGTGTTCTACAAAGTGCCTTCATGAGGGCTAAGGCTTAGGAGTGATACAATCAGATGAGAATTACAGATTAGATTGACATACATTAAGGCCTTAATTCTATCACCAGAAACATGACACCTCACGTGAATCAAATCCTTTTTTATCATCTCTAATAGTTGTCATATAGTCAATTTTGTCTGAAATTAATACATCTCCACTAACTTCGTTGTTCAGATTGTTAGTTGCCTAATACCCTTTCTTATACTCTCACTTTATCCCTAGGTATTAAGTTTTCTTCTTAAACTTCGGTTGGCAATGTATGTCTTAATTTTGAGTTAATGACATAGTTGAATTATATTACTCTATTCCTTTCTATATGCCAGACTTTTGTTTTTGGTAATCATTGGGAGTCCTCTTGGTTCTTACTATAATCCAGGGGTTCTCAAACTGTGGCCCGCCGAGGACATTTATCCTGCCCCCAGGTGTTTCCCCCGCTGTTTTACTTCAAAATGAAATATGTGCAATGTGCATAGGAATTTGTTCAGTTTGTTTTTTAAACTATAGTCCGGCCCTCCAACGGGTCTGAGGGGCAGTGAACTGGCCCCGTTGAGAAAGTTTGAGGACCCCTGCTATAATCCATACATCAATTGTATAGATTTGTACGTATGTTGCCATCATCATCTTTGAAACATTTACTTTCTACTTGAGTCCTTGGTATGAGCTTTTTCCCCTCTTCTGCACCTTTCCACCCTCGTGGCCTCTTAATAAATTATATATGTTTTCTTATCTTACCCCATCTACTGTCTCCCTTCACCTACGATTCTGTTGTTTGTCCCCCCAAGGGAGGTGGGGGTTGGGGTGTTCATACATCAATTCTTGTGATCAGTTCCCCCTTTTTTCCCCACTGTCTCCCTACCCTCATGGTATCGCTACTTACATTATTGTTCCTGAAGGGTTTATCTGTCCTGGATTCTGTGTGTTGAGAGCACTTATCTGTACCAGTCTAGCCAGATTGTAAGGTAGAATTTGGGTCATGACAGTGGCAGGGAGAAAGCATTAAAGAACTAGGAGTGTTGTGTTTCATCAATGCTATACTGTGCTCTGGTTCGTCCCTTCCTTGTGACCCTTCTGTGAGGGATGTTCTGTTGTCTACAGATGAGCTTTGGGACTCCATTCCAATCCCCCTCATTTGCATCAATATTGATTGTATGTTTTGGGTCCTCTGATGCCTGATATCTGATCCTATCAATACCTCATGATTACACAGCCTGGTGTGCTTCTTCCATGTGGGCTTTGTACCTTCTCTACTAGACAGCCAACTTGTTTTAACTTCAAGCCTTTAAGAGCCCAGACATTTCTTCTTTTAATAGCCAGGCACCATCAGCTTTCTTCACCACATTTGCTTATGTACCCATTTTGACTGCAACAATTCTCAGGTAGGTGGGCATCACAGAATGCCAGGTTGTTAGGACTGAGTGTTCTTGAGTTGAGAGAGGACCTGAGTGGAGAAGACCCAATGTCTATCTGATTGATACTTACCGTATGAATATATGTACATAGACCTATATCCCTGTTATATATTAATAAATTTACATATATACATGCCTATACTTATACCTCTATAAATGTCTTTTGCCTCCTACTTCTTTCCTCTATACGCCTGACTTTTTAAGGCTTATTTCTTGTCTTAATTTAAAATACTATGTAGATCTGATAATAAAGCCTTAATTCCTATTCTTTTAGTAGTTCCCCTAAGTGTTAACCTGCATACGTAACAATGGAGAATCTATAGCTCTGTCCTCTCTATAAACAATAAAAACATATATGAATATTGTAATTCCAATCAACCACCTTTTTGACAAAGTATAAGGAGAAAGATGAAGCTGTTTCCACCAGTAAAGATTTAGCCTCGAAAACTATATAGCAGTGGTCCTCAACCTTTCTAATGCCATGACCCTTTAATACAGTTCCTCATGTTATGGTGACCTC
>NW_022111320.1:1198136-1201711 GCF_000313985.2 Echinops telfairi | reverse complement strand
GCAAATTATAACCTTTTTAACACTTGCAGAAAAATCAGCTACGATTTTCAAAATATTGTTGGTTTCAGGAAAATCCTTACAAATATAAGGTTCTTCAGCACATATTACTCTGATTGCCAGGCCAGGACCTAAAGGGAAAAATAACAATGGTATTTAATATAAACTTTAATATTAAAATGCCACAAATTAAAATCCATCTGTCATCATAGTTATTTTGAAAGTGCTTAATTTCAAATGTAGTTATCAGTTTCCCAGTGAGCTCAACATTTTTTCAGAATGCCTAAATTCTATCAATACTAATGATTTCTACCTCTTGCTTTTGATGTGGTAAGCTTTAAATAAAGTCTCCAGTCAACATTTGTAACTCACAGTATGTGTCTACCTATTTCAAAGTTTATAGTAATTCCTAAATACACACGAAGTAAAGATGATAGTACAATTACATTCACCACCCAGTTTGGACTAATTTTATAAAAAGAATGTTGTTTGAAAAATAATTAGAAAGATAAAAGATATGAACTATTCCTATTAAATCAAATGTGTAAAAGGATAAAAATACAAAATGTACATGGATCCAAGAAAAAATTGCATTCTGTTGCTTCACTAAAACAAAAGACGTATAAACTCGTACAATAGTATCACTTGAAAAGCCCAGACTATAGGTAAAACCATAGTTTTGCCCATTAATTGCTCAGATCCATCCATCCGTCCGTTTGTTTATCCTTATGTTCCTTTATTGAAGGAGCGAGTACAGTGATGTATTTACTAAATATAGAGACCTGTGCAGAGAAATTATATACTACACAAGTTTTGTTATACTTTATGATGGAATAGTTCCATTTATAAAGTTTTATACATCAAAAGCTTTGAATTTGCCCAGGCTGGCCAAGGATTAACTTTTGGAAGTGGCGTTAACTATGTATTATAGCATTTAAAATGCTTATGCATTAGGCAGTTTCTCAAAATGCTTTGTTACACACACAATGGCTGAGTACCACTTGACCTTCCCCTGTATTACATTTTAGGCAACACACATGCTAACGATTAAGCTTAGCTATCTAGATTTGAAGTTTACTGATACAGACAGGTGCCAGTATGGTGGTGAACTTTAAGGTGAAATAATGAACTTGAATCCTGGCTCCACATCTTCTAAATTGCTTAATTTCTTTGCAAATTAGTCTCTGAGCCCAAGTTTTCTCATCTCTCCAAACCCAAACCAAACCAAACTCACTGCCATTGAGTTGATTCTGACTCACAGCAACCCTGTAAGATGAAGTAGAATTGCTCCTGTGGGTTTCTGGAGCTGTAAATTCCTACAGAAACAGAAAGCCTCATCTTTCTTTTATAGAGCAGATACTGATTTTGAACTGCTGACCTTACAATAACAGCCCAACTCAGAACCCACTATGTCACCAGGGCTCATTTCCTCATCTCAAACACAAGATAATAGTTGTTTTCATATTGAAGATAAAATGAGGCAATGTATATAAAATATTTAGCAAAGTACCTAGCTGGTAGAACAAGTACTCAAGAAATGTTAGCTATTAGAGTTCTGAAATTTTTTTAATTAGGACATTCTCTCAACTCTCTATCTAATCACTACAATAGAAAATTTGAAATTAAAGTACTTTACCTACAAGAGCATAACTTTTGTTGTTTAAAGTTAGGACCAAGGGTTTGAATCTTGTGACTCCAGTTGGAGCCCTTGCTGACAATTTCTGATACTCTGAATCAGATCATACACCTTAACAAGCTCCCTAGCAAAGACTCACCTATGGATTTGATCCAACTTATCCAGGAAGGAGAAACAAATATCTCAGCAGGGAGCCAAAGCCCTAGCAAGTAATTCAAGGTCTAACTTTAAACAAGTATCTCTTTTAATCAATTTTTTCTATGTGATAGTAGATGACTATTTATAACTTCTATTAATTCAACAATTCCATACAGCATTATGTAAACACAAGTCAGCCAGATAACATAGTTCAAAGAACTTGCAAAGACATATTGAGATCATGGAAAAGACCAAACAAACCTACGCTCTACTGCTAAGAAATGGGAGGCAATGTTATTAAAATATCTCTATGTCCTGGTTTTCTCACTTTATGGCACATAGTCTCTCAGGGATGGTGTAATATTTAATTTAAAATACTAAACAAATTGAGTAAAAAACTGTATATACAGTAAGCACTAAAAAATGTACACGTAGTCTCCCCTAACTCCTTTGTGTTGCGCTACATATATCCTGAGATGGCAAAAATACTTCAAAATTATGTAAATTGATTTTCTTTAATAAAGTCATATGACAAACCAAAGTAATTCAATTATTTTCTCTACCTGGAAATGGATGCCTCGAAACTAATTCTTCTGGAAGTCCAAGTTCTCTGCCTAAAATTCTTACTTCATCTTTATGAAAATCTTTCAGGGGTTCTATTACTTTTCCCTGAAAGGAAAAAAATGCCAATCAATACAAATTAGCAGCCAACATGACATAGAAAACAATGGTAATTAATTACTAACTTTTCCTGTTATCTTTGTCCTTAATGTAAAAACAAGAAATATGACTTGATTGCTCATTATAAAAAATACAGATCAATACACACTGCTAAAATATAAACATGGTGACTGTAATCTTAGAACAATGATAAATTCATAATTCACCAAAATGGTGTTTAGCATGAAATATGAAAATAGTAAGAACAATTCCCATGATATAGAAAAGAGTATTATTAAAATATACCTTTTAAAGTTTCTCCTGTGTGGTTATAAGGAATCAGACAAATATTTCAATGTCTTCTTAGTTCTCCTTAAAGCATCATTCACTTATTTGGAACATCTTTTAAATATACGAGGGGGTACCTCCTCCCCCCAAAAAAAAACGATTCCTCCAACCCCCGCAAAGCTATGTCTAAAATTTTTTTTTAACAAAACAACCTTCAAGATACTCTCCATTACACTTGATATAGTCTGACCCACCGTGGAACTAATTTCAAGTGTACTATCCACCTCACAGCATAGAAAACCAAATGATCACAGTCTTGATCTTTGATTTCACTTGATGAGCTTTTTTGAGGAGCGGTGGTGATGGCATCTTCCAATGGCTTGACTGATGTTTGCTTTTACAGCCCTAACAATAGCACCATGTCTCATCCCCAGTAATGGCCTTAAGAAAAAAGTCTGGGTCACTCCCAAGCTGTTCTTTCAAAGCACAGCATGTTTCCACTCGATGCTCTTTTTCCCGCTCAGAACCAAGGCACAATTTCACAGCTACCCTTTTCTTTCCTTAACCTTCCACTAAAAATCGCTGAACTGAGCTCCGACATAGTCCAGATAACTTCCCCATCTCTTCAATAGTCCACTGTCGATCTTTGAGGACAAGTACACGAATTTTATCAACATTTTCGTCCGCCTGGAAGTTGACGAATGTCCAGAATGAGGTTTGTCACTGACATTTAAACTTTTTTGAAATGAGAAAACCACTCATACACTTGAGTTTTTCCCATAGCGCTATCCTTGTGTTCAACATCTCAACAGTTTCTGCCGCATTTTTCCCAAGCAGGAAACAAAATTTTACAGTC
>NW_022111320.1:1195033-1197465 GCF_000313985.2 Echinops telfairi | reverse complement strand
TTTTTTATTTTTCTTTCCTTTTTGTGCTGCTGTTTGTCTACTTATCCCATCCGATGGGAGAGACAGCTGGGTCCATATGGCCCAGCCACACCTGAACTCCCAGTAGCACCTGTTAGACACAGACCACCACCCAACTGTTATACCATCTTACCATCAACAGCAGCCAAAACAAACCAAATGAGGCTCCAATTATGATACATGAACAGCAAAGAGGAAATTACATACATAATCACATTCTTTATTACGTCCACTAGGAAATAGGTGATGAAAGACTAAAAACACAATCATCAATTAACACCACCATCACAAAGTCTCAGAAACAAAAGACTATCAGTTCACTTGAAGAAAGAAGGCAGGAGGGTGGGAGATGGGGAGGGTGAGGTAACATTGGGGGAGCAAATAATGTATGGGGGTAGCGTTAGAACTGATGATGACTACACAACTCATTTTAAAAGCCATCTAACCATAAAAATAAAACTTCTAAAATTGATTGTGGTGATGACTGTACAGCTGTTCCTGATATGATTGAACTACTGAATTATGTGATATGTGGGTGAATTGACAATAAACGAGTTAAAAAATAAATAAACAAGGCAGAGTGACTCAAACAAGCAACCATTTCTATTAAAGGATTAGCACTTTAACTACCCGTTAAGTAATTCAAAAGAATATTATTTGGGTGCTTTCAATAGATTGTGAGAAAGTAAAACACATAATCAACGAAAATAAAGTTTTGAAGGCTTCAGGAAAATACTACAGGAGTGACAAGATAAAAAAATTAGAAACCATAAAAAGCTGCAAATAGATATACAGAATTCTAAAGATTTCAGGAATAGATAATATATTGAAAGGGAGGTGGAGAGCAAATGTTTTGAGAATGATGAGGGCAATGAATGTACAAATGTGGTTTACACAATTAATGTATGCATGGATTGTGATAAGAGTTGTATGAGCCCCTAATAAAACGGCTAAATATAGATAGATAGAGGAAAGGAGCAGAACTGAATCACTGGAAAGCAAATCTAGTAAGGTTGAAGTAAATCTCTCAATATTAATCTGCTAGATGATTATATATATTTATGCTGTATTCTATTTATGTTAAATATACATACACATTATCCTCTGCCACCCCCCACCCCCACCCCCAGGCCAAAGGAAGCCAAAGAAATATGTAGAACACAATCAAGAGAAGGAACTTATGTGTGATCAGAATTCCAGAACAAGAAGAGACAACAAAAACTATACAGAAAATCACCAAGGAGTGGTGGAAGGAAAAAACCCTTCTCTGTTCATCATGAAAGATGAGAAGACAGGCATTCAACAAAACTGAACAAATCCCAAACAGGATCGACCTCAAATGAAAATCACCAAGACATATTATAACTGAACTTTCTAAAACCAAAGACAAAAAAAAAGACAAGGAAAAAATTCTGAGATCAGCCAGCGTGGGGGAGTGGGAAGTGTTTACCTACAAAAACTAGTACAATTATATTCTGATTTCTCAGTAGAAAATATACTGACAAAAATGCAACCTGTAATTAACATGCATGATGTTGGGTTTCCCACTAATGATGCCTGGTGGACCTGATCTGGTTTCCAAAATTTTCTGTGTTTTGGGTTTGTATTGTTTTGTTTGGTGTTTGTACATATTAGAGGTATCTCAAAGGAGTTTGGTCACTGGAGTCACCCTCTTGAAGTCGTGTTATGTTTTTTTCATTTATCGGTATATGAAACTATTGATGAATCTATACATAGTACCATATGTACTCGAGTATAAGCCAACCAGAATATCAGCTGAAGCACCTAATTTTACCATAAAAACTGCATTAAAAATGTGCTGAAAAAACTAGGCTTATACACAAGTATATACACAAGTAGAATAAAGGATTCAGGGAGACGATGTCAAGAAGTCCATGTAGATAAAAATATTTGGAAACTGATTGTGGTAGCAAATGTACAATTCTGGTGGACATGACTGAACTATGGAAAGATGTAATAATTTTTTTTAAGGACAGTAAAAAATGGTGGAAGTGAGGGGTACTGGGACGTGTATAAACACTAAAAGGCAATAGGAGTAACTACTATTATGCATACAATCCTGCAATAATGATGATCTACAAGTAGATGAATGGGTGGATACACAGAATGAGCAGGTGTGGAAGGTAGAGTATACACACATAAATATATATAGCTTTGACAGAAGTTTTTGTGCATGGGAACCTCTGCTGCAACTGTATTCATGGATGTGGGAGAGCATATAAGTGGCAAACTGATGAAAACATCTTGGACATAACCAAACACCTGGAGAAAAGGAGTCCCTGGGGCTGGGGTCTCAAGGTCAGACCAAAATCAACTGGTTTAACTGAGAAACAACAAAGCCCACATGGAAAATGCACACCAGCCTGTGAGATGACAAGGTGTCAAAGGGATCA
>NW_022111320.1:1191833-1192901 GCF_000313985.2 Echinops telfairi | reverse complement strand
TTATACTTAGAACTAAATTTCTAAGAGTCTTTTTGTAATCTGACTAGGAAGTGGTAACTACCAATGTCCCAAAATAAACTCCTTTAACAAGATTCGAGGAGTATGCAAACATTCAGTGTTTGAAATCTAGCCACTGAAATATTCAAAGAATTAGTCTAAAATCAATTAAAAAATCTATTCTTGAACAATTAAGACAGACTGCACTGCTCTATATGATAGCAACAGACAGAAGGTCAGGCAGGGTTTTGTTCTGTTGCACCTAGGATCACTGTGAGTCTAGATGGCAGCTATCAACAACACCACCCAAAATTGAAAGGGGGGGGGGGGATCAAAATTGGTTATTTGATATTACAAAGAAAAAGGAATACTCAAATTCCAAAAAAATATTAGTACTTTAAAGATATTAAAAAGATAGATACCTTAACAAATGTATCCCCAATGATTTTTCTTTTCTCTTCAGGACTTGTAGTCATATTTAATGTTTTGCTAATCCTTTTTCGTGGGGTTCTATCTTCATCTGATATTGGTAGAGTAGTTGTTCCATTGTAGAAAGAGTGAGCAGCATTTATCACTAAGAAAAGTATATGTTTTGGATTAATAAATTATAAATAACAGGTCAAGGCACAGTGGAAAAAACATCTTAATAAATTCTTTGATCTCCACTAAATTTGTCTACATATTGCAGAGCTACTAGTAAACTATAACAAACAGATTTCAGATTTGGGCATTCATGAAACTTTGTTTAAGGATCCTTTTTAAAGAGATAGCATTTAATGACCAATGATATCACAAAATATGATTGCTCCTCCTTTGCTCAGTGTTCCGCAAAAGATAAGAAAGCCACAAGCAGCAGAGGGCATCAAAGTCCTAAAAACAGCACACTGACAAGTCCCTTGATGGGTTCTGTTTATAAACATGTACTTAGCAATCCTAGGCTGTCTTTTTATAAATACTTTGACTAAAATCTCTATTTGGTAGTTAAGACTTAAGAATTTGATGCTGAGTTTCACCATAAGATGCCAAGACCACTGGCTACTTCACTAAAGATCTCCTAAGAATTTATAGGAC
>NW_022111320.1:1185202-1190548 GCF_000313985.2 Echinops telfairi | reverse complement strand
GCACAGTAAAGGTCCCACTGCACCCAGCTATATCATAGAGGAAATTCTTCAGTATTACTTTCCCATTTTCTGTAAGGCCAACTTCAGGATGGAACTGTGCGCCATATAATTTCTTAGTTTCATTTGCTATACCTTTATAGAGAAAATAATCAGAAATTAACATTTTTGAGTGACATTCTCTTCTCTTTAAATTCTACCCTATGCTATTAAACTCCAAAATTTACACCTCCAGTTCAGTTCTCTAAAGTACAGACTCATTCACACAACAGCCTCTCTATTCTTTGATTTTAATGTCTCCTGAGGAATCATGAACTCTTGTATCTTTCCCAGCAGGTAAAAAGAAACTTCACCCTTTATTGCTTAGTCCAATAATGTCAGTGAAAAACTTGATTTGACACCCTACCCAAGTCAACTGCAAATCCTTTGTCTCATCCTTCAAAATTATCAGAACCCAATCGCTCCTCAACCTGTCTACTTCTACCACCCTGGGCCAAGACACTACTACTGTGCTTCTTCTGATTACTGCATTGGATTCCAAGTTGGTCTGCTTGCTTCTGCCCTTAATGCTGTCTTTCCTCCTCACTATGTACTTTGTTCAAAACCCTACACCTCACTACAAGTTTCAATAGCCTCAATGGCCCTACATGTTCAGCTCCCTGACTAACTCCACAGCAGTGGTTCTCCACCTTCCAAATGTCGCCACCCTTTAATACAGTTTCTCATGTTGTGGTGACCCCCCAGCCATAAAAGTATTTTCATTGTTACTTCCTAACTAATTTTGCAACTGTTATGAATCATAACATAAATATCTAATATTCATTGTTACAAATTGAACATAATTAAACATAATTATAGCATAGTGATTAACCACAAAACAATATGTAATTATATATTGTGAAATATTTGTGATTTCCGAAGGTCTTAGGTGACCCCAGTGAAAGGGTTGTTCGACCCCCAGAGGGGTCACGACCCACAGGTTGAGAACCATGCTCTAGAAGCTTGCTTTCTACTAAATTCCCTGGGGCTCTTTACTCATGTTCCAACCACAATAGCCTCATTGCTCTTTCCCCAAACAGGGGTTCATCTCAGGAAATCTGGACTTGCTCTAAATCTGGACTTCCTCTAAACCTCTTTCAAGCAAATATGACCACTCACATTTCCTTCCAAGCCAGGGTCAGCTTGCAAGACTATTTTCCCTGCATATCCTCTATAAAATAGTAACAACAGCCCAATTCATAAACACGTTTCCTAACCAGCCTCTCAACCTCTACTACTTTTTCAACACAATTAAACACCACATGACAATTCCTATTGTCCAAACACTGTCTGTTAGCACCCAACTAGAATGTTAAGCAAGGATTTTAATTTCTTTTGGGTCATTACTACTGTACCGGTGGCACCTAGAACTGTGTTTGGCATATAGCAGGTATTTAAATATTTGGTGAATATCTATATAAAACTTAATCTTCTACCTCTGTTGGGATTTTATATGAAAAACATCTCAATAATTCCTATGTGGATAGGCTAATGTATTAAATAATTACAGGCAAATTACTTCAATTCTGTTTAACTTGATGCAACTTTTTTTAATTATTAAGGTTTAGCATCTTGAACATATTGAGAAGTCCACTTCTCCTGATTTCTGATTAATGTTTGCGTATACTGTATACACTCATGGGTAAGCCAAGTTTTTCAGCACATTTTTATGCAGTTTTGTGGTAAAATTAGGTGCCTTGGCTGATATTGGGGTAGGCTTATACTAGAGTATATGCCGATTCTTCCTACTCAAAAAAGAAGAAAACCAAGTAGTTTGGACCGGGGGTTGGATAACTTTTTGTAGACAGTCAGGAAGTAAATTGTTTTAGGCATTGTGGGCCACATACCATCTCTGAATTTTTTAAAATGAATCTGTTAGTAAATGTAAAAATAACTGGGCATATAGATACAAGATATATGCAGGATCTGATCCCGAGCCACAGGCCAGAGTTTGCCAACCCCTGGTTCAGAGAACTGTGATGAGTACATGGTCTGCAGGCACATAGTGCAGATACCTAAGAAATGTAGAAATCACAAGCCACCATGAATATACCATTGTAGGAAGATGCTCAAACTTTTCCTGAGTTATAAAAATAGTTTATCTTTTAAAAACTTGTATTAGGATGAATGTGTCAAAAAAAGTATTTCAAAGCCAAACAGAGATATCTTCTGGATAATCCTTCTATATTAAATTCCCCATATTTAGATTACCTATATCTATACACACATGCACACGCGCACACACACAATGAAAAACTGTGATACCTTGGCTGTCAAACTCAATTAATTCCAAATCCCTGTTCCAACACCGAAAAGTTTAAAGAACAGAACATAATTTTTCCATTAGAAATAATAGAAAACCAAATAATGGTTTGGAGACCATTACACTTATAAACTCATTTTTCCAGGACTTTAATAACACAAAGTTAACAGTTGTAGGTGATAAAAATATTCCCTAAAACTTGAAGCACAATAAATACAATACATTAAATTTCAAAGCACAACACAGTAAATAAATTTTTACAATGTGTTTTGTAGTTTAAAAACCAGTGGGTTTTCACAACGATACATTAACGTGGGCTTCACTTTAATTCCCACACAACAACAGAGTGAGCCATAGACTTGTGGCCTGGCAGTACCTTGTCCTCGTTAGTTAATGAGGGTCTTATTAGGCATTTTTCCCCCCCAAAAATTCGAATTTTTGTTGCAGTTGAGCACTTGCTAGAGAACAAAACCTTCAGCCTCCACTCTTCAGTTGCACATTTATTAGCTTTGTCTTTATTTGCATTTGGTCCTTCCCCTTGTCTCACTACACTGTTTTAAGTCTGTTCTCTTTTTTTAATTTTTCACATTAGTCATGACGAGTTTGAACTAGTTGAATACTTCGGACTGCTCACCACTCACTTCAACATTTTAATCAAATCCCTATGATTTATTCTAATTAACAGTTAACTTTTTTCTTTCTTTCTTTTTCTTTTTAACACTAACTTTTCAACCTCTTTGATAGTCTAGGTTATTTTGTTTCTTGGTTAATATTTCACACCTTTCACTGTAATAGCTGCTGTAATCACATTTCCCCCCGAAAAAATGTTGATAATGTTGACTTAGCCATGTTGCATTCAGTTGCCAAATCAGACAAGCAGCAGCCTGATTCAAATTTTGCAATGATTTTGTTCATTAACTCTACCATGGTTTTCGGTTTTTCTCTTAGCTTTACTGCTGGTATCATGAACTTTCTTTGGAGCCATGATTACAATATTTTATGCAAATAAAGCGTAAGTAAAAAAACAACATTGACGAATGTTTTCACAAACTAAGTTCGTTTTTAAGCACTATATGATGTCAGAGCAAGGGTAGTGTTTAAACTTAAGCATGGGTTATCCCTTTGTGTCCGACACAAGACGCAACTCACAATTCATCCTCCACGATTTACCCTCAGCACTAACAAACTTTTCCAAGTCAGATTTTTCATCGACTATGGAGCAAAGTTATGAACACTGAGAAAACTGTTTTTGAACTTTGCTGTCCAAGTAGTGGAGATTTCAAGCATGAAGCCATTGGACAACCAAGGTATCACTGTATGTACTTAAGACTTTTAATTAAAAAGAAAAAGAAATCCAAAAAGACTTCTCACCTGCTACAATGTTCCCAGAACGTGCCACAACCTTGAATCCATCAGCTACTTTGTCAACACTGTCTCCATGTGTAAGCAAAACAATTTCTTCCTTCTGAAGGCCCCTAAACATATACAATTACAAGGCAACACACAAATATCTTAATAAAAAGTCATTATTATCAATTTCTTCTGCTTTAGAAATGTCTGGATCAGAAAACTTGGAAAAATTATAAGCAGTATAGTATTGTTAAAATTTAAGTCCGTTCTTTTTGTTACAAAAATATTAAATCTCAAAAACACATCCTGTAAAAAATAGAAACAAATAAATTATAAAGTTCATATAATCACGCACAAAAAAAGAAAAGTGGAAAAAACAACAACCTTTAAAACAGGAATTTCAATATGAAATCATTGCTTCCAAAAATTCATGAAAAACAAAAATAAAAGACAATGGAATTTTTCTACATACATTTTGAAACCCCCTCACATTTCTCTACTTTAATTTAAGAACAGAAAGCATTTCAAAGATCTTACACTGTATTCGACAGTCACAGTATCATAATAGCAGTAAAACTCATAGTTATTTGGGAGCTCTAATATGTACAGTTATAGGTATTTGTATAATGTTTTGTGTGACAAGTTGCTTTCAACTCATCTCCACCCTGTAGAACTGCCAAATAATTCCCTAGGTTGTAACTTTGTATACTATAGGTTTAAACAGATAATAATAAATCAAGAGTTTAAGGAGATTCAAAATAAAGAGTTAGGTAAAAATCCTATAATCTTTCATTTTACTTTGAATTAGTCTTATGATTTTGTTTTCTCTTCCCAAAAGAGTATGTATTTTCTAACCCTATCCCACTGAGAAGATCTACTATTAATGACAACCCAGAAAAGAACAGAGCTCTTAGTGCCTCACAAATAATGGCATTAATAAAGAAGATTAGGTGACGCTATTATAAACTTAAAAGAGATGTAACTTAATGCAATGTGCTTTCTTACCGGACTGTAATTCAAACAAATCAACTGTAAGTATTCTTTATATTATAGGGGAAATCTGAATGAGGACTAAATATAAAATAATATTTAAATTTTAAAATATTTAATATTTAAATTCTTCTTGTTCTCACCATTGCTGTTTAGCAATTACTGTACATAATGAGTACCAGAATTTGAGCACTAGAAAAACAGAACAAAATTTAAATTTTAACCAGATCTTTATGTAAAGCTGCATAGAGTTTAAGGAGATTTGAAATCAAGAGTTATATGCCTTCCTTAACCATCCGCCAGATTCCTGAGGTAGTTCTCATGACTAATACTGGAATTAATACATATCTAAACAAGTAAGGTAAGTAGCATCCTTTGTCATGAAGTAGAACAGACACTGAGTTTCAAATGGAGTTAGGTAATGAACAGCTTCAATTGGGAAAATTATTTCAAGAAACTTAGCATGATGATGGTGAATATGCCTTTTGAAACATGAGGGTTTTTGAAAACAGATCTTTTACTGATTTTTTCCCCCTTTATTAAAGGAAGTGGAAGCCTCAACCAGCTACATGTAAAACTGGAATTATATCTCCATCTCAGATAAAATTCAAGCCTTGGGTCTTAAAATTCTGATCTGCCAAATTTACAGTAAAAAATTTCATTAAAATTAATTTGGGTGCAACTCAATTATGCCTTTACTTTAAGAA
>NW_022111320.1:1182097-1184876 GCF_000313985.2 Echinops telfairi | reverse complement strand
GCTGAAGGATGGTCTGCCTCACTAGAGAAACTGAGGTGGAGAACACAGCACTTAGTCCAGCAAAGGAGTGGCTTTCTAGGTTCTCTGCAAAAAGCCTCGTAGAGAGGAAGAAGAACGCACATGCACAGAATGGACACAGGACAGTTTAAAACAGAACCCACTTGGCTGATCTGTTACACGAATGTATAACATCACACTCCACCAAAGAGCAAAAAGGAAAATTACAAATGCAGGCATTGCTTTTGCAATCACATAGGATTCTAAGACTGCACAAGTGCCTCTGAGTTACTTCCTCATGCTTTTTTTACTCCTAACCAGCATCACTCCTCCTCAGAAGGTTTGACATCAACTGGAGACAAGCATGACCATTACACTTGTGGTCACTACTGTGGCCTCAACTTTGTCTCATGATTACAGAATCCCAATTTTAAAGACTAACAGCACCAACTTTTAGTCAATACAGTGCCATTGATGCTTCTTTTAAAGGCTGTGCTACCTGAATAATGAACACGTGTTATCCACACTGATGTTGAAGACTCCGTCTTCTCGAACGCTTTTTTTATGCACTGTTCCTCCAAACACTTTATTCATCATCTGTTCAAATGAAAGTAAATCAACGTTAACAGAACATATCCTAAAACACATCCAGTCATTTTGTTAGTCTAACTCAACAGTTTATACTGGTTTTCAGGGTATCCATTTTTTGTCCCCATAACCAAAAATAGCTTGATAAACATAAATAACCTGGTATTACTATGAAAACTGGTTAAGAGGCCTGATCTGAAATTGATTTCTGTAAATCATGGATATTTTTCCATTGAGTGTACTTTAATTAACTCCCTGTGTTAATAAGAAATTTCTTTAATGCTTTTATCTGTGTTTAATTTAAAATCATTTTAAACAATGCTTACAGATATTAAAACCTTAGGAAAGGCTATAGTATACAAGAAGAGCTATAGTACCAGAACTAGACAGGTATAAATGACTCCCAGCTAGCTAATCTTAGGCTAGAAGGGAATTGTCTGAAAGCCTAAAGGAGGCTGTGCAGTGCAAATAGGATAAGGAAGAAAATCTTGACTTTCAATTAAATTCATTTATTCAAATCCCAGACTTCTATAGGCTTTTCTATTTTGAATGATCTCTTCCCTCTGCCCCTGTGTCATCAGCTTTCTTTTTTTATTCATCATTCATTTACTTATGCATTAAAACTCCAACACTAAAGAAAACTAAATTTACTCTGATGAAATCCCATCTACTGTTTGGTCCATATATTCCACAACACATGTCATGAAATGTCTGCTATCATAAATGTGTGATACAGGTTGACCCAGCACCCACAAGACAGGGCTAGATACATGTTTTTAAAATTAAAATTAACAGAAGCATATGCTTCAAAGCCAAAGAACATTGGCGGTGTTACTAACCCACCAGTAGTAACAAGTTCAGCAGGTTAAAACCACCAAGCACTCCTCCGGACAAAGATGAGGCTTTCCAACTCCCATAAAACTGTCCAGTCTTGGTAACCCGGAGGGGGCAGGAGTTCTACTCTGCACTACAGAGTGGCAGTGAAATGGAACCGACTCAATGGCAGTTTGTTTAGCTGTGGGTTTACTATTTGAAACCAACAACATATACACATATTCTCTTCTCTCATACATTCACAATAAACTTCTTCATAATGACTATTTAGGTAAGTTCAGTAGTAAAAAAAAAACCTTTGTGATCTTTTTTTTCTTTTAAATCATTTTTGGGGGTGTGGCCTTTCTTTAACAGTACTTCCCAAACTAAAATTGAGACATGAAACATTTCCACAGTGCACCTGTTGACATACAGTTGAGGAAACACTACTGTCCTCTTCCCAGTCCCTTTGTCTCGTCTTGCTCATCTTCCAGTCAATATTCTATAGATTTGCCAATGCAAGGTACTAAGATGCAAATATGGTTGTGTTCATCCATGATTAAATTATTTAATGGCTAGTTTCTAATGTTTACAACAGAGGATGGCAACAGTTTTAACAAGCAAAACAGTAAGTATTTTGACCTTGGCAGGTCTTACTGTCTCTGAAGCAACTATTCAACTCTGCCATGTAGCATAAAAATGACCAGACACTCCTTTTAAATCTGGGTTCTATTCCAATAAATCTTTATTTATGAACACTGGAAAGTGAATTTCATTTCCAAATGACTTGTCATTCTTGTTTCTTTTCCAACCACTTATAAATATAAAAAGCCAGTCTCACTTTGCAGGCCATGCATGTACAACCAGCAGGCTGAACTGTGTTGATCCCTAGTCTACGGGATCAAGTCCAAGTCCTCCTATCAAACACAAAAATGTTCACTCCCTGGTCTTCAAATTTTGGTTTTACAGATCACGTTCCTGAACCCTCCAGCAATTCCAAACTAGTATGATTATCAAACTAGACCATATTCTCTTCCCATGCCTTCGCGTCTCTTCACAAGCCCAGGGATCAGTATGTGATGTAGAGCAGTCATTTAAATTTGGTGAACAAAATTAAAGGCTTTGCCCCTCCCCCCAGAAGAATTTATTTCAAAGGATTGCACTGAATCCGCAGCTCCGGGAGAGGGACCTATCTGATCTGAGCACACAGGAGATTACGGGGGAGGAGGAGAGACTGGAGCACATCCTGGCCCACCAGGCTTGGAGGCCCATGACTCCACTCCAATTAGAGCAGCCAGTCCACAGAAAGGACCACATGGCCAGCCCCACTATGAGACATGATGCCCCTCACTGACCCATGGCCCTGCGGGGGACAGCACCA
>NW_022111320.1:1176940-1178447 GCF_000313985.2 Echinops telfairi | reverse complement strand
CTGTGGACGGGGCAGACCAGCCACTCTCCCTAGCCTGTATCTTCCGTGCTGTCCTGTGTAATACAGTTTTCTAGGGAGTGGGTTCACATAGCTCAGATTGGGACCAGTCCCGAAGTTGAAGAGGCTAATTTTATTTATTTAAAAAAACAAACTCACTGCCATTGGGTCAATGCTGACTCAATGCGACCTCCTGGAGTTTCCAAACACTGCAACTGTTTACAGGAGTAGAAAGCCCGTATCTTTCTCCCTTAGAGCTGATGGTGGTTTCGAACTGCCGATGACAGGGATCGCAGCCCAACATGGAACCAAAGCACTACCAGGACACCTGCTATATACTTAAAAAATTCACTTATTACATTTTTCATTCAATATTTTATTTTGACTTAATAGTTTGCAGATGAATTCTTGATAATTTAAAGCAGGGGTTCACAAACTTTTTAAACAGGGAGCCAGTTCACTTCCCTCAGACCCGTTGAAAGACCAGACCATAGTTTAAAAAAAAAACTATGAAAAAATTCCTATGCACACTGAACATATCTTATTTTGAAGTAAAAAAAACAAACGGGGCAAACAAAAACACCCAGCGGGCCAGATAAATGTCCTCGGCGGGCCCACATGCCATACTTTGAGGACCCCTGATTTAAAGTGGCTCAAAGACACCCAGATAGTACTCTAGGTCTACAACCTCAATCAAATCATCTCTTATTTGTTTCAAATGCCAACCTTTTACAATATGACTTAAACTGAGAATGAGAAAGGGGAGAAAACTGCTAATTCTATTAAAACAACTAGACAAAACATGGTAGGGGTATATAAAGAAGCCAAGTGAGCTCATAGAGAGGGAAGAGATAATCTGCAGGGCATCTTTAACATAAATAATTGGCAAGGGAAATCAGTAAATTATGGAAACATATTCCATTCCAGAGCAAATGTAACTTAATAGGGTTAGCCAGCTTCCAATATTCAACTCATTTAGGACTCAGCCCCTTTCTAAAACTATACATTAGAATATTAAGTTAAAAAAAATCTAAAGTTAAGTGTTCACTTGAAGTTAATATCAAAGTTTAATTTATAATCACTATTTAGGTTTTAGGGCCTCTGGTGAAGTAGGTATGCAATGGACTGCTAACCAAGAGATCAGCAGTTTAAAGCAACCAGCCACAGAAAGACAGGGTTTTCTGTTAGAGCTGCAGTCTCAGGAACTCACAGGGGCAGTTCCCATAGAGTCACTATGAGTCAGCATCAACTAGATGGTGTTGAGGTTTTTTAATTTAGGTTTTGCGTTCTTAAAAAAAAAAAAAAAAATCATTGCTATTGATTCTGACTCGAAGTGCCCCTGTAAGTTTCCGAGACTAACTTCTTAGGGCAGTAGTAATTCCACTCTTTCTCCCTCAGACAGGCTGGTGGTTTGAAATTGCTGAGCAGGGCTCCTGTATAAAATATTAAAGAGGAAGGAAATTATTATAAAATGCTTGTTGTCACATGTGATACAAATCGGTGGTGAGGA
>NW_022111320.1:1174790-1175853 GCF_000313985.2 Echinops telfairi | reverse complement strand
AGCAAATGCTTTGAGAATGATGAGGGCAATGAATGTACAAATGTGCTTTACACAATTGATGTATGTATGGATTGTGATGAGTTGTATGAGCCTCCAATAAAATGATTATTTAAAAAAATGCTTGTTACCATCAACTCAATGCTGACTCACAAAATTTTAGATTTTTTAATGGATAATTGATTTCAATTAATCATAGTTCAGGGATACTTTCCCAGCTACTCAATTTTCAGGTGCCCTTGATAAATTTATCATTTAAAATTACATTATTTAAAATAAAATTCTTAATTGGAAATTAAGGGAAACATTTCATAATACTTATATTTTTTAGTTTTATCATCTTTATATTCCTGTCTTAGTAAATATTAATAATATCATTCTTTGGTAAATGACACTCTAGAATGCAACTGGCAAAGTATTTAACCTTCCTATCTTCATACTCAAGACATTCTATTTTTTTAAAAAGGCATTGTATTTATCTGATAAATTTATACAATTTAAAAATCAAGTGTTAAAAATTATATTGAAGCAGACAAAGTAGACTTCTAAACATTTAACTCATAGGAGTTGCTTCCCCAACCCAGTGTGCACACACAAGCTCATTAGTCCTTATTTATGCCTGTTTTGGATACAACTACAAAGAACACACACCATCAATTAACAACACAGTGGAAACACCTGGCAGACACTATCTTACCCAAATGATCAGAAGGAAAGGCACAAATCAACATCCTGTGCTTCCTGGTGAGATGCTCTAAGAGTACAGCATCACTTTGGTACTGCTCCTGCCAAAACTACATGCTCTACAACTAACAATGAGGAGTCCCAGACAAAGGAAATTCAAGGGGCAGTCTCCCACCTAACAGGCCACTATGTTTCTAAGAGCTGTGAGGTATAAAAATATATAAAGGAGTCTAAAAAACATTGACAACTAAAAGCAACCTAGGGCCCTGGATTAGATTGTGGATCTCCACTCCAATAAACACGGAAGTCTGTGGAACAGATGCTAAAGGAGCCCTGGTGGCACAGTGCTGTTGAAGTGTTAACGCTGCTAACTTAAAGGTCA
>NW_022111320.1:1172533-1173585 GCF_000313985.2 Echinops telfairi | reverse complement strand
AAGAAATTACCAATTCAATCAGTCACAGAGTGAAACTAAGCCAACCCTCAGGCAAATTCCCAGAAGTACCTGCATGCCATAGCAAATTCCAAGGACAGGTTTGCCAATTGTGAATATTGCTGGGTCAAACCAGGGTGCATCTTCAGCATACACGGAATTAGGTCCTCCAGAGATGATAATAGCACTGTGGATTTCAGAAAGACGGTCAGTGAAGAGTCAAAATCTGAATTTTTCCAAAGTTTTCTCTCCCCAGTACAACTGAGGAAGCATACAAACACCGATTCCATGATTTTGATATTTCAGTACATTGGAGCTGATCCAGGCTCTATGATTGCTAAATTATTATCTTCCTACACAGCTTATTGTTACTCGACTTTATTACAATGTTTGAAAAAGTCTATCAAGTCAACATTCACTTGTTAACACAAACTTTCAAATACATAAAACACTAATGCTAAGACCTGTGAATTGTTTTCCTCATCATTGAAAAGCAGGAAGTACTGGAGGGAGGTAAAGAAAACTAGGTCTTTTAAGAGCCTAGAACACTTTGTTAAGTAAAGCAGGTCACAGAAGGATCACACATAAGGTAGAGTTCAAGGCCCAGATGGCTCAAAGCAAAGTACTGTACCACAAAGAATGGCAGAATGTGAACTACAGATTATCGAGTTTTGCCTATGTAAATCTGTTTAAAACTTGCAAGTTGTCCCAGACATCCAGGCCAGGTAGGTGCTATGCAATGAAACTATTTATGGCTTGTCTAGCCATTTTTCTGTAACTCCCACTGACTGATTGGTGGAACCATGCAAATAAGGTGAAGACTCTGACTTAAGGATTTGTTCAGTTTCACAACCTTCTGTGTATAAGAGCGCTATCTCAGGAACAAGGCAGGAACAAAAGGAATCCGGGGAATATCAAGAGAGAAAAGCCACCAGCAGCAGTATCCATTCAAAAGCCCTGTATGAGTGGCAGTCATCAGACAGTGCTGACGAGAGACCACGAGACTCTAAGGTAGAGTGGCGAGAGACCACGAGACTCTAAGGTAGAGTGGCGGG
>NW_022111320.1:1164210-1169519 GCF_000313985.2 Echinops telfairi | reverse complement strand
GTGGAGAGCAAATGCTTTGAGAATGATGAGGGCAATGAATGTACAAATGTGCTTTACACAATTGATGTATGTATGGATTGTGATAAGGGTTGTATGAACCCCTAATAAAACAATTAAAAAAAAGAAGCTACAAACTTAAGGCTTTTATTCCTCACCTGGTCACTGAAAAAATCTTATTGGCACCCAGCATTTAATTTTAAAAACTTAAACATTTTGATATTACAATTTTCACATAGAAATTCAGATTTCTGGGTTTGCTTTAGGAAAAAAGGGGGAATGTTAAATCAAACAAGCCTGGACATTCACTCCTAGGAAACCAAACTCACTGCCATAAAGTTGCTGCCAACTCATAAGGACGCTATCTAATGACCCTCTACAGTAACCCTACAGGGCTATAAAAATCCCTAACCTTTAGACCATATCATGTCCAGTTTGCCACACATCTTCACACACCATATGCGCATATGTATGCCTTTTACTCAAACCAAAACAAAGCAAAATCCACTGCTACTCAATTCCAATTCACAGTGACAGTAGAATTTCTCCTTAGGGTTTCCAGAACTAAATTTCTTGGAATTTCTTTTCTTTTTAAAACAGTTTTATTTAGCATCCACGTGTCATACAACTCAGTAATTCAACTATATCAAGAAGAGTTGTACAAATGTCACCATATTTAATTCTAGAACATTTTCTTCTTCCTGTAGTCATTGTTATTCGTGAACTTTTCCCTACTTGTGGCAAGAATATACATAAGAGGAAAGGACTAAATCTTTATGAGAGTAGACAGGCAGTCTTACCTTTATTGCAGAGTGTCTGAAGGGATTGAATCACCAACCATGCTAACAATGTTAGCAGCCTGATGCTTAGCTCACTGTGTCAGCAAGGTTCCTTTTACTTAGCTTAAAAGCCCAAACCAAACCTACTGCATTGATACAAGTCGGACTCACTGAGTCGCTAAAGGGTAGAGTAGAACTGCTCCCTAGTATTCCTGAGGCTATTAATCCTTATGGGGGCTGACAGCCGCATCTTTCTCCTGCAGAGCAGTTTAGTGGGTACAAACTGCTGGCCTTGTAGTAAGCCCAATGCATACTCAGTTTGCATTTTGGGACTCGACATACTTCTAAAAGAAAATGAAATACAAGAGCTAACCAAATCTACTTACTAACAAATTTGGATTACAAGTCACTTTTTAATTACTGACTTCCTACTACGTAAAAAGGAGCCCGGAGGCACTGTCAGGTAAATTTGGACTGATAATCTCAAAGTGACCATGCAAACCCACCAGCCCCTCCCCTCTGTGATAGAGATGATGCTTTCTGCTCCCCCAAAGATTTAGTCTCAAAAGACCTATGTAAGGTCACTATGAGTTGCCATTGACACAATGGCAGTTGTGTTGGTACTATATTAAAGTATAAAAAATATATCACTAAGCTTATAATACATCTAGTAGCAAAACAAAGATCAAATGCATAAAAATTACTCAGCACCCAGGGTTTATTTGATCATTAGTTTGTAGCATTTTACACATCCATTTGTTAAACAAGAGCTTCTTCATGACAATACTATACATACTAAAAGTAGTGTTGAGAAAGCAATTTTCCTTTACATACAAAAATACATATTTGAACACTATGAAAACAATCAGGGCAAGTACCATGAAAAATTAGTCTTGGAGCTGAAATGAATTGGAGAACGGGTGGGTAGTGTGAGACTGCTATTGGAAACAAACAGGAGCAAAGACCTGGGGCCCCCCAAACCTAATTGACAGTGTCAAACCCAAAAGCCAGGCTAGGACATTTTTAATATGTACAATTTACCAAGTTTAATGCGTTCAAAAGCCCCATCCTTTGGACTCTGTATGGGTGGCATGAACTATGATATATATGTAATATGTTTGTTAGTCTATCTCCTACAAAAGATACTGAGGACAACATACTCAGAAGATAAATGTTGCATCCTTAAGATAAGCAATTCTAAAAGGGGTAGGCTTAAAAATATAAAAGTTACAATTCTAAAAACAATTAGTATTCAAAGGATCTTTATATTTAGCTGTATGAAGGATTACCCCTGTGGGACTGCCACTACCCCTCAGGAATCTGCTGAACAACCAAAGGCAGTAAGACTCTTAGTACTTTTTTTTTTTAATATGATGAGCTTAGGCAAGGATGAAACTCACGCAATACTTAAACCAATTATGAAAATTCTTCTCTACATTACCTTGAGAAGAGCTAATCTATTATATTTCCACCCTGCCTTTTTGAAACTAACTTGCAATTATGAGGCCCAATAAACCCAAGAGCAAATTTGTCAATCAGGTTATTCAAAGCTCTAAAAACAGGTAACTTAAGAGGTCTCTGATGTCAAAAAATGAGGAATGAACTCTAAGAAAATGGTCAAAAGGATAGCTCAGCAGAAGACAGTAATAAGTCAGCCTAGTGCTTTAATAGGCAGTCTCCAGTGAGGAGTGTCCTGCCTCCCATTTCCTTACAATTTCCGGTTAGGAACAAACCCCTGTAAAGCCTATTAGGTTAAAAACTCAAGGTACATACAACAGTGATTCATAAAAACAAACTAGTGCTACTCTGCTATGAGTTATCAAAATAGTAGTAGTAGTAGTATATGGCACTGGGTTTGAGCTTTGCAGTTTTAGAATTACACTAAAAGATGTTTTAGTGCAGTGGTTTCTCAACCTTCCTAATGCCACAACCCTTTCATACAGTTCCTCATGTTGTGGTGACCTCTCAAGCAAAAAATTATTTTTGTTGCTACTTCATAACTGTAATTTTGCTACTGTTGTGAATTGGACAACCCTTGTGAAAGGGTCATCTGGCCCCCAAAGGGGTCACAACGCACAGGTTGAGAACCACTGTTTTAGTGTATCTGGAAGTTTTGTTAATGCTTTGTATGCAGAGAAGGCCAAAAGCCAAACAAATACACTGCTATCAAGTCAATTTCAACTCATAATCCCTGCACTGGACACTGCCCCTGTGCTTCCCAAGGTTTTACATTTTTAAGGGAACAGAACGCTTCATCTGTATCCCACAGAGAGGCTGGCATGTTTGAACTGCTGACTCAAGGCCTAACTGGCTACTTATCCCACCAGAGTACCCACTAAGGCAAATGTGAAATCAATTCTGCCTAATAGAGACTGCAGAACAGAGTAGAACTGCTCCATAGGGTTTCCAAGATTGTAATCTTTTTTTTTTTTCCCCCCAAGATTGTAATCTTTACGGAAGCAGACTTCTACATCTTTCTCACAGGAAGTGGCTATAGGTTCATCAAACTAACTACCTTTGGCTAGCAGCCAGGTACTTTAACCACTGTGCCATCATGGCTGCCACCGAAAAGGTGCACTCTGCTATAGACTAATTCAAAGGATACGAATATACCTAACAGTTCCAATCTAAGGATTGCCTGTAATACCTATTTCCCTACTACAGAAAAGGAGCTAGGCATAAGCAGAACCTATGAACTGTTGATGATCAGGTACAAGCAAAGTGACCACCACAAAACCTTCCAGTACCAATTATTTGCCTATCTGTTTTGAAATTATTTGGTCTGTGTTAGTGTTCTGGGAACTTTTTTGTCTGTTTATTTGGTGTTTGATTTTTGGATCTAAGGGAAGGATGTTAAAGTTTGGATGTGAAAGAGACTACGACGATTCCCATTCAAATTCTTTGCACAGGTCTTTGATTCTTCTAATTTTCTCATTAGACAATCAGAACAGCAGATGAAAAGTATTAACCTGCCTCTTGTAATTTTCAATTCACTCTATTGAGCAAAGAAATTATAGAATGATGTGTATACACTTCTATGGGGTCTCATTTACTTATTTTCCCACTGGAGGTAAAAATGTTCGTAAGGAAATAAATTCTAAAAAAAAAAAAAAAGATAAGAAAAGAAATTCTATTTTGAGAGAAGTATAGCATTGTAGAGTGCCCTGGTGGCGTAGTTGTTACAAGTTGTGCTGCAATCCACCAAGGTCAGCAGTTCAAAACCACTAGCTGCTCCTTAGGAGAAAGGTAGTGCAGGATTTTCTACTCCCATAGCTAGTCTCAGAAAACCACAGGGCAGAGCAATTCTACCTTGTCCTATATGGTTGCTATGAATTGGCATGGACTCAACGATAGTGAGTTTGGTTTTTATAGCATATCTAATATTTAAGGTTTAAGAGTCTGTTAAGGATATAAACTGTAATTGCTGTTTTTTCTTTTTAATAAAAAAACTCTTCCCATGACAAAATAGTTTTATCTAGAAAAATCAAGTTAAAAGATCCAATTCTATGTAAGTTGTCTGGTTACTATTTTGAGTAGTTCTAAGGCCACAGGCTATGAAATTAACCCTTATATTCATCATAGAAATCTTATTCAGACTTCAGAAACTAACATCTATTTGACTAGAAAATAAGAGATCAATCTTACATGGAATTCTTCTCTTTTGTGTATTCTATTCAAGTTCCTGTGTATTCTATGATTAAAAGTTTTGGGATATAAAAGTTACATGCCAAGTCTTATGAAGCACAAAATACTTATTAAACTTAAAAAGGCTAAGTTCTTGGCTGGTCCGAAAGTAGTGAGATCTCACAACGATTCTTACAGCCAATTACTAGTTGACCTACATGTCTACCCCCCTCCCCCTCACTACTGTACTTCACTAGTCTTAAAAAAATAAACAAAAAAAGGCTAAGTTCTTAAAACTGTACAATTAAAATTAAGGTTACTTTCTTAACTGAAAAGCTCACATTTCACCTTAATTTTTGTCAATTTTTCAGTAAAGAGACATGGAAAACTTATAAATCAGCTCCATCACTTAACTTAAACAAAAAATATTGCATGCTCAAGAAAATATTAAAATACCACACAATTTAAACTTTGTTCAGAAAAAAACATGAGTGAAAAGCCTACCGGAACCCTTGTTCCTTGATAGCAAATGCTGGTGTTTCCAAGGGGAAGATTTCAGACTGCACAAACAGCTCCCTCACTCTTCGGTCTATGACTTTCCCATACTGAGCACCAGCATCCAGGATGACCACAGCTCCTTCATAGTGGTGGCAGCCATCCTTAAGGTCTCCTCCAGCATTTTCCAGCTGCAAATATGAACACAGAATCTTAATTATAAAAATTAGAGCTGTTTTTCTTAATGATCGATTGCTGTCTGTTCCAAAAACATATGGAAACAAACTAACTTAGAGGACTTTATAAAGTTACCAATTCAAAATACTCCTTTTAGAAAGCTGATAGTGTCTGGCTTTCAAAAGATATAGTGTCTGAGGTCCTAAAAGCCTGTAATTAAACAAGCAGCCATCTAGC
>NW_022111320.1:1162888-1163833 GCF_000313985.2 Echinops telfairi | reverse complement strand
CTGATAGCATTGATTGTATAACCCCACCCAATGGGATTCAACAGAATTGTATGTGAATGGATATATTGGAATGTGTGAGATGTCAAAACTATTATAAATAGTACACAAAATACTCCTTTAAAAGATTTTAATACACACACACTGTAAACAACACACATAAACACTTATTACAATGAAAACCAAATCTACTATATTAAATAAACAGATGGTACTGAGTACTTCATGTGCACCATCTAATAACAGAGTGAACATACAGTTCAGTTTTCCCAAAATGAGTAATTGGTTTGTGGCTGTTAATGTAGGATTAATATTGTCCCTTCTTTCAGTCTTAAAAGTATCGTAGCTCAGACAAATTACACATTTGTCCTATCATCACAGCATTCCTAATAGAGGTACTAATGAGGACACTGAAAGTTTTGCTGGGTGGGGGAGGGAGGGGGAAAAAGAGGAGCTAACACCAAGGGCTCAAGCAGAAAGAAAATGTTTTGGAAATGTTGATGGCAACACATGTACAAATGTGTTTGATACAACTGATGTATGGTTTGGTATAAGAGCTGTAAGAGCTCTCAACAAAATGATTTGTTAGTAATAAAAAAGTTTTGTTGCCTACATATATGCATATACAATTTAACTATATTAGAATTTTCCTATTACCTAAAGAAATTAATTTGGTTGGACTGGATTAGATGCATGACTTCTGTAACTTTCCCCCACTGCGCACCAGGAACCAGGATGACAAGAGCTCCTTCATGTAACTTTTTAATTATGAGCGTTGACACATTTACCTGGAATTGGCTCCAAAATAATGCAAGAAAGAACAGGTGTGTAGAAATGAAACAGATTGGCTCTGACTCTGAGCTCCTTGCTGCTCACTCCCTGGTCACTCCCCTCTCCCTTGTTCCCTTCCCCTCCTTCCCTTCCCCCTCTCCACGTGGACCACCAAGC
>NW_022111320.1:1159233-1161071 GCF_000313985.2 Echinops telfairi | reverse complement strand
GAAACAGATTGGCTGTGTAGTGTAAACCATTGAAATTGAATGACAACTATACTCTCTGGTTTTTCTTTTAAATTGTACAGAATTAAAAGCTTTAGAAATTTGTTTAGGGTATGGAAATCCATGTAGAAGTAGTATGTATAACAGAAACCCATTTTACTGTTTTCTGTATGTGAAAGAGTATATGAACATGTAAAAAAAACCAAAAGTATTGGTGAATAACTCAAAACCAAACTCACTGCCATCAAGTTGCTGCCAACTCATAGCAACCCTACAGGACAAGGTAGAACTGTCCCTGAGTTTTCAAGACTATAACTTCTCACAGGAGCAGAAAATCCCATCTTTCTCCCACAGAGCAGATGGTGATTTTCAAACTGCTGAATTTTTGGATCACAGCCCAATGAGTAACCACTATACCAAAAGGGTTCTATTAACAGAGATTGTACCTGCATGATGAAAATTACAAAGGATTTAAAAATGTTTCCTCTCTAGGTAAAAAAAACCAAACTTGTCACATGAAAATGCTGAAGTCAGCCTTTTTTTCAAGTGTGTATCCCTTTTTTCACTCCTTTCCATGTGTTGCTGAAAACCAATGCAAACCTTACATACAGCACCACTCACTACTACTTCTACCACAATAATAAAGAATGCAATAGCTCTTACTCCAGCCAGAATTCCAGCCCCAAGAGCATCCATGAGACTGCTATAACCTTGCAGAAGGGCCTGGAGATAAGAAAACTCATCACAGAGGAAAGAAAGCCAAGGGCAGAGGGCTGGCCCTCTCTACCTTTTTGTCAGCTGGCTGACCCCAGAGAGTTTTTGTGTTCCTGCTACATTTTACTCATATTGGAAGGGAGGAATGCAAAGCATATGTTCTGGCGCTATTGGATAACTGAATCAGGACTGACTTAATGGCAATGGTATGGGGATTGCCTCCCTTCGACTTTTGCATATAGCCTTGCTTTGCCACCAAAAAATAAATAAATAAATAAATAAAGAATGCAATAATCACAACCAACTACAAATGACGATTTGTAAATGGGACCTACCCATACATCGGCTATAGTTACGCAGAGTAAAAAAGGAAGGACTAATGAGGACATTGAAAGAGGAGCTAATATCAAGGACTCAAGCAGAAAAGAAAATGTTTTGAAAATTTTCTTTTTGTCTGGCTTTTAAAAATTACAAGTCTGTCAGTTAGCATGGTTCTAATAAACACAAATTTCAGTTACTGTAGTTCATACCATGAAGCAGTTAATTCACACCAATCCCCCAACATGGCTCAAATTTCAGGTACCATATATTAGCTGTAACTGCAAAAAAGTCCAAATGCTGCCCACTCTTCAATTCACAAATCACTACATGAATAACAAATGAGCGCCATGATCAGTGACTAGTCACATCAAACTGCAAAGCATACAACAGTGCTGCCTCCTTGTCTACCTGTGATAACACTAGACATGGATAAACCAAAGGAGGAATTGGCCAAGAAAAATGAAACGACAGCAAAGAAATGAAAAAATGACAGTGCTGAAAACATTAAGTGGAGTCGGAATGTTAACAGCATCCACCATTTGAGAGAGCACAGACACCTGCAGTCCAAAGAACGTGGTGGAGGTGAACTTTACCAACATGGGGGAAAGTAGCTGTGAAAATGAGTAGGAGACACCCAAGAATGTGACGCCTGCAAGAAGAAAAAAAAAACAAAATCAAATTTGTTTATTAAAGGAATTCTTGAGAGATAATTTGCAACACTGAGCGCACAAAGTACAAAATGTTGGACTCCATCAAGGCAGAAAAAAAGATGCACAGGTAAGCATTATTCAGAGTACTCTTGATAA
>NW_022111320.1:1156832-1158819 GCF_000313985.2 Echinops telfairi | reverse complement strand
GAAATTGTGAGAAGGTCGTTTACAAATTATACTGTTTCTTTTCATTTACCCATACTTCCATAACTAAGTTTTTAATGTGTTAATGACAAAAAAATTTTTTTGAAGGTCACAAAACCAGCATAATTTCCCCACTGATTACTGCCGGGTTTCAGCTTACAACAGTCATTTTATGATTTGCCATGGAAAGTGAGGACTATCTTATTCCCTTAAATAAACTGTTTAGTCAAATGATTTATTTTTATACTTTTTAAAACAAATTTCTAAAAACATTTAGAGTAAGTAATGCCCTTAATGGGAGAAGGGGCTAGATGATTGCATCAATAGTTCTAACAGCTGAAAGCCAATACCACAAAGTACATATTTTAGAAAAATTTAAAAGAAACAGTCTAGAGTTTTAAAAAGTAACATCCCTCAAAAGTCCTAAGGTCATCATAATAATGTACATGATGCTCATAAAGATATCTTTTGAAGTATCAAAGACCATATAGAAAAGGTACATTCAGCACCCTATTTATATTTATGCATAGGGCGAGATGATACATGGCAGACTCTGGGGGAAAGACAGCACCATTCTTAGGTCCTCTTGAAGCCTCATATAATCGTTAACTACAAAGCAAAACCACAACATCAAATGCATTTACCAGATAACTAAACAGCAAGTTGTCCCTCACTCCCAAACTCAAAATACGAGTACCAAGAAACAAACCCCACAGCCACAAACCTTGAATTTAGGATATCTGTGTAAGAGAAACCAGGAAAGAAACAAACTAGAATCCCTAAGGAATTGGAGACAAAAGACTTACATTTAGAGGTGAACCAGAAGAACAAATTGAGGAAGCAGAAGAAAGTGAAGATGAAGTTGAAGACCCTGCTCTTGACAGTCTCAGTCAAGCCATAGCTTTCCAACAAGGCAAAATTTAAGAAGAAAAGATGGAAATCCGGTTGAGAATCTTTCAACATCAGATGATTCGAGACATCCAAGGATCAAGAAAAGTATATATTTCAGTGATGAGGAGGAACTTCATGACTACAATATTTTTAATCTGTAAATACCATTAAAATGTTGTAAAATCTTGGAGTACACTGTTCAGTTGTGAACTACAGGTTACTTTTAGAAGTTTTAGCTTAAGAATGCTTGTTACCAAATTTTTACTATAAAATAGTTCATAGGAAAGTGAAAATAATTTTAAAGTATCATGTTTCTATCTTACCCTAGCAGAGTAATGTCAACATCTGTTAATAACTATTAAGTCTGAAAATATTATTTTAGTAATGTTACTGTCTCAAGTAAGAAAGTACATTACAATGATTTCTTTCGAGACTCATATATTTAGAAGGCTCATATCAGATTGGTTTGCATGAGTGCTTTGGAAATAAGTTAAATGTTTAACACAAAACTTTCCTAAAAAACTGAAAAGATGGAATGGTTACTAAGGGTGTGGGATACTGGTGCAAGGAATGCAATGTCGGACCAGTCTGAGTTTCTGGATATAAGACCCCTAAGCACAGATTCGTCTTTCAATTTCTCTTGCTCTTTGATGATCGAACCAGTGCTGGGGACACCCAACCCGTGAACTATGTTGCTGTTGCTTGAGGTTTCTTCAATACCTGCTTTGCCATGCTACTGGAATATACATCACTTGACTGGGGACTGTTGGGCCCTGTCATCTGGCTGACTGTTGATGACCTACCTGCCTTGCTGTTTGCTGCCTGTGACCGGATTGTCTGAATTGCTCTACAGAGGACTCAGCTTCCTTGACTTGCACCTCAAGACTTGAAGAAGGACTGCCAGTGTATTAGCTTGTCTCACAGAAGTGAGTTGCACTGAGCCATTTGTACTGCTCCATAGACTAATTATCCATCTATATAAATATACATAAAATCATAAGTGTCCTGGTTTTGTTTCTCTAGAGAACCCTGTCTAACACAGAAGGTTATCCACAGTTTGAAAGCACAACAGTTACTTTAAGAACAGCAATTGCAGTAG
>NW_022111320.1:1153885-1155879 GCF_000313985.2 Echinops telfairi | reverse complement strand
CTGTCCGCCGTCTGCCTTCACCCACTTTCCTGTTGTCCATCCCCCAGGGAGGGCGTTATATGTAGATCCTTGTCATTGGTTCCCCCTTTCCACCCCACCTTCCCTTCACGCTCCTGGTATCACCACTTTCACCACTTGTCCTGAAGGGATCATCCGTCCTGGATTCCCTGTGTTTCTAGTTCTTATCTGTACCAGTGTACATCCTCTGGTCTACCACGATTTGTAAGGTAGAATTAGGGTCATAGTAGTGGGGGTGGGGCGGGGCGGTTTTAAGAACTAGAGGTTCTTAAACTAGTTTTATGTTTCATCCTTGCTACACTGCACCCTGCCTGGCTCATCTCCTCTCCACGACCCTTCTGTAAAGGGTCCAGTTGCCTACAGATGGGCTTTGGCATACTTTCTTATTCTTAACAATATTTTACAAAGAAAATGAGGCTCAAACCTAATGTTAACACGCTGGCAAGGCAAGATGTAAATCTGTCTTCTCAAGCTCCCAAACAATTAAAATCACAGAAGAAAAATGGTTAAAACTGTGCTACATTTTTGGAAGACTAACTTACAAGTTATCTTG
This sequence comes from Echinops telfairi, assembly GCF_000313985.2. NCBI lineage: Eukaryota > Metazoa > Chordata > Mammalia > Afrosoricida > Tenrecidae > Echinops > Echinops telfairi. The sequence goes on along the minus strand of NW_022111320.1, from coordinate 1,155,308 downwards.
TATCTTCATATTTAGATACTTAAAGGAGATACACTCAATCCTTTCCAGTTGGCTTATGAGAATGCATTGATGTTCAGGTGATATCTAAATGATTTTGGAAACTGAATTCAGGACTATAATTCCTCAGATAGCTACTCTTTAAAAAGTTCTTCACTTCAGAAAATTTCAGTTATTAAAATAGTGGTTTTAGGGTTCAAAGAGGTTTTTAAAAGAACCTATCAGCACACATCTAAAGTGATCTAAAGTACTCAATTATGCAAAGCAATTCTTTTATTATCAGAGAGTTCATTGCAAGTTTGACCACATTTACTAATCTAATCTCACTACAGCACCAAATCCCTTTTTAGCAGTGCATTTTCTCAATGAGTTAGGTACAGTGTTTGACAAAACTATTTTCCCCAAGAGAAAAGGATCCTCAAACTAGCTAAAGAAGTTTATCTTTAGAAAAGAAAGGTGCCCCACCCCCACCCCATCCCACCCCACCCCATGATTCTGGGAAAAGAGAGAAAGGCAGCCATGCCTAAAACACTCTGGAATAGATATTCTGGAGAAACTCCATAGAACTAACCAAGTATGCAATTTCGCTAGTCATTCTTATGAACAGTTGAATAATACCTACAGAAATTATAAGAGCGTGGGCACATACAATCCCTTTATGCCTCTCCAACTACGGAGCATTTTAAAAACATGGAAAAGACTTTTCTCTCTCACAGCCATTTAGTAAATTCCGATTCACAGTGACACTATAGACCACCACAGAATTGCCCCTGAAGATTTCCTAGACCGTAATTCTATGGGAGTAGAAAGACTCATCTTTCTCCTACAGAGCAGCTGGTGGTTTCAAACTGCTGTCGACACCTGCCAATAAAATCAAGGAAGTACTAGTGTCAAACTTGCAGAAAAAAATCAAGTTAAAAACCTGGAATCTCAGGAGCAGTGAGTTTGTTACTGAAGCAGGAACAACTCAGTCGAAGAGGAGAAGAACGGTTATACAACTTGAAAAATGCAATCAACGTCACTAAAAAGTACACGTACAAAGTTCAACTCATGTATGCTTTACTACGGATGTTCTCAACAAAATAAAGAAATGTTAAGGGAAAAACTTGCAGACTGAATATTCAGTGGCCTGGGGGGAAAATCCTAGAAATAAAATACTCTCCAGAAATGCTGAGTAAGCACAAGCCTAATACAGGCATAAAAGGTAAGTGGAAAGTAATTCAGAAAAGTCAGGCTGAAAATAAAGACTTAGAAATAGCTAAAACAATATATTTCAATAATTTTTTCTCTTGAAAGTGCCTTCCTTTAATCTCTATGTAAGTGTGATATTTAATTTGTTAAAAAAAAATCTAAGTCTTTTAAAATGCAGGAGGAATACATCTCATTTGTCTGCTTCACAGGCACTGTATTTTTTACAAGTTGAAGG
>NW_022111320.1:1138705-1149663 GCF_000313985.2 Echinops telfairi | reverse complement strand
TTGTTCCTTACTGTTTCTTCAAGTTAAACTAACAACTACTTACACTCACTCACTGCCATCGAGTCAATGCTGACTCACAGCTACCCCTGTGGGTTTCTAAGACTGTCACTGTTTACAGGAGCTGATAAAACAGCCCAGTCTTTCTCCAGCAGAGATGGTGGTTTCAAACTGCTGACCATGCTGATCCCAGCCCAACTCATAACCACCAGGGCTCCTCTACTATATGGCCTAGCAATTACATTCCTAGTTATTTACTCAAAGACTTGAAAGCAATAAACAGATACATGAATACAAATGTACACTGTAGCGTTATTACAATACCCACAAGGCAGAACCAGCCTAGTCCATCAATGGCTGAAGGGACAAACAAAATACGGTAATTCATACAAGAAACAAAATCCTCACAAGGTACATTAAGATGAACTTTGAAAGCATGCTGAAATAGTCAATCACAAAAGGGAATATATTGTATGACTCCATTTATATGAAATATCTACAATTGGCAAGTATATAAAGATCCAAGATTGGTGGTTACCAGAAGCAAAATGAAAGAAAAGAATTTCTGTTTAAGAAGCACTCAGTATCTGTTTCTGGTGACAAAACCTTGGCAATAGATCAGTGGTTCTCATGCTGTGGGCTGCAACCCCTTTGAGGGTCGAATGACCCTTTCACAGGGGTCGCTCGATTCATAACAGTAGCAAAATTACAGTCATGAAGTAGCAACAAAAATAATTTTATGGTTGGGGAGACACCACACCATGAGGGACTGTATTAAAGGTTTGCAGCATTAGGAAGGTGGAGAACCACTGGAATAGATACAGGTGATGGAGGCACAAGATTAACATCAACGAGGTCAATTTATTATACATGTAAAAACACTTAGGTTGTCAAATGTTGTTATATACATCTATTGTTACAATTTAACAAAAAGTCTCAACAGGCCAGGCTGGGGAAATGGCGGCTTCTGGGGAGAGCGGGCCGGCCGTGGGGACAGCACAGTGGAGGCGTTTATGACCTTCTATATAGTGAGGCCAAACAAATAGAGAAGAGAGACTCGGTTTTAACATCCAAAAATCAGATTGAAAGACTGACCCGTCCTAGCTCCTCCTACTTCAATTTGAACCCATTTGAGGTTCTTCAGATAGATCCTGAAGTGACAGATGAAGATATAAAAAAGAGATTTCGGCAGTTGTCAATATTGGTGCATCCTGACAAAAACCAAGATGATGCTGACAGAGCACAAAAGGCTTTTGAAGGTGTGGACAAAGCTTACAAGTTGCTACTGGATCAGGAACAAAAGAAGAGGGCCCTGGGTGCAATTCAGGCAGGAAAAGCATACGTGGAACACACTGTGAAAGAGTGAAAAAAGCAACTGAAGAAGAAAGGGAAACCCACAAACGTGGAGGAGGATGACCCAGAGCTGTCCAAGCAAGCAGTATATAAACAGACCATGAAGCCCTCTGCTGAACTGGAAAGTGAAAGAAAGAGGTCAGAGAAAGATGCATGAAAGGAAACGGCAAAGGGAAGAAGAGATTGAAGCTCAAGGAAAAGCCAAAGAGAAAGGGAGTGGCAGACAAACTTTGAGGGAAGTCGAGATGGCGGAGTGGACAGCTGGCAAAATTTCCAAGCAAACACAAAGGGGAAGAAAGAGAAGAAAAGCCAAACCTCCCTGAGACCACCAAAAGTAAAAATGGAGCAGTGTGAGTGACCACTGCTGGGCCCCGCCACAAAAGCTTCCAGCAGCTGCCCCACTCCTGCTTGGAAGGGCTCATTCTCTCTCCCGCTCTCGCCCCACATAGAATAGTACTTGCTTTTCAGTCCACTCTGCTTCAGTACACTTCAGTATCAATCAGAATAATTCTTTTGCACATTGACATGAGAGGCTCAGTTTAAAAAAAACAAAAATGAAAAAGACCTTCCCCACTCCCTGCTCCCAGAGCAACCAGGGTAGGAAGGTACTGCCCTTGGAGCTTCTGCTGTCCCCACACTCTGGAACTTCATGTTTCGTACTTTATGGAATTGTGACAGATAGACACTTCATGTGGAGTTGATGGGAATCAGCCAATTAAAGCTGTTGCCTGCAATGGTGTTTCAGTCACTTCTGCAGAGACAAACCTGGACCACCTCAGGAAGCCCGTTCTTCAGTTTCTTCTGGGTGTAGTGTCCTCTGAAGCCTGAATCAGACAGGGGCAGCGGTGCGGGAAGGCAGGCAGGGCAGCCCCTCAGTGCCCTGCCGCCCCTTGGTGTTCGGCATGTGCCCTCCTAATCTCGCTGATCCATCAGCATGGCACCAGGCTCTGAGTCATCCAAACCTGTTGACGTTCCAAAGAGCTAGCTATCCTCAACCCAGTACCAGTGTCCTAGCCCATCTGTGTGCCTGTTAGTAAACTTCTGGATGTGTAATAAACTTTTATACAAAAAAAAGTCTCAACAATCCAGAAATAGAAGGGAACTTCTTAAGCCTGATAATAGGCATCCACCAAAAAAAAACCCTATCATCATAATTAGGAGCCCTGGTGGTGCAGTGGTTAGACTGCTAGCCTCAAGGTATACAGTTTGAAACCACCAACTGCTCCTCCAGACAGATGAGGCTGTCTACTCCTGTAAAAAAGTTAGCCTTGGAAAATTATCACAAGGGCAGTTCTACCCAGACCCTGAGGGGGGGCTACATGAGTCACAATCAATGCAATAGCAATGACTTTGGGGTTTGTTTGTTTTTTGAGTTTGGTTAAGTGGCACATATGATTAAATGCTCAACTATTAGCCAAAAGATTGGTGGTTCAAACCCACCAACAGGTGCTTCGGAAGACCAAACTAGTGTGATCTGCTTCCATAAGGTCTCAGTCTTGAAAACCCTACAGAGCAGTTCTTCTTCGTACACATGGGGTTGCCATGATTTAGCATCGTCAACGGAAACTAACAACTGGTTATACCAACAGTAAAAGGCTGGTTTACATTCCTCCTAAAATCAGGAAAAACAGATTTCTACTTTTTTTAAATTGCTATTTGAAACAACTTTACAGAGCAAACTGCTATTCCATTCAACAATTCACACACAGTTTCCCAACATTGATTGTGGTCTCCATAATGTAACACTCTCTACGTTCTCTCACGTTATCTGTTTCCATCATAAGCTAGCTCTTCTTGTCATACTGTCCAACACTGTGCTACAGCTACTCTCCAAGGCAGTAGGAAAATGAAATAACGCTTCTGCTTCTCAAGCTGCTCCTCGGAGGTTGTGAAGGATCTCCTCTGGCCTCAGGGTGCCAAGTATGGGGGTGAAGTGCCCTGAGGTGCCTGTGTAAAGCTGAAACTTCTTTTACCTGCCATAAAACTCACTTGGAACAGACACCCAAAAAAAAGCAAAATAAAAAGACATCCAGAATTAAATGGAAATAGTTTAACTAAAGGCAGTTCACAAATTCTATTATCTTTAAAGTAAAATTTGTGCAGTAAGTCAGAGAACTTAAGGTACATATCTGACATAGTTAATCAAATGTTTAATCTTAGTATAGTGTAAGCATTTCCAACTAAATTAAACATCTTTAATACGTAATAATAATGTTTTTATTTGGGTCATTGAGCTGGGGAAGAAGCGCAGTGCAAGCTAGCTAGGCATTACAGGTTGGTGGAGCCCAAAACTCTGGAGGGTCAAGGTCCAGCAGTTGGTCTTGAGAGGCAGAGGCAGCACAGGGAATGGAACCAATGGCTGTCTAGCCCTTGGCTCACTGGCTAGCCAAGGAGCAAGTTGCAGTGAGATTAGAGATAAAATGGGGTGAAGAGGAGAAGAGAAGGGCAGAGGCCTGGCAGAATAAATTTCCTGGTGCACAGAGGTATAGGCAGGTACAGAGGATGAGTGGCAAGGTTACAGTTGGGGAGAATGGCCTTGCCTTGGGAGGGTCAGCTTGCCCTGGGGGACTCTGGAGATGGTCTCATCAAGGAGAAAAGTCCCCCAGTTTAAAAGGAGAGGGTGCAAAGAGCCAGAGAAGGAAGAAGTGCCTGTGAAGCACTCAACTCAATAAACACCTGCAGCTGTGACTCAGCAGCAGCAACCCATCATTTCCTCCTGTGGAAGATCCAGGGAGCTGGGAAGGAGAAAGGCTATACAAGAGTTGGTTCATAACTACAGGTTGTATGTAAGTAGGGCATAACCTGGGAGTTAGATAGCTGTATAACAACTTTCAGATGCCATGGTCTACGACATCCAAAAAACAACTTCAGAAAGGCTGTAGGATAAGGTCAATGTCCAAAATTCAATTGTATCTCTACATACTTGCTTTAAACGATCCAAAGATGAAATTAGGAAAACAAATCCACTTATAATGCATCTAAAAGAATGATGTGTATACTCTACAAAAATTCACGGCGTTGAAGACAAAGCGGGTGAATTAGCAAATGTGGTGAAGAACGCTGATGGTGCCTGGCTATCAAAAGATATAGCGTCTGGGGGTCTTAAAGGCTTGAAGGTAAACAAGCGGCCATCTAGCTGAGAAGCAACAAAGCCCACATGGAAGAAGCACACCAGCCTGTGCCATCACGAGGTGTCGAAGGGATCAGGTATCAGGCATCATCAGAACAAAAAATCTTACCATAGTGAATGAGGGGGGAGTGCAGAGTGGAGACCCAAAGCCCATTGTAGGCCACTGGAGATCCCTTTGCAGAGGGGTCTCGGGGAGGAGACAAGCCTGTGATGCAGCAACGATGAAAAATACAACTTTCCTCTAGTTCCTAAATGCTTCCTCCCCACCCCCACTATCATGATCCGAATTCTACCTTGCAAGTCTGGCTAGACCAGAAGACGTACACTGGTACAGATGGTAACTGGAAACACAGGGAATGCAGGGCGGATGATCCCTTCAGGACCAGTGGTGTGAGTGGCGATACTGGGAGTGCAGAGGGAGAGTAGGCTGGAAAGGGTGAACCAACCGATTACAAGGATCTACATGTGACCTCCTCACTATGGATTGTGATAAGAGTTGTATGAGCCCCTAATAAAACGATTAAAAAAAACCCTCAATTTTCCAATTTCAAATTTTCTATAAAACTTTAGTATCAAGACAATGTGATATTAGTATAAGGATAGCTATATACACTAATGGTATAGAAGTAAGATTCTAAAAATAAAGCACAGCACTTACGGGCAGTTTTAAACATGAGTGTGAAGATTAGTGGGAACAATATTTTCAGCAAACAGTGCAAGGGCAGCTGAATAATCACATGCAAAAGAATGACGTAAGAAGCTATAACATGGACATATGTACTCCCATATTCACCAGGGCACAGTTCACAATAGCAAGGTGGAAACAGCCCAAATACCCATCATTAGAAAAATAATGAAACCATATTGGGGGGGGGGTCTTAATTAAGGTTCTTTACCTCTTTAGGTTCGAATATCCATTGCAATGGCTGCACAGTACTCACAGACAAAATTCATTTTTAAAGGGGGTCCTAAGGAGTTATACCAGTGAAAATGCTCAGGATTGACTTGTTTATCAAGATGTTTTAAAGTTCTTTCTGGTCTGCTAATAAATGCCCAAAGGAGCATGCCACTTAGCTAGAAGCCTCAACCTGAAAACATTCAGCTCAAGCTTTGGGTCAGCAAATCCAGCTCCCTGAATTAAGTGCCCAGAGGCACCCCACTACTCCATTAGCCAGGCTCCTGCACAAAAGCACTGAGCTTTTATTTTCTCGTTGGGTTGAGAAGTCCATCACTTTGTTCCAGGCTCTGGCTCCTGGTTCTGCTGCTGGTCCTCTGATGGTATAGCTGTCTTCTAGATCCAGGAGGTTCAATGCACAGGGATCTCTGGTCCAGAGGAGGTGCTCTATTCCTGACTCTTGCAGATAATGAGATACCTCTCCTCCTGCTTCTCAGGGGGCTCATTTTATATACCGCAGAGGGCACTTTGGGGAATCCTGTTCACTATTTACTCACAGGTGAATTCTATCAGTTTCTTACCCACCACATTCTTAACAGGCATATGCACGGAAAGTCATTTGATGAAGAGTTAAGAGACCAGCTAGGACAAGAATAGGGTGGTACTAAGACCTGAACTAAGGTTGTTAATAAGACTTCCTCCAATCTTGATGACGCATTCTTCTTCATATAATCCAGCTTCTCTGATTATTTGCTTCGCATACAGATTGAATAACTATGTTGAGAGGACTCAAGTCTAACCCCAATGAACACCTTTCCTGCTTTTAAATCATGTAATATTCCCTTGTTCTATTCACAAAACTGCCTCCTGATTCCTGTATAGGCTTCCCATAAGCACAGCATGTCCTAGAATTTCCATTCCTCTCAAGGCTACTCATAGTTTGTTATGATCCAAAATGCCTTAGTATACTCAATGAAACATAATGACCAGAACCACAATAATAGGTCCTGGCCACAATTTCTTTAAAAATGTCTAACAAAGTTCAAAAACAAAAAAAAACACAACTTACTGGTCTGGAAGGGATTAGAGAAACTCCCAGTACTATTGCTCTAAAACATCTTTCTAACTTGAAATTGAAGATACTTCCAGAGGCTCCCTTTCAGTCAAAACCATCCAAAATCACTGCCATCACTTCAGTTCAGACTCATAGCAACCCTAGAGCACAGAGTAGAACTGCTCCTGTGGGTTTCTGAAACTGTATTTCCGATGGTCTTAGGAACTGAGACACCGCTCCTCTTTCTGTCTACAGGCGGGTCCGCCCACATGAAGATACTCCCACATACGAGTACCCGGCATGAAGACTGTTGTTACCCATACTACACCATGCTTCAAGACAAAATTTCATTTATTTGTCATTAGGAGGTGGGCAAGGTTGAGAACCACTGCTGTAAATCATTACAGAGTAGATAGTCTCTTCTTTCTCCCACAGGTGGTTTTGAACAGCTGACCTCTAGTTAGCAGCCTAATGCATAACCCACTATGCCACCAGGATTCCTTCAGCCACGTAAGACAGGGCTATAAAATAAACAGCAATACCCATGAAGAATGTGCCTCTTCGAACAATCAGCTGTAAGAAACCAAAAGGACAACATTTTCCCAAAATCAAAGATGAAAAGGCAGGGAAATCAGATGATAGGAAGCAAAGAACCCAGGAAGAAATGGGTAGTGCGCAGAGATTGCAACCAGTCATAGTACAATTTGTGTATAAATTATTTACTGGAAAACTCACCTACAACACAAATGAATTAAGACTTTGGGGCTTTAAAAGACACTAAGTGAAAGAATAAAAGAACAGTAAAAGACGCCACACAGAATGGAAAAAAATATCTGAAATATTCCAAACACAGAAATGTCTCTACTACCCAGTACACAAAGAGAATATTCTAAACAACTCGGATTTATATTTTAAAGGGGCTCAAAATTCTATTAAGCAATTACTTTTTGTTGATCCACAAAATGCCTCAGAATTCTGTAATAACCCTGAAGCCTTATTCATTTTGTACCTCTGAGAGCTAAGATTTGAAGTAGTCACAAATCAATGCTTAAATACCATAATAGAAGATATTTTTATCAACAGCAAATAATTATTAATTCCTTCAAATTTCATCTTTTGGAATATAATTCATTAAGCAACCTTAAAAATGTAACAAGTATTTAATAAAACTTTTTTCTTAACTTGAAAAGGCATTTCTTTTTCCTAAGTGACAAATTAACTCACGCTAAAGGCAGTCATTTGAGGTTCCTAGAGGAATTTTCAAAACCTTCCAAGTTAAAGAACATAACAAAAACCATTCCTTTTGTTTGTAGCAGCTCTTCTTCCATTCTAAGTACTTAACAACTAGTACAAAATTAAAAGGGGCAAAAAATCCAACTTTCCTTTGTGAAAAATGTACTAAGAGGATATAGCTATTTAATTTTCAATATATCCCAGATTAAAATCTCAGGTAATATAAACTTATCCTTATGGCACTGTCGATTAGGTGATGTGATGCTACCTCAAGGTTAGAGGTGCAAAGCCAGCAGTAGCTCCATGGGAGAAAGATGAAGCTGCCTACTTCTGCCAAGATTTAGTCTCAGAAACCCTAACAGGAAAGAATCGCTAAGAGTCGGTCAGAAGTGACTCAATGGCAGTAGGCTTGCTTTTTAGAGAAACTTAAAATGTTAACATTACTAGGTGCCACAAGATTCTATAATTACCAGGCTCTTGCTATAGCAAGAGTGGGGTCTCCCAGAAACTTGGCTGGGAGTGGAGTGGAGTGTCGTGGATTGTTTTAAGAAAAAAGCTGACAGCTAAACTGGACAGGAAAAAAACCAACTTCAAAAAGGTGAAACCGACAAGGCCAAGTTGAAGAAAACAGAAATGCAAAAATAAATAAATAACACTGGGCCAAAAAAAAATCACTGAGCAGGGAGAAGCAGAAGAAAATCTAAATTTCTTAAATTGTTGTGACCCCAAAGGCAATGTGAATAAAAAACGACCAGCAAGATGGACACCAGTGACAAATTGCACTGTAACTGGCCCCATGCCACCTCTGAAGGGATTAGCTAACTGGTTTGCCCTGGAGTACTACAGGGCAAACTCATTTGTATGATTAATGAAAACTTACCTAATGGACAAAAAAACCAACAACCTCCAATTATTAAGTACTTAAAACCATCAATCCAAGTATGATAAGTCCTAATGATATCAAATTTATCTACTCTACTCGATTTCATCCCATAGAGACAGTTCTTAAAAGAGCATACTGTTCATAGCAGATCTTTTTTTACTAGTTAAACTATTGCTCAGTTTTAAAAAGACTTTGGGGAGTACTTTTGGTTTTAAGCTTTACATACGATCTCAGGGGTTCATCCACCCTCTTACAGTTCAAGGCCTGTGGAGATCATGAAAATCTGAAATTCTATTCTGCATCTCATTTGCTCAGGATTCTTCTCTCCTCTGCCATCAAAATGTTCAGTAATGGCAGTCAGGCACTATTCATGTCTAGTCTCCATAGCAAAGGAGGCAGTTAGTAGTTTGTGAACAAAAGTGGCAAACCTGGCAAGTTAGCCAAGAAGCACCACACTGGATAATGCTGCCTTCACAAAACCTGAAGTACAGTAATTACCGTATGTCAAATAGCCTTGACAGGGATTGTTGAGACTTTCTTGAAGAAAAACTGATCACTTAACTACCTAGGCTCCTCAAGTAAGAGAACAACAGCCTCTGCTTTGGGTTGTTAACCAGCAGCGTGGAAAAGAAACCCAGGTTCTAGTCCCAGCTATAATTTCAGTTTAGAAAACTAAGGTTCTTTCTAGTTCTAAAATGCTACTGTGTAAAACTAGGAAAATAGGCCAAATGATTTCGCAGTTTTTAGGTCCCTCCCTAGTTTCCATCATGCCAAAAAAAAAAAAGGCATTTTAGAAAATCCAGGTAGAAACTGAAATGCACCAGAAAAATACTAATTCAAACTAGCTCTTTGCCCATTTGAATTTATGAACTAGGATTTACACACAATCGTCAGAGGCATAATCAGCATACATATTCGGCATAAGTAAGCTTACAATATGAAAGTTTTACTCCTGAGGGTAAAGGGCTGAGGATTTAGTGGTAAACTAAGAAAAATAAGTGACTACTTGGATTGTTAGGTACGGCTCATAGGTAAATCAGATTCTATTTTTAATATGCATATTTCCCTCATACATAATATCTTTTTGAGATGTTTCTTTTATGTTTTGTTTTGGTTTGATTTTTTGAGATGTTTCTTATGTTTAATGGCACGTCACAGTTTGTCAGAATTGTCAGAGTTCTTTGACGAAATATGTTCATTCCTTGGATTGCTCCTCTTAAAAAAACTTCCAATTTGGTCCACAGCTAATCGTTTTCACATTCAATGAACATGTTTAATTCTATCAAACACATAACACACCACCATCGAGTTGACTCGGACTTATAGTGACCCTGTAAGACAGCAGAACTGTCCCCGTGAGTTTCCAAGTTTGTAACTCTTTACAGGAGCAACAGGAGTCTTTTATCTTTCTTCAGCTATAAAACATAAAGGACCAAAATAAAAAATAAGTTAACCAGTAATCAACCTCAGGCTCAAATATCACCCAATTCAAGATTTTCTTAAAAGTTCCCAAAACAAGAAGTTGTTATAGATGCCAAAGATAAATTTGGAAAGTGAGTCTCTAATTTTCTGTCACTTCAATTTATGAAAATACTCTTCAAATGCACTACCTCATTTTCAAAGTCTGTAAATTAAGTTTTTTTTAATACCACAGTTGTCTCCTCCACAGCTCACTTGGAAAACACTAAGATGAATCTTTCCAGTGAGCTGAAGGCTCAAAATTAAAGGAAAAAAACTTTTTTGCAAATCAAGTGGTGTACAGGAGGTGTACATTAGCATCTGGTTTGATTGTCTTTACTCAGCTATGTAACCCTGAGAAAGAGCTCCAATCAATCTGAGCCTCAGCCTCCTCAGTTCAAAAAACAAAACACCAAACCATATTATCTCATTTAATAATATTTGGGAGTGCCTTTATTAGGTAATAAGCGCACTGTCTGAGAGGATCCATGCACTAAGACGCAACACTTAAGGGGCACCTCTGCAATATTAAAATCCTGCCTGAGACACTGCACTAGTACCTAACTTAAAATACCAATTCCTATATGAAGTTTAAAATTCCACAAAGTGGTATGAATTAACTTAATGAAGTGATTTCCTAAAGCCTGGTCTTAAGTACTGTACAAAAGGCGATACAACTTGCTCAATCAAGTAAACAGCAATTCAAAACCATGCCGCTTCCCCTCCAACAAGACTGACTTTCTGAAAATCTGGAAGAACTCCAAGCCATGGAAAATGTTAACAGAGATGTGAGAAAGCAAGGTGATCCATTCAGAAACGGGGCAGAAAGCGGAGTTGAGTGGAAGGCGACGGGAAGCGCAGGCGAAATCCAAACGTGCTCTCCCCACCTGCACATCAATTCAGCCACTTTCCAGCACCTTGGGGCTCCCGAGCCCCGCGGGGGCCAGGGGCATCA
>NW_022111320.1:1118531-1137232 GCF_000313985.2 Echinops telfairi | reverse complement strand
CGGAGCAGCGGAGCCGTCTCCAGACGGCAGGACGCTGGGGCAGTTATCAGCTGGTGGTGCTTTCTCACCTTAGCTTGCCGCACGCGGGGGAAGCCAAAATTAGTCTTCAGAATTTGATAGTCCTAACTCTAGGGAAGACTTTGTGGGATATGATCACTTAGTTCCCTCAAAAGTGCTGCATCTTTTCCGGAAGCTCTATAACACTCCGAAATTCTACAACTGTTGAGTTTCGAAGCGGTTTGGAGTCCGCAAGTCGGACAGGAAGTTGGCCCGGATTGGCCCTGGAAGCTCCGTTTGCACTGTATTTATGGGGATGGGGATGCAGTCCCTTTGGCCTGTTGGCACCCTATCAAGAGGAAGTTTCACATTCAATGTGATCCCCTGTGGGTCTAAATCGAAGAAAAATATAAGATTTTTATGAAAAATAAATTGAACCGACTTTCAATTTTTAAAAACCTTTCAAAAGAATTGTGAATTCAGGAGTAAACGCTGACGGTGGGGGAAGTAAACATTAGAACTAAACGTGATTACACAATTTTAAAGGCGATTTAGTCTTGGGGGGGGATTCTGAAATTGTGATGATTGTACAATTCTTGATATGACTGAACTGTTGACTTGTGTGATACGTGGATTAAGTGCCAATAAAACTTTTTTTTAAGCATTGTGTACTAAAGCTACCATCTGTTGCACTCATGCCTTCGAGTTCCAAATACTAAGTGACCAAAGCCAAAGTGAGACAATCCTGTCTGCAAACAATCCATTTTATTCTAGCCAACCCCATGAATCTAGTAACTTGGGATTTAAATTCTTATTCCACTTTCGACAAATGAGATACTTGTGTGAGGTGACGAGGTGACGTGCTGCCGCCCATGGCAGGTATCCAATCTGGAAATGACAGCGCCTCGGTGGTGCAGTGGTTAGGCGTTTGGCTGGATGGACAACTCAAAACCACCAGCAGTTCCTAGAGGGGAGGGGGGAGGACTGGGCTTTCTACTTCTATAAAACCATCTCAGAAGCCCACAGGGGGTCGCTGTGAGTCAGCGTTGACTTGATGGCTCTGAGGTTAGTAATAAAATAGTTGATCCAAGGCCCTAACATACCTCAAATTTAAAGAAAGTATTTCAATTCTATTTTTTGAGTTGCAATATTGATACTTGAACTTGGATATGCATAACCATGGTTACTAGATTATCTTAGTCTGAACAATCCAAAGAACAGGGAGAGGTTCATCTTGACTCAACCTCAACATCCACCGTGAATGTTGTATCAGCAGAATATGATGTATCAGCAAGAAGGATTGGCTAAATCCCATCTGTATTACATAATGCCTAGTTTAAATATTTCAGTAACCACTGGTGTTTATCACCATTCACCTGCCACAAGAGTCTTGTATACCATAACCAAACTCACTGCCGTCAAGTGGATTCTGACTTACAGGGACCCGACAGGAAGCCCTATGGGTTTCTGAAACTAAATATTTATGTAAAAGCCTCATCTTTCTCCCAGAGCAGCTGGTGGTTATCAGCCCAACCCATAAACCAGGACCCCACCAGGGCTACTTTCAGATTCCTATATAGAACCCTTTCTGCAACTTTTTTCACTGTTGAGCATTTCCTTTTTCTTGAAACTTGACTTCCCACACAACACACCATAAATGTGTTTCACTCTAAGAGCCCCTCTTCCTCAGTTGCCTTTGATTACAGAGCTCTGCTGAGGCTTAAGTGTTGATTTTTCTTCAAGACTTCTGATCCTAATTAGTGGGTTATGCATTGGGCTGCTAACTGCAAGGTCAGCAGTTTGAAACCACCAGCTGCTCCACAGGAGAAAGATGAGACTTTCTAGCCCTCACCTAAAGGGTCCCCTTAGGTCAGAATCCACTTGATGGTAGTGAGTGAAATGTGAGTTCTGTTCTCTTCGTAAACTTCACCTCTATTTCCTTGTGATGCTTGTTTAAAAATACTGATTTCCAGGTTCTTCTAAAGATAGTGACACAGTAAGTCTAGAATAAGGCCGTCTTTAATAAGTATCCAAGATGATTCTGATGAAGTGCTTTGGTTTCAAATACCATCTATAGGCTCCATATCTCCTGAGAGCTTTCTTTTCTGAACTCCTGATTCATATAAAATTGTACTACCTACTTCCGGTTATATAGCCAATGTCATGTTGAATCCTAAACTCAGCAAATCTAAAACGATTATTTCTCCTAAATGCCTATGCCTCATCTCACTGGCCAAATATTACCTGATTGTCTCCGACAGGAACCTGGGAATCAGCTCAGGTTCCAACCTCTTTCACCTTACCTGTTTCATCAATTCTACCTTCTAACTGGCTCTTAATATGCTAATTCCCATTAATTTCCATATTAGCACACCATCTTACATCCCACACTACTGCCAGCCCCCTCCCAAGTGATCTTTTTGTTTTTTGCACTTTAAATGTTCTAACCTTAGCAGAGCCAGAGTAGGAAAAGGGCACTGGATCCTCTCACTCCTATTTTTCAAGTTCAGTCCACTTTCGGGAATTTCCACAAGCCAACATATAAGGGCTCAATCACCACCCACCTCTAGTTCACAGTTTAACTTGTGGTTTATCACAACAGCTTGTGTCATTTTCAGTTTCCTTCTTCCTCTGTGAGAATAATGTTTTCATTCCACAGCCTCACTCTGCTGCTTTCATCCATTTGACCAGCTTATGCGTCATACAGGCGCCCTGGTGGGGAGCGAGCTTACTCATTGGGCTGTGAACCGCAAGGTCAGCAATTGAAATCTATCAGCCACTCCTGAGAAAGAAGAGGCTTTCTACTCCCATGAAGAGTTATTGTTAGGTTTCTCAGGTGGGCAATACCTCGGCTCTTGGCTTCCTACAAGAAAGAATTCACGGTGGAGCCTGGTTTGTAATCCAAGTGGGTTTTTATAAAGAAGCTTCCGGTTTTACAGTCACTGAACCTAGGCAAATCACAGGACTGCACACCCACACATGGCCGTCTGAGGCCACAGAGACTGCGGCATGGCCAAGCAGAAGGCCAAGGAGCAGCTGGGGGAAAAGGTGGTCTCCAGGTTCCAGCCTTTAGGCCCTTCAACTGGGAGGAGTGGTCGAAGGTACTGGTTGACTCATTGGCTGAATTAAGCCCACCTGGCCTATTTGGGCCCTCCCCACTCCCACCCCCCCACCACCCCACCATCCCCAGTTCCTGTTTCTAGCTACCTAACATTACAGTCTCAGAAACCCACAGAGGCAGATTCTACCCTGTCCTATGGGGGTTGCTATGAGTCGGCATCAACAGTGAGTAATAGTTGTCATATACTCACAAAGGAACAGTGAGTGAAATTTTATCTTCTGCTTAGTGGGCTACTGCTTTTAGTCATAAGCTACCAAAGCCTTTAAATTTTTCTAAAGTCCATTTTTTGTTTTCTCCTGTTGCTATGACCATTATATGTGTGTCCTCTTGTTACAGACTGATACTAGGATAGTAGGCTCTGAGATTTCCCACTATTTGCTGCTAGTACAATCTGCCCGGATTGGAACTCAGGCATGACCATACAGCCATCTGTAGAGTTACTTCTAGTTCACCTCTGCACTTTGTCTGGAGCAGTGGATCTCAACCTTCCTCATGCCGCGACCCTTTAATACAGTTCCTCATGCTGTGGTGACCCCCCCCCACCATAAAATTATTCTTGTTACTACTTCATAACTGTCATTTTGCTACTGTTATGAATCAGGCGACCCCTGTAAAAGAGTCATTCGACCCCCACAGGGGTCACAACCCACAGGTTGAGAACTGCTGGTCTAAAATAATGTAGCATCCGAGGTCACACACTATTTCTATTCAAACCCACGATTGGGATTGAAATTTCTGGTAAAATGGCGAGGCCAAAAAAAATCCCATCTGAAATAACAGTCAATTACTTTTGATAGGTAGGAAAATTAGGGATACAGGGAGTTGTCTCCACTGAATGCCAATGCTAAACGGCTACATGAAAATTACCCGGCCATGCCATAATAAAGGGGTTGGAAAGAAGTCAGGCATACATCAGACACCTATGGGGACAATCCAAAGGTGGGCATGCTCAGACCAAGGTCACGTAGATACAGGTGAAGGTCAACCTGAGCTGCACACTAGGCACCAGTGACATCACCATCAGAGGTGCGCCTGACTTAGCCACTAAAGAAGGGCCAATACCCTCAACCACACCCCCTCAAGAGGGGGTAAGTGGAGAAAAAGCAGAGACCAAGGGCAGGAGCTCTCTTGTTCCTGTACTTCTTCCACATGGTTTTTCCCCCTCCCCAGAAGTGGCCATCTCTTTGGAGGCCTCCCGCTTGGACTTGCATGCATTCCAGAGACAGCGGGTACTATATGAGACTGTACTACCAAAACTTCCCTTTCCTTCATAAACGTGACTTGGATTACAAAAGTGCTTCTAGCACGTGAATTCTTTCAGCGTTGAGAAGCAAGAACCCGGGAAAACCATCCCAGAAACCTAATACTTTAAAGATGCCCTTCTAGACATAATCCCTTATGTACTGTATCATAAATTCTAGCCTGTGTCTGTGTTTAAAATTTCATTTTGGAAAGAGCTCTCTGTCATGCTAATGCACAGCATTAAGGTGAATATATTCTGAGTCGCTATGAAACTATGTGAACCAAGCCACCCTTTGTTTCCTTGGGGATATGGTCTGCTGCAACACAAAACCACACCTCCATCAAAACCATTGCTCTGTGTTTAAGAGCCATCTTGGAAGCAGAGAGAGAAATGTAGGATCATCAAAGGAAGAAGATTCCCCCACCGGAGCATGTATGAAATGGTAGCGGCCCAGGTCATAACACAACTGAGGCTGCAGCATGGAAACCATGGATAGGGAAAAAGAGCCAGGCCAAGACTAGAGCCCAAGGCGAGGAGACTATGAGACTGTGAAGCAGTGCAGCAGCCTATGTTACTGCCCCATGAGGCAGAGGCAGAGAGACCACATGGCTGAGAGGCTGAGGACCAGAGAGAAAAATGTGACTGCTGACTAAGGAAAGGGGTTGCTGTGGACCAATAAATGGTTTATGAGACTAGCTAGTAGTAACCTGTTAACTTCTCTAATAAACCCCTGTCATTGTGAGTGTTGTCTGTGAGGTCATTGCACTGGATTACTGAATCCAGAAGGAAAGTAGGATGTTGGAGGAGGAACAGTTGGTGTCACAATAAGGAAAGAAGGATGCAAGGTGGTGGCATATCTAACCTCTGCCTTGTGGTAATAGGGAAGCCAGAGAAGGTCAGATGTGGCCCCTGGGCAGTTTCTTCAGCTGCCAACCACCTTCTCTTCCAGCCTATCCCATGGTTCAGTACAATCAGATAAGAACTCAACCTCCTGTATCCATGATGGCCTTTGTGATACAAATTGTGGCAAGCAGAGTTTCCTCTTCAAATATCTTTTAAGGCAGTGGCTTGAATAAGAATGGTAACAATCACGGTAGGCTTCCAGACTGTAACATAGATTCAATAGTGCAGCAGATACCATCCTGGTAGCATAATTTTCAGGAACACGGACACAGCATGCTGGCGAGACATCCCAGAATAAGTTTTGTTCATTGGTACCAGAATTTTCTACACTGGAATCCAGCTTGGAAAAACTACTGAGTGCACACCTAATTAACATGACCCAACCTAAACAGGCTGTTTTCCTGAGGATCCCACCTACTTAACAAATAAACATAATGTCTTTTCTCACCAAACTTTTAAAAACCTTAGCAATGCTTTTGTTCAACTAATAAACCATTTTGTTTAAAAGTCCTTGTCTCTCCTAATTCTTCTTCATTGGAAAGACATACAATTCTTTAATACTGTTGCCTGGGGAATATCCAGGCAACAGTTTCTTTTAACAATGGTAATTACAGGTTTATGTGTCTTACTCCCTGCCATCGAGTCAATGCTGATTCATAGTGACCCAAAGGAAAGGGGAGAACTTCCCTATGAATTTCTGAGACTTTGTATGAATAGAAAGCCCTGTCTTTATCCCTCTGAGCAGCTGGTGGTTTTACATTGTTGATTTTTGTGGTTCAAAGCCTAACTCATAACCACTACATGACTAGAGCTCCTTAGACTTACTTACAGGTGGGCTATAATTCTGAAAACACATGAAAAGTTAAAAAAAGTCAAAAGTGCTATCTATACATAAAAATCTGAAAGAATTCTATAATCTACTACTTTGCCATTAAATCTCCAACTTATCACTCCGTATCAATTATGCATAATGGCTGGGAGATCTACAGAGGTCAACCTGACTCCCACAGGGCTCAAACAGCAAATAACATTCTAGACTGTTGTTAGACTATTGATGAACCCTAGGATGTGGTAGAATCGGGTGAGAACAAATAAACAAGATTATCTGTAAATAGAGCTGGCTCTAATTTGCTCACAACTTGCATGCTTCCTCTGCCTCCCTTCAGGCAATTAACGTGATGACAAGTGTTATGAATTAGTTTGCATTTTATTAACTTATATAAATGAGCTCATACAGTATGCATGTTTTTTGAACTGGCTGCTTTCACTCTATACAATTATGAGATTCATCCATGTTACTGTATCAATAATCCATTCCTTTTAATTACTGCAGAGCATCCCATTGGAATGAGCGTATGTATGGATCTCTTTTAGTCGTTAGATAGCAGTCTTCCAAAGTTCTTGGCCTAATGTTTCCAGAACTGCATTCTTTTAGTTAAATATCTCAATTGGTATTTTGTTAATTCCCAGAGACTTGCTTCCACCGATGTCTTTAGTGTCACTTTGACTTCTTCCTTCAATACCATTGATTACCACCCCCATATCATTGATTATTGATCATATGCTACCTTCTGAAACATTAGCCAATTACTTTTGGTACGGTGAATCTTTATATTCCTTTTTTTTATGTTTCCTGCATCATTCAATATGTTCCCCTAAGACCATGCCAAAACACGTTGCCTCTAGGGTTCCCTGGTGGTGCTATCAGGTAAGAACTAAGCTGTTTGTTTCCAGGTCAGTGGTTCAGAGTTACCAAACAGCTCCTCAGGAAAAAGATGAAACTGTCTGATCTTGAAAAAATTTACAAAGTCTCAGAAACCCTGTTTTGAGCTGCTTGAGTATTACTCTGAATTATACTAGACTAGGGCAGTGGTTATTTTGCCCACCGAATTCCTCAATATTTCAGCTGAGGCTTGGCTTTTTCCTTTCAGTTCTTTCAGCTAGAAAAACATTCAACATGGCCTTTTTAAAAAAATTTTTTTAATTAAAAACATTTTGTGTGTGTTCTTCCTTTTTGTTTTTTTTAAGTGTTTCATTGGCATATAATTCATGTATTATATAATTTAATAGTTCAATCATATTAAGAAACTTATACAATCACTACCATAATCAATTTCACAATATTTTAATCTTTTTCATATTCATTGTTGTGGGCCAAGCTGCAGGGAAGCCGCGCTGGGGTTCACAACTGGGCACGAACAATCACGTGGAAGAGAGCACCTACACGTGCAAAACTGGGGAGGATCCCGGGAAGCCAGAAGTCCAAGAACCCAGAGGCTAAGAGCATGTGGGCCCAGAGACCGTGGGTCCCAAGTAGGCCCAGAGCAGGTGCATGTGCACCCGTGCATGGGAGGGAGACCCTCACCCTTCACCACGCTGATCAGGAGCAGAGTAAGAGAGGAGGCCTTCCCACAGCCCGAGTATTTGAAACCTCTGGCTGAGGACGCATGGTTGATGGTATTGGTTGACCCCATTGGCTGAGTTAAGCCCGCCTGGGTGATGTCATGAGCCTGGGCCTAATTTAAGCGCCCAGGTGTGTAACTCCCACCTGGCTCGGGGACTAGAGTATGAGCATGCTCAGGTTGGGGTCTTCATAGGTGTCTCATGGTTGCCTGGTGTCTTTCCAACCTCCTTTATGGGGGTCTTTGCAGGCATGGGAGGGACAACCCCCTCTGCTCTTAGGCTAGCTACCTAACACTAACTGTTCATGTATTGGGGCTAGAGTTAAATAGGCACCCAGAATCCATCTGCTTGCCCTTGGAACATGCTACACTGAGATGTACTTTGGCGGTCTTTTTAAAAAAAAATAGTTTAAGTCATTTTATTGGGTGCTTGTACAACTCTTATCACAATCCACACATACATCCATGTGTCAAGCACTTTTGTACATTTGTTTCCCTCATCATTCTCAAAACATTTGCTTTCTTCTTGAGCCCCTGATATTTGCTCCTTACTTTTTCCTCACCCTCCCCACTCCCCTCTCCCCCATGAACCCTTGATAATCCATAAATTATTTCATCATATCTTACACCATTCCTTCACCCACTTCTCCACTGTCCGTCCCCCTTGTAATCGGTTCCCCCTTTCTCCCTCACCTTCCCTCTACCCTCCCTGTATCGTCACTCACCACTGGTCCTGAGGGGTTCATTTGTCCTGGATTCCCTGTGTTTCCAGCTCTAATCTGTACTAGTGTACATCCTCTGGTCTAGCCAGATTTGCAAGGTAGAATTGGGATCATGATAGTGGGGGAGGAAGCATTCAAGAACTAGAGGAAAGTTATATGTTTCATCATTGCTACACTGCACCCTGACGAACTCGTCTCCTCCCCGAGACCCTTCTGCAAGGGGATGTCCAATTGCCCACAGATGTGTCCTGGGTCCCCACTCTGCACTCCCCTCATTCACAATCCTATGCTTTTTTGGTCTTTGGTGCCTGGTACCTGATTCCTTCGACACCTTATTGTCTCCCCCAAATATATGCCAAACTTAGCTGCTTGCTATACGTGGCAAATGACTATACTCTTGGAGGTCAACAGAAGTAGGCCAGGGGTTATTCTCCCTAAGGGTTATCAGACATCTAGAGCAAGCAGACACCACTGTTTATCCCACAACAAGTAGAGCCCATTCCCTTCTGATAAGGATAGTAGTTGACTATTTCCTTGTAGTAGACCCCAGAGAGGTCAAGCCCACCCAAGGGTGGCCAAGGTTAGACCACCATCATGAATCTAGGGTCCACCCTTATTGTCACATGTATACCTCTAGTTCCACCCCTTCCTATAATATGTACACCCCTAGCTCATCCCCTTCCTGTTACTCTTTTGTATATTTCCCCTCCTATGGCTTGTATACCTATCGTACTGCCCTTTTCCTGTGACGTGTGGTTGCCTGTAATCACGCCCCCCTAAGTAGATATAACCCTTGGTTAGCAACAAACGGGGTCTTGAGCCTCCTGCCGGGTCTCCAGCCTCCAGCTGGCTGTCTGTCTCTGCCCCATCTCACCTCAGCCCATGCGGTGGTGGGACCTGGTTAGTAAGATCATGGCCGTCCAGGAGGTGAGCATGCTACGATGAAATGTGTCTGACTCCATTATTTCAATCTCTCTTCTATCTCTCATGCTCTCTATGACTTTATTATAATCTTTACGTATTTTAACCGTACAATTGCACCTATCGAACCCATGATTAGTTGTGGGGGGCTGGCATTCCCCTCACACCTTGTGATCTCACAGGCTGGTGTGCTTCTCCCATGTGAGCTTTGTTTGGTGGTCTTACAACAAAATCAAACCCCCAGAGGACCCCCCCCACTACACTAGCACCAGCAGCAAACAAACCAGCAAATTATCAGACAATCAAGCAAACAAACAAACTAAAGGCAGGAAAATAAAACCCCATGTAAACCAAAAAGTACAACATTGTCTATCATCCCCCCTGGGTTATAAGGTGATTGCCCAGATGGCATCAATATTCCCAATGACACAGCCCTCCGGACCCTGTCGTACCATAGTCTATGTGAGTCCAGATCCACCTTGGCCAGTGGACCAGAGTTGTTGCCCTGCACAGGTGGATCTTCCATTCTATTGAGCTCTGCTTACCCATGAAACTTGGTGCCTGGAAAAACTTCCTTCATCAGTTCTTCCTTGGACAGCTCCTTACCCAACCAACAGATCAAAACCTGTCTTGTCTCCACGAGGGGGCTATCGAGGTACTAAACATATGGTGGTTCTGCATCCCTTTTCATTGGACACCCCCAAGCTGGGGGTTCCCTCCAAGGTCCAGTGACCACTACTTCCATAGTCCCTGGGTGACCCCTCTCTGCTTCCTCTCCCTTCAGAATGCAAGGTTGATTTGGCAATGGAAAGAAAAGAAGGCAAAGGTAGAAAACAGTTTCAAAGGTTTATTTCAGAGCTCCTGGGAGGGTAGGGAGAGCAGAGAAAGGGACAGGAACATCCTGAGTTCCTAGGGGAGGTTCATGGGCCCCAATTGGGGCCCCACAATGTCAACTGTCTGGGTGAGAGGTGGAGTTTTATAGCCCAGGTCTGGGGGGAGGGAGTAGCTGGGGAATTTTCCACTGCAACTTTGTTTGCAAACCCATGGCTAAAGCCACCTAAGGGGAGGAGGAAGAGGGGGGTAGGGGGCCCAGCCTCTCATAGCCTTCTTGGAGTGTTTTCACCAGCTTTATCTACTAGCCCACCTGCCCTGCTAACTCCCACTTCTGCCTGACACTTCATATCTCAGTCCTCAGCCCTAGAGTGCAGACAACTTCAAGGCAGGACCTAGTTCATTCAACCAGAGCTCTATGTTAACTCCTTCTGGTGTAGCCCCTGCTTTATGCCATGCTGTCTGCACAGTCAGCGTCCAAGGTCATCATGGTGTTTTGTCCATGGCAGGGTTCATTGAGGGCTCGGTAGAAACATATTTGTAGAGTTTACCTAGGAACATCAACTCTGGTCCATTGTCCCCCTAGGTTCCCTACAGTTATTGTTTAGCATCCCTTCCTGATGGGGATGTTCCCTTCTCCCACTCTTAGCTTGAATTTCCTTTCAGTCCTATGGGGGTGTGCTTATATTCTAAATTCGGTTGTTTACTTTCTTATTACTGAGCTTTGATGGTTTTAAAATATATTCTGGATATGTTGTGAACCTATTTATCCCCATCTAAGTAATCTTTTCATTTAGTAGTATCCTTTAAGGAATTTATGTTTTTAAATACAATGGAGTCCAAATGACAACTTTACTCTTTAATGCATCACACTTTTGGTCTCATGTCTAAAAAAATACCTTTTCCTAACTCCAGATCACAAAGATTTCTCTCCCATGCATTTCATATTTTTAGGCTTAAGTAATTTTTCTATATGCTGCATGGTATTGATCAGAGTTCAATTTTTTTGTGTATAGATAGCAGGCTTTTCCAACACCATTTGTCTTTTTTCCACTAAATTGTCTTCTCACTGTTGTCAAAAATCAGTTGTTCATACACATGTCAGTCTGTCCCTAAATTTTCATTTTATATCATTGATCAATATGTCTATTTATGCCAATACTACTCGTTTAGTTGCTACAACTTTAAAATAATTCTTAAAATCTAGTGTCAGTCTTCCAACTTGATCGTTTTTGAAGTTATTGGCTATTTTAGTCTTTTTCATTTCCATTTGGATTTTAAATCAGCTTGTTACGTTCTTTTTAAAAAAGTCTGCTGGAATTTTCATTGGGATTGTGTTGAATCGTAGATTAGTTTAGAGAGAATTGATTAGTTTAGAGAGAATTGGTGTTTTTAACAATGTTGAGTTTTCTGGCATAAGAGCATAGTATAGTGCTCTACTTATTTAGGACTTTTTAAATACTTCTCAGCACTGTGTCCAGTACAGAGTTCTTTCACATCTACTGTCAGATTTATCTCTAAATATGTAATAATGTTTATATTATTGTAAATGTTATTTCTCAATTTCATTACTGGCATATAGAAACCCAATTGATTTTGCTATTTTGATTTTTCAATTCTGAAAATTTTCGAAACTTATTCGTTCTAGTAGCTTTTTTGTAGATTTCCTTGGATTTTATACTTAGTTGATCATATAACAAACAGACATTGTTAGTTTTCCTTTTCAAATTTCCTTCCATCCTCCCTCTCCCACTCTTCCCCTTTCTTTTTTATCTGCTGATAACACTGGTTAGAATCTTTAGTGTAATCAATGAATAAAAGTGATGAGAACAGACATCCTTGTCATATTGTAATAATATTTTACCAATAAGCTGTCAGTTTTATACAAATGCCCTTTATCAAGTTGAGAACATTCTTCTATTTTTATTTTACTGGCTTTTTTTTTTCAGGAACATATATCGTTATATATTTTTCCTGTTATTGAAATAATAGCCCCCCCCTTTTAACCTTATATGGTGGTAGATATGTGCTAGCTATATTTTCTATAAACTTGAAGAGTGGAGTCCAACTTGTCAATCAGGTGGTAACCTCGTGATGCCTCCTGAGGGCCATGACCTTTTATAAGAGAGACACTGGGAACTTCTTTCTACTCCTTCCCCTTCCCGCTTGCTAGAACTCTGTGCTTGTCTCCAACGGGCCACTTGAGAGCAGGTAGCACCCTGACATGCTTCCATTGACCTTGGATCCATGCAACTCTGCACCCACTGGTCTGTGATCTCCCTGCTTCCCATTTCACCCTTGGCTCAGGCATAGAAACAATTGTGAGGATGGTGCAGGACCATGAAGTGTTTCCTTCTGTTGGGCACAGGGTCGCTAAGGGTGATTCGATGGTCCTTCAAAACAGTTGGACTCATACAGATGATTTCTTAAGGAAAACAGTACTTGCAGGAGACACATTTTATTTTGTGAGCCAATTTCTGAAAGGGGGCCTCAGGAGATTATTTGGTTCTACATTTTAAGATTATTTCAAGGCAATAGTCTCAGGGACTCCTCCAATTTAAATCAGTGCAATAAGTCTGACTTTTAAAAATAATTCGGATTACTGCCCTTTATTATTAGAAACTGTTGTTTCATGTAATTTTTCTGGCTTTGGGGGTGGGGGTGGGAAGTGGGTGTCTGTTTTGCATGTTTCCAAGCAGGAAAGTAAATTCTTGGTTTCTCCATTTTGGACAGAAGCTGAAATCTGAAAACTTTTATTGATTACTTGCAACACCTTAACTCAGCAAAGTCCTCTTTCCTTTACCACCCTAATAATAAATAAAAAAAGATTCTTGGAATTCAGACCAACTTAGCACGAGGTAGTGATGCTAAATTTAATTAGGTGGTTTCTGGGGGCAACACATTTTTTACAGATATGTTTCATAAAACCCACATTTAAAAATTTCACGACTTTTAAGATTTATGATGTATCATGCCATAATCTCTTGTTTCTTGGTTTTAGTAAGCCCCCTCTCTCTGCCTACTTTTTTCTTGTTTCATCTCTTGTAAACTAAAGGGCATTGCAAGCTACACCTCAGGGAAACTTCCCTTCCATGGGATCAGGGTGTGATTGGATTGAGTATTAGTACATCGAACTCTTAATCCTCTTACAACTCAATGATTTATCACATCTGCTCATACTGTGAAGGGATCATTATATAACTACTAAGTTACATCACTACAAAAGTGCCAAACCCAGCCAAATTGACTCATATTTTGGGAGGGATCATAGTTTAATCCTTGACATTTACTCATGTAGTAGATAGTTTTGCATGTTGTTCACACCTGCTTATTGGGTACACAGTTGACATTGCTTGGTTCTGCATCATCTTCATGAAAGGTAGATCATCAGCAATTTTAAACAACTATTAAAAAACAAAACAAAAGCAAAAAAAACAACAAAAAAGTGAGTGCAAAATGAAAAGCCAGATACTCAATACATTGCTGTGTAGGACCAACACATTGGCTTATTCAACACCATTGAACTTTTTCTCTTCACCCCTCAGCCTCCCATGCATGTTTGGTACCTTTTCCCTAGCTTGTAGCTAATTAGACAAATCTTCCTTTTTTGTCATTCAATAGGCAATTCTTCTAACAGGCTGTAATATAGATTAAACATAGTTATCTTGAACTAAATAATATATATGACAGCAATTTGTAAATATACAACACTATATGGAATATTTGTTATATTCTGAATATAGAATGGATAGTACATTGTTGGTGTGCAAATAACATAAATTTTGTCCTTATTTTTAAAGAGCACTACATTAGAACACTTTAAAAAGTGAGAAGGGAGGCCGGAGTTAAGATGTCATCCGGGTAGAATCACCCGCCTGGAGCTCCTGTTGCTAGATCAGAAACTAAGAGGCTTGGGAAGCAAGCCCGTGGGGAAAGCAAGTGGACTGAAGGTTCCGGAGGGACTTAGTGGGAGGAGGAGGTGGGGGGAAAGGAGCCATGAGCAAACAATGCCATAGACAGGGGAACAACTAGGGAATTAACATCAACAAGGAGGACATAGAGATCCTGGGGGTGTTGGAACAACAGCAGTCTAACTGAGAGGAATTACTAAGAGGCAGAAGGGCTAGCATGATGGTTGGGCAGGAGGAAGGTAAAAGGCAAGAGAAGAATGATCTAGGAAGCAAAGCTATGAATAGAGGTATAAGCATAGGTGTGCACTTATGTAAATATATTAATAAAAATAGAGGTACTGGCACAGGTACATATATCTATATGCCAATACACTGAGGAAGTGGATGGACTTTGGGCCTCTGCTCAAGTGCTCTCTCAATGCAAGAACACTTTGTTCTAACAACCTAGCATTCTGAGGTGCTCACGCTCCTGGTATGATTGTTGAAAACAAAATGGGTGCTTAAGCAAATGTGGTGAAGAAAGCTGATGGTGCCTGGCTATCAAAAGATATAGCGTCTGGGGTCTTAAAAGCTTGAAGTTAAACAGGTAGCCATCTAAAGAGCAGCAACAAGCCAACATGGAATAAACACACCAGCCTGTTCGATAATGAAGTGTTGATGGGATCAGGTAACAGAAATCAGAAGACCCAAACAAACAAACAAGCAAACAAACAAAACATATTGTTGAGAATGAGAGGGGATCAAAGCTGAGACCCAAAACCTACCTGTAGACAATGGGACATACCCTCACAGAAGGGGCACAAGGAAGGTGAAGTATTGCACCAATGAAACACAATATTCCTCTGGTTCCTTGAGGCTTCCGCAGACCCCACTATCATGACCCCCAAACTGCCTTTCACTGTGGGCCAGGCCAGAGCATGTACACACGTACAGATAAGAGCTCAGGACACACGGAATCCATGTCAGAGGAATGAACCCCTCTAAAACAGAAATGGGAGTAGCATTACCAGGAGGAGGGTAGGGAGAAGGTGGTGAGGAAGGGGGAAGAAACCACGGGGAAAGGAGACATTAGTCGGGGTCACCAGGGTGGGTGGGTGGAGGGAGGGTAAAAAGAGGAGCTGATACCAAGGGCTCAAATAGGATGTAAATATTTAGAAATTAAGATGGCAATGTATGTACAAATATGCTTGATACAATTGATGTATGGATTGTTATAAGGGCTGTAAGAGCCCCCAATGAAATGATCTTAGAAAAAAAAGAAAATCACTCTGTGACAGTAAAACAAAGGAAAAATATATATTCTATAATTTTAAAAAAGTAAAAAATTATTGGGGAAATGTGTACAGCAAAAGGTCAGATATGTTAAGCTTTAAAAACAGGGAGCTCGTTCTAAAATTAACACTTCACATACACATATATCCCTAGATTCGAATAGGGGAGGGGAAAGATAAAACAATTACTCAACATGATGTTACTTAAAACTGTTTGATTCTGTTTCTTCAAATGTTTAAATAAAAAGCAAAGTAAATTAATGGCACGACTGGAAAACAGTTAAGCACTTATTAACCACTGCACCACCAGGGATCGTGAGAAATAGAGGCGTTCTAACGCAGATGAATGTGCATGAACACATCTGCAATCGCACGCAGATAAGAGCAGGCGACCACTAGATGGTGGTATTGTTTCATCGAGCCTCCACCACGTTTCACCACCGTGCAATCGTTGAGTCATTTTTCTTTTGAATAGGTTTTAAATATTTTTAACTGCAAAAATCTTAGCCATATGATTCCAGTTTATGTTTCGAAGACCTAAAAAGAAAATAAGGAAATTATGATAGGAAACTCAATAGCGATAAATCCTGTAAAGCAAATACATCTTTACTAGGAAGGAATTCAAGGAGTTAGTGAAGGAGAAAGGGGAAAAGTATAGTGATTTTAAATGAAAAATATCCTAACTTCAAGAAAGATTTGGAACTTAAAAAAGATTTAAATCATTTTATTGGAGGCTCTTACAGCTTTTATCACAATCCATCCATCCACCCATTGGATGGATGTCAAGCACATTTGTACATGTGTTGCCATCATCATTTTCAAATTGAAACTTTATTTTAATAAATTGAATAAATGCTGAACACAGTTAATAGAAAACATCTAGGTACATATCTTGATATATCCTGGTGAAAATTCTGCCAAAGAAAAAGAAAGTTCCACAAGTTTGCAAGTGGGAAAAATTCCTTACGAAGGAACAAATCAGACTGATATGAAGTAATACAATAGTGTTAATATAACCAGTAACTTTCTATTTTGATAAATATTATGTTTGAGACCCATCTGTAGCCTTAAGTCACAGGGAAAATAACTAAAACTTATATATATATATATATATATATATATATATATATACACACACACATTTATTTGTAAAAGAATAGAAATTAAAACAATAAAAGAACACAAAACATTTTTGCCTGTCACATTAGCATACACAAACCAATGTGTCAAAAGAGTCAATGAAAGCAAGTAGATACAACCAATAAACGTAAAATATATATATATCACAAAACCAACAAATTGCTGCTATAACAGTCTTATACAGGCCTTCCAAGGCTGTAAATCTTTATGAGAACAGATAGCCTCATCTTCATCTTCCTAAGTGTCTCACAGGTTTGAACCACTGATCTTGTGGTTAGCAGCTCAACACTCACCCAGCAGCACCAGTGGGGATCCTTAATCACAGTAAAATCCAAACCAAATCAAACTCATTACCATCAAGTTGATGCCGACTCACAGCGACTCCCTTGTGAGTTTGAGACTGTAACTGTTTGAGAATAGAAAACCCCGACTTTCTCCCTAATGATAAAGAGCATAAATTGATAGAACCTTTTTGGGCAGTAATAAAGGAGCCCTGGTTTAAGCAATATTATCACATCAACTCCTCTCCCCTCCCACCCCACCACCTGCAGTAATTATATTTTATAGTTATCAGTATTGGACTGGTTGGTAAATTTTAGCAAGTTCTTTCAATAAACTATTCAGGAGATTATGTTATTAACAGAGAGGCTCAGAGGATTGTGTTTGGCTGTTTCACCAGCTTCATCCATCAATCAGGGGAAAATAAATTTCCCAAGGAAAAGTTAGAATGATTTTAACCAAAGGGGTAAGTAAGAATGAGCATGCAGAACAGTTGTTCTTACAATACTGGCTGAGGTCCCAGTCTTGTGTCCATGGTAGTGGTGACAGTTGTTTCCATTGGCTGAGGGACCTTGGAGGCCTGGTGAAAGAAGGCTTCTAGGTTTGCTAGAGGAGATCTCAGTTGGTCTCAGAAGAAGACTACCAGGAGAGATTTTGAGGATTCAACAGTATTCTGCAGTATTCGACTGCAAAGCTTAGCAGTGAAGACTTGGGCTTGTGCCATGTGGCCTCAGCCACGGTGGCTCTACTAGGAGCTGAGGATCCACCTCCAAGATAGCTCACAGTTCCAGCAGGCAAGCTATGCTGTCGACAGGGGCTCAGCCAGCACTGTGCGCCACAGGTGTTAGTTCCTTTCCAGGAAGGATGCGTGGGGCTGGGTTCCGAGAGTGAGCATCCCCAGAGAAAAGGAATATATTTCTTACGGCCCAGGAGGAGAAGTCCACTTAGCATCACCGCCGCCATGAAAACCAGACACATGGAAGGGATATGAACCTCATATGTAGATGAAAGAAGTGATAAAGAATTTGGAGGCCCCCTTTAAAAGTTACCACAATTTCAAAACGAAAATTTTCCAGTTCTCTGTGGATCCTATACAAAGTTCTAAACATTTAGGATTTGGTTCTCTGGTCGGTGGTTTCATAGGATACGGCTTCATAGGACATCCTAGTTAATTGGCCTTATATGTTTTCTATTCTTTTTTTGCTCTGTAGTTTTAAAACATGGCCTTATATGTTTTCTATTCTTTTTTTGTTCTATAGTCTTTAAAACATGCAAGCAGTCATTGAAGGCATAAAAATTGGTCTCTACTTACCTGGAGCTGCAGAGGAAGGTTGGGAGTAGGAGAAGGATATGGAATAAGTGGAATTCATGGAATTGCTACCATGACCAACTGCCTCCTTTGCCATGGAACCAGAAGAACTAGATGGTGGTTGGCTACCATGACTAAACATTTTCTTTCTTCTGAACATTTTCACCACAGGTTACACAGAAGAATTCTAATTAAAGGGGGGAAATGCAGAACAGACTTTCATATTCTCATAGACTCCAGACCTTCTGGAGCCATAGAGGTGGATGAAGACCTGAAACTACTGCCCTGAAATAATATTTAAATCTTTTTAAAAAACTAAGTACTTTCGCCACACCAAGGCAAACACTAAGGGGGTGCAAGAGAACAGCAAGGGAACGGAGCAGTGAGGTTCCCAGGGAATGCCGAAGGTGGACTTTGAGGTCAGGGATTGGTGCCCCAACAGACTGGACTGGAAAATACTCCTAAAGGCCAACAAACAGTCCTTGAACTAACTACAAGCTTTTCTTTCTTGTTGCGTTTTTGTCGTTGGCTTGTTGTTGTTGTTTTGTTGTATACTGTTGCTTGGTTTTGCTCTGTCTTGTTTTTGTGCATGTTATTATCTCCGCAGGTCTGTCTAAATAAGATAGGCTGGATGAACAATCTGGAGGAAAA
>NW_022111320.1:1093471-1117407 GCF_000313985.2 Echinops telfairi | reverse complement strand
ATGACAAAATAATAATTTATAAATTATCAAGGGTTTATGAGGGAAGGGGGAGCGGGGAGGGAGGGGAAAAAATGAGGAGCTGATGCCAGGGGCTTAGGTGGGGAGCAAATGTTTTGAGAATGATGAGGGCAATGAATGTACAAATGTGGTTTACACAATTGATGAATGTATGGATTGTGATAAGAGTTGTATGAGCCCCTAATAAAATTACTTTTTTAAATTAAGTACTTTGGGGGGGGGCTCTTACATCTCATCACAATCCATACATTCATCTATTGTGTCAAGCACATTTGTATATGTTGCCATCATCATTTTGAAAGCAATTTCTACTTGAGCCCTTGGTATCAATCTTAAACCAAAAATATTCCCTGAAGTCATCTTAAAACTGAGGAACAGTTTAGCTTAAGTAGTAAAAAGATCTGCCTTGAGCATTGTTTTATGATGGGATGAAATTGACAACAGCAACTCCAAAGATTAGACAGGAAATTTGGATGGCAGTAAATTTATGTTAATTTAGATAAAGGGGGCATGGAGGGTTGCAAAACTTGCAGAATATAATCAGGATGCTGAATTGTACATGGAGAAACTGGTGAATTTATGTATGTTTTGCTGTGTATATTCTTAACCACAACAAAACTAATAAAATTTAGGAAAAAGAAAGATGTAACTTAATTCTCCTATTGAATGTGGGAATTGCCTGTGTGATTTATGTTAATGAACAGACCATGATAGATGTTTAACTTTTGCCATGTCATAAACATCCACGGAGCTAAACAGAGAAGCTCGTGTGGCATGGAACTGAGGTTGTTGTAGGAATGGAAGGAGTCTGGGAAGCCTGCATTGGATTAGCCAAAATCAGAGACCAGATTGATTCTAGAAATTCTGAGTTTATTCCTGCAAGCACACGGAGAAGGAAAACAGCCAGGTTTCTCTTCTGAGCGGTTTCAGGCCTGACTCCGCAAGTTAATATACAAAAAACTTAGCTTTTTACAATGATTCCATGAAGAGATTAGCAGGTCTTTACAATATCTTAGGATACAACTGATATTGTAAGAAAACAGGATTTGCACTGATCATTAGAAAACTACTTATACCGCTAGACCAGAGCATGTACACTAGTACAGATAAGACCTTGAATCCAGGACAGATAAACCCCTCAGGACCAATAATGAGAGTAGTGATAACAGGAGGGGAAGGGGAAGGGGAAGTAGAAAGGGGGAACCAACCACAATGATCTACATATAACTCCCTCCCCGGGGGATGGACAACAGAAAAGTGGGTGAAGGGAGACATTGGACAGTGCAAGACATGACAAAATAATAATTTATAAATTATGAAGGGTTCACTAGGCAGGGAGGGAAAAACTGAGGGGCTGATACTAAGGGCTTAAGTAGAAAGAAAATGTTTTGAGGATGATGATGGTACAAATGTACAAATGTCCTTGACACAATGAATGTATATATGTATGTATTATGATGAGTTTCATGAGCCCCCAATAAAATGATTTAAAAAGAAAAGAAAACAATCTATACTTCCATTTCTCCAGAGGCCATTAGACACCATCCCCTGAAGCTATTCATGGCCCTTGTTTACCCTTCCCACTTAGGTCATCACTGACAATTAAGCTTAAAAGGAATTTTTTACTAAAAGTGGGTACTAAAAAGGTGTGGGGGTGTTTACATTTTGGATATTTAACAAACTAAGTTTAACATTATATATCTAGTATTGATTTTCCCTATGCCAAGATGTCTTGCCCACAGCCATGTGAATGTCATGTTGGAAGTGGATCCTGCAACCCTTCAAACGACCACAACTTCATGACACAGAACCACCCAGCTGTTCCCAGACTCCTTACACACAAAAATGGGGAGATATTTTATTTATTACCTTAACATTTAAAAGTTGAAAGAAGAAAAAAAAATCAAATAACAGAATGCAGCCATAAATACTTTCTGGGAGGGGGGGACTTACTGTCATGTGGATGACCGTATAGGTTTTATTCAGCCTCCAAAATTACCTACCTGTGAAGTATATATTGGTCTATATTTCATATTCATGAAAATGGAAACTTAGTTTAGTAATCTGTGCAAGGTTGCAGGCAGTGGGGGGATTAAAGTAATTTAACCGGTTTGCTGCCCCAATTACCATTTTTAGTGTAAAAAAAGATATACCTAAAGGTAGTTTATTATTTTATAGTTAATACTTCAATAAGAATATGAGGTATACAAAACGAGCTTATATGGAAAAGTTTAGAAATAATGAAAATATTAAATAATACCAGACAAAAATAAAAAATATTTAAAATATTTCCATATTGCTTCTTGATTGGCCTCCCCCCCACCCCCCAGCATCATTGGCTGTGTGATTTCTCCTTAATCACCTCTTCACTGTAGGAGTAGGAGCCTAGTCCTTTAGAAGTAGTGCAATTAAACAATCGTCATTGTGTTTGAGAGATTAGAACCAGGTGACTTCTTTTCTCTGAAGAATTATTTTCATCTTTGAAAACCCCCTTTCCAATTCCCTTGAACTTACAGAAATTGTCCGGACAATATTTTTTAGTTCTTTGAGCACTTTCAGGAATTGCATAATTCACTGGCATTATCTCATGGGAATTTGGGGTGTAACACAAAACCCAAACGAATCCCAGGGTGTCACTCTCTGGTTGTTCGGCACTTTTAAAAACTTTTCTTATATGCTTGCTGACTGACGTACTAAACGCAAGGTAATAAAAATGTGCTATTCCATCAAAAGTATGAGTTCTATGCAATGATCACATACGTAGTACAAGCATTCTTTATACCGATGGATGGCCTGGCCATTACTCCGGGCGCTGAGGACACGCGGTTGCGCAGGTGGACATTAAGAGTAAGGCATGAACGTTGGTGATCTCCACATTGGGCGCTGGCCGCCCTTGGCGAGAGCGCTTTGAACGGCTGCGCCCCACTACTGGGTACAGGCCCGAGTGTTAGAACCCGGGTTTGAATCCAGGTCAGTCTAAACCGCTCAGGGATGGACGTGCTGACTGGACACTAACTAAGCGTGGATGTCGTTCCAGTGGGCCGTTCTTCGCTTTCCCAAGCCCACTGGGCAACCTTACTTTTCTTCACCACTGCTACTTTTAATAAGGACATCTTACTGGACCCGCTTCTCCACTTAGCCGGGACTTTGCTTTGGGTCGTGGTGGGCGGGGGGTAAGGGTGGAAACGTCACAAACCTCTCTCCTCCCATTTCTGCTGGCTCACAAAGGCAGCGGCAGCACACACAACGCCTGGCGTTACCTAGCGCACGCGGCCGGGGCGAGCCGGGCCACGCGCGGGTCACGTGGCCGCGCGGAGCCAATAGCGGAGGCCCACGCTTCCCAGACGGCCGCCTGCGCTGCCCGCGCCCGCGCCGCCCCCGCCCGGCCGGGCCACAGCGCTCGGTGCGCCGGCTTCACGAGTCCCCGGAAGCACGAGCCGGCCAACTCGTGGGTTCCCACCCAGCGTCCTTTCCCAACTCGGCGCCGGGAGCTAGTCCGGATTGGCTGGTTTTGGAGGCGGGGAAGGGACCCATTTGAGGCCAGGACCGCTTCCTGAAGCGCGCGGCAGGAAGTTATCTAGGGCCTCGGGAGTCCTGCTGAGAAAGTGCTCTCGGCCGGGCTGGTGGCTGACAGAGCTGGCGGTGGCTCGAGGAACCGGTGGCTTGGTCCAGTCGCAGCTAGAGGTCCGTTTTCAGTACAGCACCACGGCCCCCTCTTCCAGCCCCGAGCCGGGTGCGGCTGCCCGGAAGACAACTTCAAACTCCTTAGCGCTGCTCCTAGGGGTGCCTCCCTGGGCAGCGCCTGGGCCTCCAGCCAGGGGACGGGGTCCCAGCACCCCAGGCCGCAGTAAGAAGGACCTTTTTAGCCCCGCCTCCTGCCCCCCTCCCTGAATCACCGACGCCCTGCTCCTGAGACTGATCACAGCGCTCTGCCCAGGCTCCCCACAAGCAGGTCTCTGCATCCTCCCTGATATGTCACCCACGATCTCCCACAAGGACAGTAGCCGGCAACGGCGACCAGGCACTTTCAACCACTCTCTGGACATGAAGAGCAGTCCTCTGCCCCCAGGCGTCTGGGATGACAATCATCCGGATTCCATGGGGGCAGAAGGGGACAGGGAAGCTCTTCTGCGGGCTAGCGGCCTCGGTGCCGCCTCGAAAGCCCCACGGGGTTGCCGTGCCGAACTAAGCAGCATTCTGCTGCTGCTTTTTCTTTACGTGCTTCAGGGCATTCCACTGGGCCTGGCGGGAAGCATCCCATTCATTCTGCAGAGCAAAAATGTTAGCTATACGGACCAAGCATTCTTCAGTTTCGTCTTCTGGCCCTTCAGTCTCAAATTGCTCTGGGCCCCTTTGGTCGACGCGGTGTACTTCAGGAGCTTCGGTCGTCGCAAGTCTTGGCTTGTCCCTACGCAGTACACCTTGGGACTCTTCATGATCTATTTATCCACGCAAGTGGACAGTCTGCTCGGAAACGTCGATGGCAGAACCCCCGACGTGGTCGCTCTCACTGTGACTTTCTTTTTGTTTGAATTCCTGGCCGCCACTCAGGACATCGCAGTGGATGGTTGGGCATTAACGATGCTTTCCCGGGAAAACGTGGGCTACGCGTCCACTTGCAATTCGGTCGGCCAAACTGCGGGCTACTTTTTGGGCAACGTTTTGTTTTTGGCCCTTGAATCTCCCGACTTTTGTAACAAGTATTTGCGGTTTCAGCCACAAGCCAGGGGAATCGTTACTCTTTCAGGTAGTGTATGTAAACTTACGATGCTGTCGAGTGTGTTTGATGTTTATGAATCCTATGACGTAGGGTGTGACGTTGAAAGAGCTCATTCTTTAAATTTCTGGAGTCGTTTGGTGGGAGAAGAGCTGAGGTAAGTTTTCTGGACTGCTAAAGTGGGCTTCTTTGAATTGTAAGTGTTATCAAAGCCCAGTGACGACAATAAAGCACTCTTCACTCACTATTTCCTTGCAGTCATCCTGCAGAGGCAACCCATCAAATCACACCAGCCTCTAATGGAAAACAACTTGAGTCTGGGATTCTTCAGCACTTGTCTAAGACACAGGTGCATATTTAAAAGAAGTAAGCTAACACAAAAGTGTCCCATTGAAAATTCTAGCTTTTTGCTTTCTGGTCCATTTCAACCCTGACTTCCATCTCAAGAGTTCCTATCTAGTCTTCTGGAGAATGAAACAGGCACTAAATAGTTTGTGCAAACATTTCTGATGATTCTGCTAAGTGGCTGGGTGGCTAAGGCTCACAAGAAACGGAGTTCAGAGTTGCCAGCTGTTAACTGCCCGTGGGAGTTGGTCTTTGAATCACATTGGATAACATTGGACCTGTTCTTGAATGATCAGATCTCTTGAAATGGAGGTTCCCAAAATGCAAGTATTCTGGTGGAAATGCACGGAGGCCTAGTAGTATTAAAAAGTACAGGACAGTTTTATGAAGTTCAAAGTGCTGGAAGCAGTGATTGTGAGGACTGAGTTTGAGAAATGGTGCTGAAGAAATGTGGTAGCAAAAAGGATTTTAATTCCTCTAAGCCAAAATCTAAACCCACTGCTGCTGGAGTGACCCTCTCAAACAGCAGAACCGCCTGCGCGGATTCAGAGGCACAGTCATTGCTGTGCTTGGGCCTGTGGTTGCAGCCACTGTGTCGGTCCCTCCTGTGGTGGCTTCTCTTCTCTCTCGCTAACATTCTCAGCCACTACGATTGCCTAAATGGTTATGCTTTTTCCTCAGTTGGCTTGAGGCTGAAATTGTTTTTATTGCTTGTCAGGTAACTGGGTTTGCTCCGGATGTTTTGGGATCCATTGCCATTCTCTGCATAATTCTCTGCCTCGAAAGACCTTGTGGGTATATCTAAAGCACATCTTGTTTTTTGTGTATTTGATTTTCATTTTGTTTTGGAGTTGTCCTATCACCAAGGATGACTAATGAGATGATTGGTTACTATTTAAAAAAAATCATTTTATTGGGGGCTCATACAACTCTATCACAATCCATCCATCCATCCATTGTGTCAAGCAAATTTGGATGATTGATTCCGTAACATGAAGTTTTCCTTGAGAAAAAAAAATTTTTTTTTTTTTAATGCTGCACCTCTTCCTCATGGTTTTCGGTGCTCTATAGGATCAGAGAAACTTCTCCAGTAACGAAGTATAGAAATGATCCCTGAAAAAAAAAAAAAGAAAAAGAAATGATCCCTGAAAGTATAGTCTTCCTTGAGAAATTTTAAGAACCTATAGAAACAGTTACTAACTAGCTAAGTTGAGTTTTCTCATAAGAATGATTGATAAAACATCATTCCGGGAAATGCTGCTGTGAAATCAGGAGCTGTTATTTCCTCTCTTCCCACAACTGCTCTCCAACGTGTGAATTAAAATAGTGTTGATTCTTTATTTAGACTTACTGGTTACTTGGAATAGCAGTTTTGTAGAATTTGAACTTTTCCCCCAGGACAGTTAAGAAATAGCTTACTTTTTAACTAACTTGTTAAACAATCTGTAATGGACTGCTGTATTTCAGTGGTGCATTTTAGTAAATTAAATGATCCTACATTTTCATTCTTCATTAACCTGAGGAACCAATGCCTAGCTAACAAGGAAAGGATCCTTAACTCCAGGAGATTGTTGACTTGGGGCAATAGGATCCCAGGATTGCTAGACATTATGAGTATCCAAAAACCTGAGATTCCTCTTTTATTTGCTCATTTTTGAAAACATGTAGTAAATAAAAATCAAACTCAATGTCATAGAGTTGATTTCTATTTATAGTGACCCTATAGGAACCAATAGAACTACTCCGTAGGGTATCTGAGATAGTAACTCTTTACAGGAACAGATAACCTCATCTTTGCCTCTCAGAACAGCTGGGGGGTTTGAACCGATGACCTTGTGGTGAGCAGTCTAACACAGTCCCCAGTGCCATGAAGGCTCCTTAAAAACACTTAATAGGCTTATGTGAAAGATGCTTTTAGGCTAGATTCAGCTTGTCAACTGCTAGTTGAGAGCTTCTGCTTTAGAAATATTGGTAACAATCATAATTAGAAGAAGCTATTGGACGAGAAACAGGATACAGTATTTGGATTTAGAGGTGGAGACCTGGCTAGTCTGACACTGGAGAAGAGTGCTAAAGATACTAGAGGTATAAAGTAGTTTATAGATATAGATGTACTTATAGGACTCAATTAGAGAAAAAGGAAGTTTTGCTTAAGGAAAACTCTGATACTATAAATAAGGATTTAATTAAACTTGCAGTGATAATAGTAAAAACAGGATTTGTGAAGTCACGTATGATTTGAAGTGAGAAGAGAACAGGACCATTAATTCATACTTAGTCATTTCTATGTCCTGCTGTCCGTGCGCCCGTAAGGGTTTCTGAGGGTTGCCGTCCACTTCCCTGCCCAAACTGGAAGCCCTGCTGGTGCTGTGTGGTAAGCCTTGGGCTGCTGACTTGCAAGATTGGCACTTCAAACCCACCAACTTCTCTGCAAGAGAAAGATGAGGCTGGCTGCTCCTGTAAAGAGTACAGCACGGAAACCCTGGATAGGGTCCCAATGGGTCAGAATGGAGACTGTGGCAGTGGTTTTTTTGTGTTTTAGACCATACTAGAAGCTGCTTTCTCGGCTTTGTGTCCAGGTGTGAGGTAAAGTTAACCTTTGACTTAGGGCTTTGTCACTACTGACTGCTTTCCAGAGGATTGTTACCTTATCCTCAAATTACAAAGAAATTAGAAATACTCTGATCTGGAAACAGTAATTAGAAGCTAAAGCTTGTTTAGCTTGTTCTTATTCTTTCTTACTATTGGTAGCAAGAGATGAAGATTTTGTTCATTGTAGCTGGAAGAATATATGAAGCAAATTATTATTTTGCTTAGAGAAATCAAACACATACTGGTTTATTGAAGAATTTTAATTTTCAGTTGTTTATGTAGATGCCATTAATTAGAAGTTCTGGTGACAGTAAAAGTAAATTTCTTTCAGGCCTTCCTAAACAGCTGATTTAAACAAAATAAAGAACAAAAAGTCAAGAGAGTAGATGATCTTCCTAATTCATTTGTTGCATTTTACAGATGAAATGAATGCAAAATTGATTGATATTAACATCACTTATAAGAATAGTCAAATTGTTCATTTCTTTTGAACCATGTACTCTATTAGCATAAGTAGAGATTGCTATTTTAATGATTAATCATAAGACTATTTCAGTACCTTAAGATACACTAGTGCATCTTTTTAGTGGATACCTTTGCACTTAATAACATTCATGGTGTCCTTTCTATTTTCTAAAATTAATTCTAGATTTCTCATGGTGGAGAAAAGGGTCCACCGTAGAACGCAATTCTCCATGTGTACATGTCCCTGGTGTTACCAGGCTCCTTCCCAGCGAGATACATGCAGCTTCTCAGCATCATGCTGCCAGAGCACAGCTTTGAACTGTGCTTTGGAACATATGTGGTAGTGTCATTTAGACTGTATGGTATAATGTGGTTATGTTTCAGGTCTGGGAATATTCCCGATTTTCCCGTATAGATTAATGGTAAGTGCTTCTTCCCTGTGTACCATTTCAGTGTATGAAAGATTTCATAGGAATGCTCTAGTTTCAGATAGCAGAGGAGATCTGTATGTTTAAAGCAGTTAGCTTCTTTAATTTGCATAGTTTGAACAGCAAGCTTTGCTTTGAGGGAAATTATTCTAAACAGGGACTATGTAATTACACTGATTCAAAAAAATTCTTATTAAAAATTATTCTTCAACTAGTTTTATGGTTTAATCTTCATGTCAAAAAAACAAAACCCCACTCCCTTGTGTATTTTTCCAACTCATGAAACGTGCGTGAGACTCAAATTCAGGAGATTTTGGTTCACTTTCTGCCTCTACTTCTTAGTAATTTGACCTTGGCACACATTTATCATGCTAAGTGTCTTTTCTTCTCTGCATATAGTGATGCCTGGGGTTCCTCTCATGTGTTTCGAGAGTCTAATGAGAACATGGGAGGAGTGAGCACACACATGCTGGGATGAACTTACTGTGCACCTGGTATAAACAGAGTGCTGCCTTTCTCCTTCCTGAAGGAAGTTCAGGAAGCTATAGTGATCACGTTCAAGGGCGCAGCAGCAGGAGCAAAACCAAATCCAGAAGGGAAACCCCTACTCAGGAAGGCTCTGTTGTGTTGAGAAAAGGTTACTCCCTACACATGAGCAATAAACTAAAAGTAAGACTTGTTCAGCAGAGTACTGTTTTAGAATGTTATATCCAGGAAGCACCCTAGGGGTCGTCTATCAAGTCTTCTTTTACAGATGAAGAAACTGAGACAGAGTTATCCAAAAACCCGGTGGTGGCAAACTGACATGCAATTCTAGAGAGTGAACAAGTTTTGATGTTAGCTATGAAGGAGTCAAACCACAATTGTTAAATGATTTAGAACGTAACTGCAGAAAGCATAACTGCACTAAGCCTCAGTATATTCATGTGACAATTGGATCTAGCAATAGCTAATATATTGGGCTGATGTAGTAAAAGAGGTAATATTTGAAAAATGCTTAGCATATGCCAAAGAAGGGAAGCATTCCAGCACATGCCATCATAGGAGTGTGGAGCTTCTTGATTTTGAGTTGTAGCTTATTCTTTAATAAACCACTTACCTGTTTAAAAAAAGTAATCTGTCTAGCATATTTGTGGCACATGGTATGCATTTACTGCCTACTACCATTCTTCTTAGTAGTTATGCAGAATCTTAGAGTCAGTTGTTCGCCTACCATTCGTTTACTGAAACAACCCAAACAGTACTTGTCTTGTGTCTCATTCTGAACTTAACAATATGAGGAAATTGCTTCTATGTCACAATATTGAAAACTGTGGTACAGATCATTAAGAACATGTTGCTACTAAGTCAGTTCTGACTCTGATGACTCCATGTGTGTCACAGCAGAGCACAGTGCTCCTCAAGGTTTTTGATGGCAGGTTTTTCTGAAATAGATTGCCAGGCCTTACGTCTGAGGTGCCTATAGATGGATTCAAGCCTCCAACCTTTCAGTTAGCAGGACATCTTCAAACCAGTTATTCCTAGTTCTGACAAAGTGACAGATCTGAAATTGTAAAACATGGTGAGCTGGAATGGGGAAAATGATGGTTTGACATCCTGTTAGAGACTTTAATCTCCTTCTTAGAAAACAGGGGCAGCATGTACAGTGCATAACAACCAAACTCTTGACTGGTAGCGTTGGAAATGGCCCTAGTCAATGGTGCTTCTTTGAGTGAGTCACTCTACGGTGCTAGCAAGGATCCAGTCTCTTATGTCAGGCTGCTCAAAGGGCTCACTACGATCCTTCAAGTCTCCCGTTCCAAGGCGCATGCCTGCCATTTTCCCCAATCCAGTTACTGCTCTGCTTCATCTAAACTTTAAAAGTTAGGATCTACTCTGATTCTACTTCATGGGCAATGACTAACCCAGTTCCTACTGGTTCAAAGCCCTGGTTAGCAGCAAGCACATTAACTGTACCTACCACTATGACTGTATAGTTGTGTTTATTCTCTGTGCTGAGACAGTACCTTGAACATGGTTAGTACATAAATGTTGATTTTTTTTGGTAAGAGATGTTAGTGGAGGAAAAGTTGAATATAGAATTATTTAGTGTTAGATGCGTCATTACAAAAGTTAATTAAAATTTAAAACATTCTTGATTTCAGATTTCCTTTTTTTCTGGGGAGCTATATTTTTAATAACAACAACGTTAGTTGCCCTTCTGAAAAAAGAAAATAAAGACGTATCAGTAGTAAAAGAAGAAACACAAGGAATTACAGATACCTACAAGTTGCTTTTTGCAATTATAAAAATGCCAGCTGTTTTGACATTTTGCCTGCTCATTCTAACTGCAAAGGTAAGAGATTTATAAAGCAAATCTACCATTGAGCTTTCATGGTCTCCTCATAACATAAGTCCTTTTCTGTCACCATTAGAATTTAAAAATGAAAAGGCAGTATTTTCATTTGTTAACTATTTACAATGCAGTGTGATGATATAGAATATAGTTTCAAAATAGATTGTCTTGGGATTGTGATAAGAATTAGATCACACACAAAAAAAAAGAATTAGATCACTATGAAATAGTTCTTATAAGTGAAATTTTAT
Organism: Echinops telfairi; assembly: GCF_000313985.2. Taxonomy (NCBI): domain Eukaryota; kingdom Metazoa; phylum Chordata; class Mammalia; order Afrosoricida; family Tenrecidae; genus Echinops; species Echinops telfairi. The sequence continues at coordinate 1,106,256 of NW_022111320.1, read as the reverse complement.
TTATTTAACAACATTGATACTTCAAATAGAAATAAAAACCTTGAGAAAATAAAGTTGATTCCAACTCATAACCCTGTAAAGGGTCTCTGAAACAAAATCTTTACAGAATCGGCAGCCTTGTCTTTCTCCCTTTGAGTTGGATTTGAACCTCCAACCTTGAGATGAGCATCCCCCAAATCATGAAGACCCCCAGAGGACCAGGCTGTGTTTGTTCTGTTATACATAAGGACATCAGGAGTTACAACCAATTTGCTGACCTCTAACAACAAATGCTAGGGGAAGGAAACTTTAACAAATATGAAAGACTCAAGGAAGATTATATATTATCTAATTACATCACTTAGAAATAACCATTAGCATTTTTGTGTATTTCCTCCGACTACCATTTTTCTATGTATACATCTGTATATACTATGTATGTGTGTTTTTGAATATGTATGTGTTTATACATAGACACACTTGAAACATAGATTATACTATATCTTGTTTTTGTCATCTTCCAAATATATCTTGTATCATTGAATAGTATTTGAAAGCATTCTTTTTAATAACCAAAACTAACAACCAAAAAACCCTTGTCATCAAGTCGAATTGGAAAGAGTAGGATTTCCAAGGCTATCATTTGTCAGAAGCAGCTTTTGACATCTGTCTCCTGTGGAGTCGTAGGTTTGAGCCATTGGCCTTTCTTTTTTTTTTTTTTTCTTCCATTGACCTTTCTTTGGTAGCTACTACTGGGGACCCTTAAGATGCTAAACAGCTATCTAAAACCACTGTGTAAATTTCCCTTCATTCACTCTTATCATTTTTATGTTCTAGATTTAATTTTCTTATGGTTTTTACTTTTAATATATACTAATGAACATAGTTGAACTGAGTCTTTCTTTGATACTTCCTTCCACAGATTCATAAGCAGTTAGTCAGTAAATAAATAGGATGGTCAAATTGCTTTTTTAAAAGTTAAACTAATTTATACTGTTCCCAACAGTGGATCCGAAAACTGTCTCAGTTGCATAGTTAAGAGTCCAGTGTTCTTGGAAGTAACCCTCCCTACGGAACTTCTAACACGATGGATGCATCTTCCTGTTTTTCTATCAATGAAATAGACAGTGTGCCCGCTTGTGTCTAGTTCTTTTGCTCAGCATTGGTTTTTGGTTTGTCCATATTTATGGCAGTATAGTTCATAAATTGTAAATTAGTTTGTTCATTTTTGTGGCTTGTATTTTGGCTATGAGTATTATACAGGTGTATTATGAACACAGTAAACAGAGTCAATATTGAAATCAGTTGGCAGATGTTTTTGTATATCATTTAATATGTAAAAATCAAAAGATGTTTTAACTATTTTTGCATATCTTTTTACAAAAAGGATGAGTGAAATGTAAGCAAAATTATTTGCTGTGTTTAGGTGAAATATCTCTGACCTTTACTTTTTTGTTGGTATAATATACTCTTTAGCTTCATCCAAGAAGTTAAAGTGTATGGTATCTATCATTCTTTTTATTAAAAAGTTATTATTTGATACCATTTGACACTTACCGAAAAGCTTTAAGAAGTGAAACACCTCCTAAATAAACTTAATTTTTCCTAGTCAGGGATCCAACTCAAGATCACACATGAGTTTCTTTCTCTTTGTTTGTCCCTCATGTTTTTGAAGAATACAAGCCAGTTATACTCTAGAATGGTCTTCAGTTTGGGTTCATCTGGTGTTTATCTTAACTCGCTTCCATCTAGTCAGTACTAACTCGTAGGGACCCCCTGCAGGTTTCTGAGACTGTGCTTATTTATAGGAGTAGAAAGCCCAGTCTTTCTCCCACGGAGCTACTGGTGGTGTTGAACTGCCGACCATGCAGATCAAAGCCCAACATCTTACCACTGTGCCACCATGGCTCCCTTTAGGTCCAGGTTATTCATGTATGGCAAAAATATCACGTGAGTAATATTGTAGCCTCTTCAGGGAAATCTTTCAGGAGCCACATGATGACCATTTTATTCTATTCTGTGTTAATGCTTGCTTCTCTATTTTAAAGTTACTGTTTTTTATTTATAATTAAAAACTTATGGGATCAGACATATATATATTGCACTTTATTTTGAGCCTTTATTTATTACTTTGCCATTGTTTTTAAGAATTAATCTTGTTATAATTATACTTTTTCATCCCTTTCATTTTACTCATGCTCTCAGATGTAATGCTTTCTCAGAATCACTTGAAAACTCTAGGTGACCTTTGGGATTTGTGTTGTGGAACCAGGACCATTAAAAATGTGTGTGTGTGTGTCAGTGAGGCTTTATTTTAACCAGATCTATTGGGGATCCTTTGAAGGCTTTTTTCTTCAAATCAAGACATTCATACTACTACTATTTGACTACTATTTATTATAAAATTTAACTGTTTTGAAAGAAACAGTTTGAAAGAAAATTTAGTTGTCATTAGAACCATCTACAGTACCTAAGAGTGCTGAATTTTCCTTTGGTTTTGCTAAACGTTGTTAGTGATCACAGGACAAAAAACTTTTGTAACTTGATTATCATACCAGATAAAACCGTAGCCTGCCAACATCTACTTGTATCGGCACGGGCCAGACTCTTATTACCTAAAAATACCACAAGGTGCTGGCTTCATTTTCTCCGAGACCAGGAGACTAGAAGTCCGAATTTCAAGCACGGGCGTCAGGAGAACCCTTTCTCTCTCTGTTGGCTCTGGAGGGAGCGCTGTCTCCTCAGTCTCTGCTTCCTGCTTTCTAGGAGATCTCTTGACATCTCTCGTCTCTGCTCTCTGGCTTGCTTTTATACCTCAAAAGAGATTAACTCAAGGTATTCCTTATACCAATGTGTCTTGTTAGCATAGCAAGATCCACCGCTTGACAAAATAGGATTATAACCATAAACGTAACGGTTAGGATTTATAAAACTTTGGGGGGCGATGGGATGGGAAAATGAGGTTCTGGAAGAGCTTCTATATGCTTTGAGGAAAATATTTTCTAAATCATAAAATGTTTTGTTTTTGTTTTGTATTGTAGGTTGGTTTTTCAGCAGCAGATGCAGTAACAGGACTGAAATTGGTAGAAGAAGGAGTTCCCAAAGAACATTTAGCCTTATTGGCAGTTCCAATGGTTCCTTTGCAAATAATATTGCCTCTGATAATCAGCAAATACACTGCAGGCCCCCAACCACTAAACATATTTTACAAAGCCATGCCCTACAGGTAAAGGTGAAATAAAATCTTTCCTAATTTTTAAAATGTTACAATGAGAAACATACCTCAATATTCCTGATAACCTGTAGAGTGAGAAAACATGGGAAAAGACAAGAAGAAATGTATGGGAAAAGACATGAAAAACATTTTAACATTCTGTGTCATTTGGACACATCTTTTTCTCTTTTTAGCTTCTTAGCAGCTTTAAAGGAGCCCTGATGGCACAGGGGGTTAGGCATTAGGCTGCTAACTGCCACACTGGCAATTGAAACCCACCAGCCACTCCTTCAGAGGAAGATGAGGCTGTATACCTCCTACAAAGAGGGGCAGTTTCAGAAACCCTGTCTAGGGTTGCTGTGAATTGGAATTCACTTGATGGCAGTGGGTTTGGTTTGGAGCACATTTTTGATATTTGCTGCTTTCTATCCTGGTAGGGACAGGGATTTCTGATTGTTGTACTTTTTCCTTTTTAACTACAAATGGAAGTCCAATCTTCTTTGTTTTTCTACAGGTTACTGCTTGGATTAGAGTATGCTCTCTTGGTTTGGTGGACACCTAAAGTAGACCATCCAGGAGGATTCCCTGTGTATTACTACATTGCTGTGCTGCTGAGCTACGCGCTGCATCAGGTAAGCTGCTTGTGCTTTTCCCAGGAAATAAAACTCTTCTAGGTAAAACAGAAGACATTTTTTATCGTTACCTTAAAGTAATGATAATGTTAAGATTTAACCATGAACTTGAAACAAATTCATTTTTCTCTGGCTTTTGATTTAATGAATTGATTTCATGCAAAAAGAGCTCCATGTTCTTACTTTCATTTATGTTTCATTTAAAGAGTGTTTAATTCCTAAAGCCCATTCATTCTTGCTAAGTAAGTAGCCCCACGCATGGCCCATCCCTTGATGTAGGTCCTTTTTTTAATACAATTCCTTGCACTGTCTCTGAAGTATTGAAAAATAATGATTTCTACTGTTTACAGATCCCAGGTCTCTAGCTTAGATTCTATATTTAACTTTATGACTTACCTTTGGTCATTTTGAAAACCATTAAGAAGTATTTATTCTCTTTTGTTAGTCTGCTTTTTACCCATAAAAGAAATGATTCTCACTTTGTACTAGCCTCCCTTAAGCTGCTACTGTCGAATGAGGTTTTGTTTGGGGAGCTCACAGTGACTGAAGTAAAGAGCAGAAGCCCAATAGTCACCTTTGGGACGCATGCAATTTCAGACATATCTTCTTGTAGTGTGTGCCACTTTACTGCTCTTTGGAGCCATGGTTGCACAGTGGGTTATGCATGGAGTTGCCAACTGTGAGGTTAGCAGTTCAACACCACAAGCTACTCCACAAGACAAAGGTGAGACCTTCTAGTCTATAAATAGGTATGGTTTCAGAAACCTTCAGGAGTAGTTGCGCCGTGTCCTCTAGGGTGTCTGAGTCAGCAGTGACTCGGTGGCAGTGAGTTTGGTTTTTAGAGTTATTGCACTTCCCAGATAACTGTGTTTTGTTGTTGTTGATTTTTTTTTTAGACATTTCAAGGTTTGTGCATCCCCGAGGTGAGCACATCTTAGCACCAGTTTTCAACAGCATGTGCTAACTTCATGTCTCTGTGTCGTAGTTTGGTAATTCTCATGACATTTCAAACTTTTTCATACTGCTGTTATACTTCATAGACTGTAGTGCGATGTGAACAATAACTATGTGCACTAGGAAACCAAAAGTTTGTATGGCTTACTTTATGTTGATATTCATTTTATTGTGGGGGTTTGGAACAGTTTGAAATATCTCTTAGGTATGCCAATGTATATTTCACTTTGGATTATCCTGTGGAACCTAGGGTAAATAATTTAAAAGTTATATTTACCAACTTCTCACTTAGTTTTTAATTAAAACCTGACAAAATAACTACCTTATTTAGAAGACTCTTTTGTTGCATCTCTGATTTAGGAGAATTCCATAGTGGATCATGGTCTAATTAACTAAGTTTGTAAACTTATGGAAGCCAGGTTGTCAAACACATTTTTTTTTCTGTTTTGAATATGAAAAGAAATTATTGAATATTAAAAGAAATGCTACCCCAGTCACTACTCTGTTCTCTGTGTAAGTAATGGAAAAGTGATGGTGTAATCTAAAAATCATTTGTTTGACTTTAGGCTTCATTAGAGAATTTTTCAAAATGTAGTCAGTGAAGCTCAAACTATTGGGTGTTTTATGGGTAGGTCAAGCAAAACTGACAAAAGATGTATGGCATAATCCAGCTTCTCTTTAAGTAGCATCTTTATCATTCCTTCATCAAACATTAAGTGAACTCTTCTTCTGTGTCAGAAACTATTCTAAATACTAAAATATAACAATGATTAAATCACATGAAAATCTTTCCCCATAAGGAACCTACACTTTTTTTGGGGGGACCTACATTTTAAAGGGGTTCAGAGGCTTATAATAAAAGGAACCTGCTTAACTTTGTGTCACTTAGCTTCTTTTCATCTTACTTGATCTTGGAATTCCTTTTTTGATGACCCCCTGTGGAACAGTATTCTAAGGAATGCTGTGCTGGGAACATGGCTTGTTTCTTTCCATTTCCTAAATGGAATATTCATTTGCTCAGATCTCCCTGTGCCTTGAAAGGAGGTTAACTCACCAGTTTGTTGCAAAAAAAATTTGAAATAATATTTTTCATATATATACATACATATATATGAAAAAATTAGAAGTATGCATTTGTTAATGTTCTTCGAAAATTTTAGTGGTTTATAGAGGGTACTTCAAAAGGTTAATGAGAAAAAATTCCTTTATCTTTTAATTCCATTTTTCCATGAACTTCTTACAGACCCTCGTATATCATAGATACATTTAGCATATATGTATAATATGCATATACATACATATATGTAATATATAATTAAGTGCAAATTATGCTTTTTTCTTATTTCTACATACATCTTTCAGTGCCATCTTTCTCTGCTGAGCCTTCCTTGATTACTTTTGATAGAAGTAATTTCTCATTTATTTATGCCCTAGTGGCATGAGTAAGTAGTATAGTATTTGTGTGTTAGACAGGGTTCTCTAGAGAGATAAAAGCAAATTTCTGATAATTTAATATATTTATTTATAAAGATAATTAGATATATAACACAAGAAATGAACTGTTAAATTATATACAGATAGATATATAATACAAGAAATGAACAGTTAAATTATAAAGCAGTACAAATGGCTCAGTGCAACTCACTCCCGTGAGAGAGAGTTCTGAGACACTAGCAGTCCTTTTAAGTCTAGTCTGCTGCCAGATCTTCCTTTATTTGTAGAGAGAGCTAGGCTATGTCAGCACAGCAGCCAATCACAAGACAGGTCACCAACTGCCAGTCCCCAGCTCCAGAGATGTCTTAAAGGGACCTCAACTTACAGCAACACAGTTCACAGGCTAGGCGTCCCACAGGTAGTGTAGCCTGTAAATTGAGGCACAGAACAAGCAAGGCAGCCGCACACTGGTCCGATGATCAAAGAGCAAGAGACAAGGAAGGCGAGGATCAGCGAGCCATTTATCTCTCCACCCTTCAGTTAATCCCACTTGTGTTTATCGGCCAGGCTGGCACAATAAACTATCTCAACTTGCCACATTTCATCATTATTATATCTGTTTTCCCAACCTAGAATAAATTTCTTCAAGGACACAAACAGAGACTACGTCTGTCTTTGTATTATCATGAACTGACTTATAGTCTGGCTTATAATAAGTGCTTAGGAAATGTTTGTTGATTTAAATAAGGATCATAAAAAAATGATTTTCAAGTTTTAAAATCTTAACCCTTAACTCTGTAGAGAAAAAAATACTACCGTATACTGAAGATGTTTTCTATTTTTACCATAGGTTACATTGTACAGCATGTATGTATCTATAATGGCTTTCAATGCCAAGGTCAGTGATCCACTTATTGGAGGCACATACATGACACTCTTGAATACCGTTTCCAATCTGGGAGGAAACTGGCCTTCCACAGTAGCTCTTTGGCTAGTGGATCCCCTCACAGTGAAAGAGTGTGTAGGAGCATCAAACCAGAACTGTCGAACACCTGATGCTGTTGAGGTAAGTATGTATTCATTTAATCTAATATTGAGCTTCTAAGATTCACTTTGCTTCTAGCAGTAACATATACCCTTTACTTATTTCAAGTCATATTTACCCCTATTTCTACATAGTTCTTATTATACAAGTGTGCATTTTGGAGGGATACGCTTCCTATCAAAACTGAGAAGTATGACACACTCAAATCACTTGAAGGTGCTTCTTAGCAAAGTGTGTAGGGCAATCTCTCTCCCAACTCAAGAAATCACTGTTTTACATCATAGGCCCTGAATATATATATGTAAGATTAATAGCTAAATTGTACAATGAAAGAAACAGGCTGTTCATGTAGCAATTTCAGTGAAAACAGTTGTGAGTGCTTTGTTGACAAATTATTTCAGAATAATAATAGTTTACTTCAGGAGTCCATTGATAGGGAATTTCTTCACATTTCCAAATATGGAAGGTGGGTCTTAAAAATAGTATTGTTTTTAAAAAAAGTATTATTTACAGTAATAACTGAAAGTAGTGGTCAATTACATTGGTAGTGGCATTAGAAAAGTAGCCTTAATGGCGTAGTGGTTACACTTTGGGCTGTGATTTGCAAGGTCAGCAGTTCGGAGCCCCCAGCTTTTCCTGAGAAAAAGACGGGACCTTCTACTCCTGTGTAGAAAGTTATTGTCTCGGAAACCCACAGGGCCACGTCTACCTGCTGCTCAAGGAACGCTGTGAGTTGGAACCGACTCCATGGCAGTGGGAATAGTGAGTAGTAGGTACATTAGGGTATGTTAACATGTTTACCACTTGACAGGAGAAGGCATTCTGTAATTTTAGATGTTATCACACAAAAAATATATTTGGAAGCAAATATTTTGAAAACGAGGGCAACAAATGTCCAAATGTGCTTGACACAATGGATGTATGTATGGATTGGGATAAGAGATTACGAGCCCCCAATAAAGTGATTTATATATATTTGGATTAATCCTTTAAATTACAAAGTGGAATCACCTTAATTGCCGAATACTTCCATTTTGAAATTATGAAGTTTTTTTTGTCTTTTCATTGTTACAGCTTTGCAAAAAACTTGGTGGTTCGTGTGTTACGGTGCTGGATGGTTACTATGTGGAGTCCATTATTTGTGTTCTTATTGGACTTGGTTGGTGGTTCTTTCTGGGTCCAAAATTCAAAAGGTTACAAGATGAAGGACCATCTTCATGGAAGTGTAAAAGGAGTAATTAATGCATAGACTGTTGGACATTCTAGAAAGGTAACTGTAGATTAGTTTTAATAGAGGAAGCCCTGATAATCATTGCACAGGAGTACAAAGATTATTTTTAAAGGAAATTATTAATATAAAAAATGCCAAATGGTTAAAATAGAAACCTCTAACAATGTTTGATTATATTTTTTGCTGCCTTATCAATGGATTTAAAGTTTACTAAGGTCATCAAATGGATCTTAAAGTAACTTTTCTGACCTTGTTATTTGGTTTATATCTTTTTAATTTTCTGACCAAAGCATGTTTTAAGCTGCAATGCAGTAGTCATGGAAGTGGTAACCATGCAGTCAAGTATTGTTCTCAGTACCTACAATTGAACTGTATATTTTAATATTTGCATAGAATATATGAAATGGAACAGATCTTGCTATTTGGGTACTAAAAAGCTAATCTGACTTTGTTGATGGCTAAAATCTCATTTTCTATTGCAAATTGGGTAAAGTTTATGTGAAATTTGCTGAGTATGTAGACTACTGAAATCCCTTTTTATTTGTTATTTTTCTGACCATCACCGTACCGTAAGGAATTAATCTGTGTTTTAAAAAACTACTTAAAATGTATTTCCTGCTTTTGTAGGCATTAAAGATTTATAAGATTATTCCAACTATTTTTTATAAAGTGAAAGCTCTGACTTTTAATTTATTGGTTTTCCCACCTGTATCTTTTTTGGGAAAAAATTTTAGTTCCTTTTATCCTAATGCTTATAAGATGTGTTTTTCTTGTCACAAGTGCTTCATGGCACATAAACACAGTAAGGGATCAAATGAGTGTTGTATGCATGTTCATGGCACAGTTTTGAAAATAAAGGTTAAATGTTATTCTTCAAGTAGCCTTTTTTTTTTTAAACTGAGTCAAAAGAATAGTAACGCTTTCCTATTAAGTAACATGTAAATGAGTAATACCATAACTTGAAAAATGAATTTGTTTTAAAGAGTGAGAAAGACATTTTGTGCCTTTGACAAATTAATTCATATGGTAGAAGAATGAGAAAACTAAGCACTTTAGTGAGAGAAGCTCTCACAATTATTTTATGCCAAACCAGGTACTGTATTTCCATGTATTAAAATATTATCTTCTATTTAAATGATAATTTTTAGTGGAGAATTGCTATCCCAGGAAAATTATCATTTTGAGTTTCTTAGCGATTTTCAATATGTTATATATACCTAATGATAAGGTACTTTACAGATTTTGTGTTATTACTCTATCCCTAGGACTTATATAAATCCTTCAAAATGTAGAGAAAAATGAGAGATTAAGGTATAAGTTTTACTTAATAGCTATCTTGGTGGAAAAATATAAACTGAATTTTGATTTTGTTAATATCCTGACAAAGGTTGAATGTTAGAGTGGGGCGTTCATAATAATGAAGGTACACGTGGGAGACAGTGGCACTCAGCCTCTGAAGACAGATGGGGACAGTGGCGTCTAGGACTCATCCATTGTCTGGGGAAAGCCTGTGTGTTGGGTGTCGGTGTCAGATCCTGAGCAATCACCCGAGAGTCAAGGAGGCCACACCAAACAACAGATAACAATTCATTGTCACGTCAGTTTTTCATTATCATGTATTACAGTCGAAAGCCTACTTGAATAAAGTAAAACACACACATCATAACTCACAAGTGAAATGTATTTTAATGCTTACCTTTTGGATTAAGAATTACATGGCCATAATTGCATTTTATCTCTTCCCATTTGTATCATTTCTAATTGTACATATGTTCAAATATAGTTATAAGTATACAAATCTGTAATGATTTGAAGTTTTGAAATGTTTTTCAAAGTCTTTGACAAAGCCTTCGCACTAAAAACGAACAGGTCATTATTGTGAATTGCAGTAGTTGGATTTTGTACGTGCTTGTTGTGCATGCTGAAAGTGACTGGTTAGTACGTGTATGCAGCTATGTTGCGTGTATTGGTCATAGTCACTGACAGCATCTTAAAAATGACCTACCTGAATGTGAGGATCTGTTCATTTTAAATCAATGGAACTAGAAAATACGGCTCTATTTTTATGTATTTTCCTTTATATCCAATAATCCTAAAAAATGAAACTCTACCCTCAAGTATGAATATTCCTTAAGTATGGATATTAATGTGTTATTATATTTACTGGTTAATACTGGATATGAACATATGACTCTGACAATATCGATGTACTTTAGTTGCAACATGTATATATCCCACATGGCTTTAAGATTAGCTAAAGACAAAACCAAAAATTCTCTCCTTTGTAAATATTTTAATCTTGATTCATCAGTCATTAGGAAACAAACAACCAAACTTATTCAAAATGTTAAATATATTTAACCTAGAATTTTAAAATACTAAGCCCATAAATTATAAGCCTATTGTCTATTGATGTAAGTTCCGACTCCTGAATTGCAAGAGCCTGGATTTGTACCGTTGTTTTCTTGGAAAATGTTGCTGTTAAAATCTGAAATAGATTCTAATTTAAAAAAAAGTGTAAGAACTGTTACCTTATTGAATATGGGCTGTACTGTGATTTGTAAACATAAACTTAAAATAATAGTTGTGGAATTGTTTAAAACATCCTGAAAACAAGATTACAAGAAAAATCTGATGAAAACTAGGAAATTACTACATTTGTGGTACTGAACTTCAACTCAGAGAGAATAGAGTGGACAAGACATTACTAGGAAACAGGGAAGAGTCCCTGGGTGGTGCCAATAGTTAAGGTGTTCCAGCTGGCAATGGAAAGATTGTAGGTTTCAGTTCACCCAGAGGCACTTCAGGGAAAAAACCCAACAACCCTGCCCTGGTGATCTTCCACAAAATCCACCCTTGGAAGCTATGGTGCACAGTTGTACTCTTAGCTGAGTCAGACCTGACTGCACAGCAATATGGTATTGTAGAAGAGGAACCAAAGAGGTATCGTAATGTTTCTGAAGTTTTCATACCACATATGATACCTCTTTGGATTGTAGCTGCAATTTTTTCCATTAGGGTAAATTTTACCCTTCAAAAGATACAACTTGCTTCATGCCGGTATGTTGCATTCACATCTTGGAGAGGAAACCATGCCAACCGAAGTAAACCAAGCACAAAAGGACAAGTACAACATGAGCCCGCTGAAGTAAGCTTTAAAAAAAAAAAGCAAAGCGGGCATAGGAAAAAAGCTACTGTATACAAACATTCCTGGGGTGAGATCCAGGTAGTGTGGCCAGATCAAATCCAGGGATACATGTGGTAGCAAACTAAAGAGTAGTGGGGAAAAAATAGAAATGGGTAGTGGGGGCACAGGGCACTAACCCACCCAAGGGGAGGGTATTGTTTATATCTCCACAGGGAAAGAGGGACCAGACTTCAACCCGGTGCTCCAAGATGTGAATGCAACTTGCTGGCATGAAACAGGGAAACAGTGGAGAGGTCTGAGGGGCCGGCCCCAATCCCAATTATGTGGACAGTCCCCCCTCCCCAGAGAAGAATTTACTTCAGAGGACAGCACTGAAGCTGCAGCTCAGGGAGAGGGACATGTCTGATTAGAGCACTTGGGAGTACATGAAGTGGAAGGAAGAGAGTGGAGCGCATCCTGGCCCGCCAAGCCTTGAGGACCATATCCCTGCTCAGAGCAGCCAATGCACAGAGAGGATCCATATGGCCGGCCCCACTATGAGACGCGACATCCCTCACTAACCCATCGCCCTACAGGGGACAACACTGTAGACATTGTGGGAATTGCGCCCGATCTGACCCCACCACACCGATGCAGACACTAAGGGCGTGCAACAGAACAGCAAGGGGAGCAGGGCAAGGGAGTCCCAAGGGAATACCAAAAATAGACTTTGGGGCCAGGGTGTGGCACCCCATCAGACTCTACTGGAAAACACTCCTAAACAGAACTTGAACTATTTACAGGCTTTTCTTTGTCATTGGTTTTTTGTTGTTTTGTTTTCTTTTGTTGCTTTGTTTTGCTCTGTCTTGTTTTTGTGCAATTTTTTAATCTCTGCATGTCTATCTAGTTAAGATAGTCAGGAAAAACAATCTGGAGGAAAAAACAACAGGACCAATGGTTCCATGAGGACATGGGAGAGGTGTGGGCAGGGAGGGGAGTGGAGAGCAGTGTAGCAATGATGAAACACACAACTTTCCTCTAGTTCTTAAATGCTTCCTTCCCCCCACTATCATGATCCCAATTCTACCTTACAAATCCAGCTAGATCAGAAGATGTACACTGGTACAGATCAGAGCTGGAAACACAAGGAATCCAGGACAGATGAACCC
>NW_022111320.1:1091032-1092529 GCF_000313985.2 Echinops telfairi | reverse complement strand
CCTTCCTTTTGAAAGACAGCTGCCAAGTTCCAGCTCCAGCAGGGTGCTTATCCTTTATGCCACAGGGCTCCTTTTATGACCAAGACTAATATCTTTAATAACCATTTTGGTTATAGAAAGGATGTTGATATAATACTTTGTCATTGCTGAAACTTTGATAAATTGCAAGGCATAATTATTTCCTCTTACATTAAAATATTACTACCCTCTTCTACTTCAGTTTATATCTGCCTGATTTGACTACCAAAATTTTAATGTAATCAAATTTAGTTTGGAATTGAATCTTCCTGTTTTCTATCAGTCATAACTTTTATTCGAGTCTTCAGATTGCTTCCCTCATAGGTTAGCAAGTAAAATGGTCATGGAAAGTGAATTTGCCTTTCTAGAATTCCGTTTTTGTTAAAGACAAGTCACATGCCAAGTCAGAATAGTCAATGTACGGGACTCATACCCACTCTCTTAGGTGAATAGAAGCTTTGATTTAACTCTTGGGTTATAAAGAGTGCTTTTATTTTTTTGATCATTTTATTGGGGCCTTGTACAACTCTTATCACCATCCATCCATCCACCATTGTATTGAGCACACAAAGTGCTTTTCAGGGGGGTTGTTTGTTTGATTGCTGGTAGAAGCTAGGGGCTGGACACACTAGGGGAAAAACTGCTTTATGCAGCAGAATGAATATTCAATGATCATACTTTCTCTCTTAAAAATATTTTTCCAAACGTATATTAAAGAGCATATTAAAATATTTGTAATTTGCATAGTTCATACATAATACGTGAAGAATAATGTTTAATAGGACCAAATGAACAAGATCCTGGTATAATTTTTAGGGAAACAGCATAGTTTATCATAAATCTCTAAATGCTCCTTGTTGATTAAATAGAACCAATCATTAATATGAAATTTAAATATTATAGATTATTTGCATCAATATGGCATTGAATGTTATAAAAAGGTTAATTTTATAGTCATAATCAGCACACTGACTGAAATCACATATATCAAAATTAAAGTATAAGATTGGGACAAAATTAACAAATTAGCACTGTTGTATTGCTGAGTTTGTACCCATTGTCCTCATTGGATTTGTGTAAAGCTGAAAAAAAAGTACTTGAGCCTGAAAGCTGGTCACTATTGAGATGATAATGAAATCATCACCCATGTACAATTTTTAATTAAAAAATGTGTAGCACAAGTCATTTCTGTTGTTATTGGGGGATATCAAGCATTAGCCTTGACAGGTTAGCAATATCTAAGTATTTTGAATATATGTGAATGTTATAGTGGGTTAATTTATTAAAAGATGTATGTAATCAATCCCATCTTTTTATGAAACATTTAAGTTTTTAGACTATATTTGAAATAAACCCCCTAGCTTTTTTTTTTATTATGTTGTTGTTGTTGTTTATTTTTATTTTTTTAAACATTTTATTAGGGGCTCATACAACTGTTATCGCAATCCATACACACATCAATTGTGTAAAGCACATTTG
>NW_022111320.1:1088385-1090480 GCF_000313985.2 Echinops telfairi | reverse complement strand
ACTCCGCACTCCCCCCATCATTCACTATGGTAAGATTTTTTGTTCTGATAATGCCTTCCACCTGATCCCTTCGACACCTCGTGGTTGCATAGGCTGGTGTGCTTCTTCCATGTAACTCTCTAGCTTTTTAAGTACTGTTATTTCAATGCTCAAAATGATCTTTCCGTAATTGAACTCTAAAAAATAATGAAATAATCTGTTTTTTATCAACAGCCAAATTTACCTTGAAATAACTCATGTTAAAATTGTAGTTGGTTGGCATTATAGAATTAAAACCAACATACTTTGAAATGATTTACTCTTAGTACTAAACCTTTTGTCTTTTTAAACTCGAAGCCAGCCCCAGTTATTGATTGCATCATTGGATGAGAGGAAGGGTGGGAGGAGCCGGGTGGCCTGGTCTGGGCTATTAACCGGTAGGTCGGAAGGTCAGCAGTTGGAAATTACTAGCTGCTCCTCCAGAACAAAATGAAGCTTGCTACTTCCTTAAAGAGGGACCGTCTCGGAAACCTATAAGGACAGTTCTGCCTTGTCTTTATAGGGTCGCTATGGGTTGGAATTGACAGGCAGAGAGGGTCTCCCCTCCACCCCCTTCCCCGGAGGACAAGTATAAAGCCGAACTGTGTACTCACACATTCAAATTTCTGGGTCCTTCATGTATAGTGCAAACCTCGGTGCATATAAGTCACTCTGCCAAGTTGAGTCCAACTCCTAGTGACCTTATAGGGAGGGCAGTATTGCCCCTGTGGGACCCTTAGCTGATCCCTTCACTGGAGTAGAAAGCCTGGTCTCCCCCACAGAGCTACCGGTGGTTTCCACTGCCGACCTTGCTGTTTCCAGCGCAGTGAGTGACCTGTGTGCCACCAGCGCTCCTGTGGTGCAGATAGGAGACAGCTAAAATGGCTCATTGCCTCAGTGAGGACCATTGAGGTACGGGGAAGTAGTTAATGGTTAAACCTGACCCCAGTCAAGAAACGTGTGCTTTCCATACAGTCCAGTAGATAGTAAGAACTTGGACAAAAATATGTTATATTTTACGTCATGTTTCTTGAAATTTTCTTCCTATTTATATGTTACTATTTTTTGAGCATTTTGTATTATGATTAAAGATTTGGAACATTGAAAAACTCAGTTGTAGAAACCAAAAGTTCCGTCTCAAATATTTAGATAGTTCCTGTTATATTCTAAATGGAGGCAAATTATTCAAGTAGTTTAAGGATATCATAAAAGTTCCTTCTGTTCGTAAAGGACTTTTTAAATCTAATGTTTGTTTTGGGGGAAAGAGACCCCGAATTCAAATAAACTATACAGAGACATGTAAGTCTTCCACAGGACAAAGAAATCCTAGGGATGAGGGAGGCCATCACGTCATACAAGGAGTTGCAGACGCTCGGCAATGTAGGGCACGGAGAACAGAAGGCACGCCTAGCAGCAGACAGTGCATCACAGCTGCAAGTGGATTACAGAAGCAGGAAAGGGGCCATGAGTGGGAAACGTGCCCTATGGCAGATTTGAAAAGTTTCCAAAGCTGGTTCATGACCCTCTGGCCAAGGCAGTCAATGTGGTTCGACCGTGCAACCTTAGTAGCCCAATTTCCTCCCATGAAGGGCACACCGGGTCGAGTCAGGGTGAGGCTGCTCTTCCCTGGGCTGGCTGGGGAGTCGAAGTAAAGCGCTTTCAAACGGCCTGCGGGTAAAGCTTTTCTCTTGCTCAGTCAGAGGGCAAGGAAGAATGAATCTAGGTGGAAGAGAAAATGGATTTAGAGTCTGGACTGAATCATCGCCTTCGGAAACCTAGTGCTCAGAATTTAAGCCCCGACTTTGTGAAATATTAGTGACAAGGCAAAAATTAGAAGTTTGATGTGAGAAAACCAGAGCCCATAGATCCAAGGTAAACTTTTCCACACATGCTGAAAGAAATGACTGATTTCCAAAGGCAACACACTGATGAAGCCGCTTTAAAAATCACACTTTGACAGCTCTTAAGCTTTTTCAAAAAATTCAATAGATTAATAACTTGTGAAGAAATTAACGGGAGATTTTGTTTTTGTTCAGTTCATCCTTTTTTCCAAATCCTAACTCGGGTGTTTGAAATT
>NW_022111320.1:1073862-1087951 GCF_000313985.2 Echinops telfairi | reverse complement strand
GCCAACTTCTATTAAAATGAAGTTGAAGACAGGGAAATCAGAAGACCTAGTAAATCGGCTGTAAACTGGCACACAAGTATTGTAAGTAGAAAAGAGGTCATGGGTTCCATAGAGATACTGGAGATGAATTACAAGGACTACTTCATATAGGAAGCAATGGCATATGCTTGTGAGTGTAGGTGGTAATAGGACATGTCGAGCGAGGCAACCAACACCAAAAGGAAGCTCACTGCCATCGACTCACTGCGGACTCAGTGACCATGTAGGACAGGCTGGAACAGCCCCTGTGAGTTTCCATAGACTCACTATGGAAGTAGAAAGGCCTCTTTATGCTGTGGAGGAGCGGGTGGTTTAGAGCTGCCAGCAGCCCAGCCCTTAACCACGGTGCCACCAGGAATCCTAGATACAGGGAAGGTAGTTTTTACTTAGAAGAAAACCCCAAACAAAAACCTTACATGCTACTGCCGAGTCAATTCTGACGCGTAGCCACCCCATAGGATTTCCAAGGCTGTAAATCTTTATGGAAACTTGTCCCACGGGGTTGTGGGGTCCGAATCACCCACTTTTAGGTTAACAGTCCAATGTTAATCTACTCTGTCACCCAAATTCTCTACCATCCAGTCAATTCTGACTCATTATCTAGGGCTCCTTTTAATTAGTAAAATGTAATATGAAGGAATGGAAACTTGTTTCATTTCCCTGCTCCTAAAGAGTTAAGACTTGAGCCATTTATTAAGTTCAATGAGTGAACCCAGGGGAATGAAGCTGGTAGGGGTGCAAATAAGGACAGGAAGCACAGTTTGGGGGAGGCAAATGAAGATATTTTCAAAAATCATATATATTTCATTATTCTCTTCCATCCCTGATGCAAATAAGAACAGAACTTACGAATAGAAATTTTATAATATGAATTTATATTTTGAAAAATTTGTGGTCAGAGTGAGCATCAAAGCTTCTCAATCTAAAAACAGCAATAATAGCCTTTTGATGGTTCTACTTAGTTCTTTTGGTGTAGATTCATACTCCTCACTGTAACCTAGAAAGTTCTTCCAAAATTCAATCAAAATGTGAACCCTTTATAACAAATTGCTTTCCTTAAGGGATAATATTAGGAATCTTTATGACTTAGTCACATATTCTAACACACTATGCCGATGACCGAGCCGGCATCCCAGCCTCAGTAGAGAAATGTAGATGTGAGGGACACTGTCCACAGTCACCCTCTAAATTCTAGTCAGTGTTCCATTGACAGTCTTCCTCTAACCTAGTGGATTTTTAACTCACTCTCCTTTGTCCACAGGACCACAGACAGTTTCAGTAGAAGAAAGCAAAGCAAAGCTGTGAGTTGGATGGTTAACAAGACTGACATATGACAGCCCGGTTTTGAGATGGTTATGGGTTCATAAATACTAATAATGAAAACAGCCAACACTTACTTCACGCTTTCTTCATTCCAGGCACTGTTTTAAACTCTTTACATAAAGTCTTTAATGTTATGAGGATCCATTATCTTAAAAGGTAATTATTCTTATTTCATTCAAGAGAAAATGAAGACATGGGAATGGTAAACGACTTGTCTATGGGCAGGACTGAGATCATCTGACTCCAGAGTTCACACTCTAACATTACAAAAGTGCTGGTGCTACGCTCCCGATACACACTCATCAGCTTCAAATACCGATTCTATCCAGAACCTTTTCCCGATTGTCAAGTACATTGCCAGAACTAGTCAGTGAAGAGTCACTCTTCCCCATTTAATGTATTTTGGGTCTTTGTCAAAAATCAGTTGTCTTTTGGCAAGGATACATTTGACATAGAACTAATCCCTAAAATCTATAGAAAACTGCAACACCACAACAAGAAAAAGATAATCCAATGAAAAAATGGGCATGGGACATGAACAGGCAGATCATAAAACAAGACATCCAGGTGACCAAGAAGCATATGAAGAAATGTTCAAAATCACTGGCCATTTGATATTTGAAAGTTGCAAATAAAAGAGATACCACCCCACACTGGAATTAATAGCAAAGTTCAGAAAAACAGAAAATAGCACATACCAGAGAGGGTGCAGAGAAACTGGAACCCTCGTACACTGTTGGTGAGACTGTAAAAATGTGCTAACTCAACTGGGAATAGAAATTCCATATTAGTCAGCAGTCTCTGTGCTGGGTATATACTCTAAAGAGGTAAGTACAATACCATGGACAGACAGCATTGTTGGTAATAGTAGTACTCTAAAAACCCACTGCCATTAAGTTGATGTTAACTCACAGTGACAGGACAGGGTAGACTGCCCATTTGAGTTTATAGGAATGGGAAGGCCTCTCTTCTGAGGAGTGGTTTCAAACTGTTGACTTTGTGGACTGCAGCCCAATGCATAACCACTGTGCTTCCAGGGTTCTTGAAAGTAGCAAAAAGATGGAAACAACCTAACTGCCCATCAGTAGAAGAACAGATAAAGAAACTTTGGTACAGATACCCAGTGGAATATTATACACCCCTAAAGAATAATGGTGAATCCACAAAGCACCACATGGCATGCATGTACCTGGAGAAGATTACGCCACATGAATTTAGTCAATCATAAAAGTCCAGTATTATATGGTACTACTGTTTTAAAATTTTAAGGTAAAAGTTTTCATGCTAAAAGGAATAGACTTTGATGGTGTATTAGTCTGGGTACTTTGGAGAAACAAATCCACAGCAACTCATGTATAAGAGAGAGTTTTATGTAAAGAAAAGGTGCATCACGAAAACATCCCAACCCAATGCTGCCCAAGCCCACAAGTCTAACATTAACCCATTTACCCAACACCAGTCCACAAGTCCTCCACCTCACAAAACAGAGGCAATGATGCCGACTACAGGAGGAAAGCTGAGTCTGAACGAACAAGCATCTCAGCACTAGTAGGGGTCTCCACAAGGCTGCTCCAGCACCCGGGGCTGCATCGGGGTAGGTCCATGTGGCTTCTCCTTGGGGATGTCTTGTAGGAAGTCAATCTTGCAAGCTGAAGCGGGGAACTGCTAAGGCAGCTGCACCCGGTGCAACCATCACAAAACAAGTGACCCAAGAACTAGAAAGGCGAGGCTTCACTACCCATTTATCCCTCCGCCTTTCAACCAGCCCCACATGTGATTATCGGCCAGGCTGGCACAATTAACTAACTCAGATGGTTACTGGAAGGGGGAGGGGAGGAGGGAAAGGGAAGTAATATAATTGAGGATAGATAGGTGTTAATTCGAGTGAAGGGGTAAATAATATTCCCCAAGAGGCAGATGTGAAGAAAAGGAAAAGGGGGTGGGAATGTCAGGGCAAGCTCTAGGGAGAGTTGACGAGTTGCTAAAGCTGGTGAATACAAAGTGATGGTCTGGTAACCCCCATCTAATTCACAAGACAAAAGGAAGAAGGGAAAAAAAGCCGACAATTGTTATGGAAACAGATTGTCACATCTGTTTCCTGCAGAGCAGCGGGTGGGTTCCCCCTGCCAACTAACTGCGTGTTAGCAGTCAAGTGCTTAGCCACTGCCACCAGGGCTCCTTCCTATCCAAACTGACTTTTTATCCAAGATCACTCGTCGTCGTGAAGGATAGAAATTTTAACCACAGGACATATCTCATCAATCTCTGATCCTGGAGAAGAAATAGGAAAGGTTTTGAAGTCTGTTAATGGGGAGAGGAGAGAAAGTGAAGTTTGCTTTGCCAGGTACTTTAGATATGGTGTAAGAAAAGCAGGCGTGCAAATGTTGAATAGAAAAGACAGAAAAGATCTAACAGAGAGATGAGTGGTATGGAATTCATGGGAAACGCAAGTTCTAAACGCAGTTTAGAAATTGACAGAGTCTAATTTTGAGGTAGTGCTAGTCAAGTCTAATTTTCTGACTGTCTAGCGATTCTTGGATTTTCAAGAAGGAAGCTTAGCAGTGGTGGAGGGATTTTCCATGATTGTCAAGCACACGTGCATGGGAACAAGGGTCTCCAGACCAGTAATCTCAAAGAGACTTCTTTTTTTTTTTCTCTCAAAGATATTTCTATAGTGCTCAGGCATCATGAAACATTTATTCACAACAGTGTACCCAATTATTTCTCATTCCTGAAGGACTGCTATGTTGTCTGCTTCCCACTTAAGAAAATAGAGCAGGTATAAAAGTGATTTCTTACTTCCAGACAGCAAACCATCTGGAATAGTTGTCTTTCATGCACATGCGTACACAGACATTATTTGGATGTGTGTTGTTGGAGAATGGAATGAGACATTCCAAATCATTCTGATAAATAATCCCATTTATACCAGTATGAATGATCTACAATATCACCATAAATTTGAATTGATGCCTTAAAATAAGAGAGATTATTGTAAGACATTTTATTATAGAAAACTTTAAACATATACAAAAATAAGACAAGATGATATAATAAACCCATTACTGAACATCAATAATATCTATATTTTTAACTACTCCTCTTTTCCACATTATGTCATTGGAAATATTTTTAATTTCAGAAAAGCAGCAAAACAGCACAAATATCCACATGTTGCAGTACATTGACAGGGAACTGCCTGAGGTTCAGGCTGGATTTGGAAGAGAACATGGAATAGTATATCATTATGAATTTCAGCTGGATCTTGGCTGAAAACAGAGAATACCAGAAACATGTTTACTTGTGTTTTATTGATTATGCAAAGGCATGTGACTGTGTGGACCAGCAGTTGGTGGTTTTGAACCTCTGATCATGGTCAACTATGGATAACTTTGAGAAGAATGGGAATTCTAGAACACTTCATTATGCTCATGAGGAACTTGCACATGGATCAAAAGGCAGTTGTGTGAACAGAACAACAGAATACTGCATGGTTTAAAATCAGGAAAGGTGTGCATCAGGGTTATATCCTCTCACCATACTTGTTCAGACTGTAAGCTGAGCAAATAGTCAGAGAAGCTGGCTTATATGAAAAAGAATGTGTCACCACGATAGAAGGAAAGCTTATTAACAACCTGCAATATGCAGATGACACAACTGTGCTTGCTGAAAGTGAGGAGGACTCGAAGCACTAGCTGATAAAGATCAAGGATTGCAGCCTTCAGTATAGACTATAAGTCATTGTAAAGAAAACCAAAATCTTCACAACTGGGCTGATAGGTAGCTTCATGATAAATGGAGAGAAGGTTGAAGTTGTCAAGGATTTTTGTCTTGCTTTGATTCATAATCAATGGAAGCAGCAGTCAAGAAATCAAAAGATATGTTATATTAGGTCAATCTGCTGAAGAGTAAGAATGTTACTTTGAGGATTAAGGTGTTTCTGACCCAAGCCATGGTATTTTTCTTCACCTCATATGCATGTGCAAGTTCGACATTGCGTAAGGAAAGCCAAAGAAGAATCGATAAGTTTGCATTGTGGTGCTGCAGAAGAATGCTGAAAGTACCATGCACTCCCAAAAGAACAAACCAATCGATGTGGGATGAAGTAAGGCCAGAGTGGTCCTTACAGGCCAGGAAGGCAAGTTGTCGGGAGAAGCCAGTCCCTGGAGAAAGACATCAGCTTTGTGAAGTGGAGCGGCAGTGAAAAGAAGGGCCCTCCATGAGTTGGATTGACGCTGTGACTACACCAGTGGGCTCAGGCATGGCAACAAATGGGATCGGACCGGACAGTGTTTCCTTCTGTTGTTCATGGGGGCACAATGTGTCGGGACATACTCGATGGCACCTAACAATATCAACAGTATTTTACCCCAGTTATCACTGTTTTATCAACACATACATACTCATAACTTTTCAGAACTATTTGAGATGTTTGTATTAGTCTGGGTACTTTAGAGAAACAAATCCACAGAAACTCATGTATAAGATAACGTTTTATATAAAGGAAAAGTGCATATTAAGAAAACATCCCAACCCAGTGCTGCCCAAGCCCACAAGTCCAACATTAACCCATATGTCCAACACCAATCCACAAAGTCCTCCTCCATCTCACAAAAGACAAGCAATGATGCCGACTGCAGGAGGAAAGCCGAGTCAGTGAATGTGTAAGCATCTCAGTGCTGGCAGGGGTCCCCACACGGCTGCTCCAGCACCCAGGGCTGCATCGGGGTAGGTCCATGTGGCTTCTCCTCAGGGATGTCCTGCAGGAAGTGAGCCCTGCCTGCTGAAGCAGAGAACTGGCCAAGGCAGTTTCAGCCTGGCCCGACCATCAGAAAGCAAGAGACCTGAGAGCTAGAAAGGCAACGCTCATCGAGCCATTTATCCCTCCGCCCTTCAATTAATCCCACATGTGTTTATTGGCCAGGTTGGCACATGAAACTACTTCCATGTTGCAGGCATGAGGCCCCATTGGTCCCTTAATTTTTCCTCAGTGTGCATTTCCTGACAACGTTCTCCTACATAAGCACAGTACAAGCATATTTAGGACATTTGTGTGGATATAATGCTGCCATTTAACTTGCAAACTCCATTCAAATTATGATGGTGAACCTAATAGTATCCTTACAGAATTCAGTCTGAGTTGACACATTTTGTTTTCAGGTTTCTTTGCAGACCTACCTTGTTTTATTGCACTTTGCAGTGGCTGCCATGGTTGCCATAAAGGTTTGTGGCCATTGAATCTATTGGCAGGGTTTCCCCAACAGTGTGTGTTCACTTTTGGGTATTTCTGTCCCATTTGGGTATTTCTCACAAGATTGCAAACTTGTTCATAATGCTATTGTACACAATAGACTCCTAAAATCAATCCCACTGCCAAGAATCAATTATGATTCATCGGGTTCTTATTGAGTCTGTAAAACTTTACAGGAGCAGACAGCCTTTTCTTTCTCCCTGAGTAGTTGGTTTTGAACCACTGGCCTTCCAGTTAGCAGCATAAACATTACCGCCTTGGAAACCCACCGGCGGTCACTATGAGTCACCATTGACTCAATGGCAGTGAGTTTTTGAGGGTAGTCCATAGTTCATACAACTTGCTTTGTTGTGACTTTCCACTTGCTGCAGTGCTCTGGAAAAGAGCCGGCAACGTCTCCAAGATGTGCCTGCAGTCTTGTTCCATCGGGAGCAGCTTTCCACTCTTTCTCTGGATTAGAGGGGCTGGACACTCAAAACCTGTCTTGCAAATTGGGTTCATTTGCTGTTTCCTCAAACTTTACCATATATGCGTCACTTTGTTTTGATCACAATCCATGTAAAGTTCATATGTTGTGATGGATGCTGAATTTCTTAATCTACAAAATCAAACCAAACCAAAACCTGCTGCGGAGCTCGTTCTTGTTCACGGCGACCATAGGACACAGTCGAATTTCTCCGTGGGTTTTCTGAGACTGCCAGTCTTTCCAGGGGCAGACAACCTCCTCATTCCCCCATGAAGTGGGTGGCTAGTGGGTTTGAACCACCAATGTTTCACTTAGCGGTCCTACCCTTACCCAATAGCACCACCAGCACTTTCTTAATCTACAGATATTTCCATTCTCTCTCTCTTGCCTTTGCAATTGTTTGTTTTAAAGATATTCATGTTCTTCGGTGACGCAATGACCGTGGTGCATTTTATGCGTTCCTCCATCTTCTGGTGGCGCAGTGGTTACGGGTTAGGCTGCTAACTGCAAGAAGAGCCTTTGAAAGCACCAGTCACGGCTCAGGAGAAAGATGGGACCGTCAACTCTAATAAAGAGTTACAGTCTCAGACGCTCATGGGCAGTTCTCCCTGGTTTGGGCGATTGCAAATAGAACATAAGTAAATGATCTGATCATATATATTTTCATATTTTTGATGTATGTGGGATAAATCACTAGGAAGGGATGATTGTGCCAAAGAGTACATGCATAAGAAATTTTCTTAATATAACTAAATCATCTTGTTGTTGAGGATAAACTGACACTAATACATATATGTCTGGAAAACAAAATTATAGCAAATATTTCATGAAGAAAAGGATGTTTTAACATTTGGAAATCCACTACTTAAATCTACCTTATAATTTATTTATTTTTAACCATTTTATTAGGGGCTCATACAACTCTTATCACAATCCATACATACATCAATTGTGTAAAGAACATTTGTACATTCATTGCCCTCGTCATTCTCAAAACATTTCCTCTCCACTTAAGCCCCCGGCATTAGGTCCTCATTTTTCCCCTCCCTCCCTATGTCCATTCATTTTTAAGGGTTACTAAAAGATGTTTTAAGTTTTCCTTTCTTGCTTAAGTCAAATACATGTATGAAGATATATAGTCCCTCTTTTATTTGGTTACTCGGTGGAATAGTTTACAGAAAAGGCTAGGTAAATATGAGTCTTTTTTCCAATTTTTGAAATAGCAAGTTCACAAGTATGCTCCAATATTATTAACTTAAAAAAATGATTCCTCCTCAAAGTTCCTGGAGGTTGGATTGATCAAAGGGGTGCACCGAAAGGGAAGTTGAGAGGTAAAACAAGGCTAGGGAGGTAGCCAAAGTATGCACAACTAAGCCACATGGTGCTATTTGAGAGTAATTACACAGGGGATTGGTATAAAGTACACTCTATAAAATGACTCCACCCAACACTAATTCCACATTAACCACAGAGGACTATAACCTCAGGGACTATTACTTCCCTAGTTCGTTGGCCTGCCGCACTGGAGTGCTGCACTGTTTTTCACAGTGCGTATATCCTGTAGGGGACACATGAGCAAAGATATACCAACACTGGCCTCTTGAATTCACTGGAATAAACAAATATCAGAGGATTCCGGTGGGCCACTGATCCTACTGGCTTCAATCTAGTCCTCATTCTGCTTAGATCTGAGTGTGCTCTTTAAACTCACTTCTCGTCTGGGGGGAAAAAATAGATTTCTAGAAGAGAGCATGAAAGTTAGGACAAGCTCCAGTACATCCCTTCTGATACACATGTTCTGGATTCCTCCATTCTGAGTCAGCACTTCTGCTGGCGAATATTGTCAAAGAGAAAGAAACAAAAAACACATTACAACAGTCTCACTGAAATGAAAAGCTTTTGCTGAGAGGCAAGGCAATTTGCATAGTGACAATCAGAGGAGTCATTGGCTTCTGAACCTAGTGGCACAGGGAGGAGATCGTTCAGGGAGTTTTTATCAGAAAATACAAAGAACTTCCATAAAAATTCAGTGATTGGTTGACAGGTAATGGTCCCAGAATTGGGCAAGGAACATCTAATAGAATACACATGAGAGAGGGATATTGATGAATTCTGTTTTGATCCAACATTATCTAAGAAAAGAGAGTAGACACTAAGCTTAAAACTTTTTACTGCCCTGACTAACTTCTCCTGTGGATGTATTCCCAGAGCATGTAGGATGGTGTGGTACTTACATAATCTGGTGTCAGTTTGGGACTTGAGAGGATTAAGAGTGAAGGGGTGGAATCTAGTCTGTCAATTGGGTCATAGCCAATGAGGCCTCGGTGTGGGCATGGCCTTCACCTGAGTATTCTGGGAATTCCAGGAATTCCTTCCTGAAAGCGGGAGACACACCCTCTTACTTACTTCCTGAGAGACACTCTCCTGAGAAAAAACATGGCACTACACTGATAGATCCCATGCCCTAGAAACTGAAGGAGGCACGTGGAGACCCCTGCCAGCACTGAGATCCTTCTACTGCCACTGGATCCACAGACTTTCGATCCACTGGCCTGTGATCTTCCTGCATTCGGCATCATTGCATGTGTTTCATGAGTCTGAAGAGGACTTTATAGATTGGTATCGGACATATGGGTTAATATCAGACTTATGGACTTGATCTGGACTGGGTTGGGATGTTTCCTCGCTATTCAATTGCTCTTGTATATAAAGCTCTTCCTTGTGCACATATGAATGTCCATGAATTTGTTTCTCTAGTCTACCCGGACTAACACAGATGGGTCATTTAGCACTGTATTTTCATTAAGCCTAACTTAGGAGAAAAGTATATAAGCTAAGTGATTTAGTATTCTGTTATGGTATGGCTAACTCTGACTTGATAGGAGAGAAGCGGCTTTGAGAAAAAACAGAACCCAGATGCTAAGGAGGAGCCCTTAGAAAGATGTTTGCTTTCAGATCATAACTCTGGTCTGGAAGAATGCAGGGGCAGCCTAAGTCCTTAGATGCAAACCCTGTGATTGAAGTTATACTCCTAGACGGGAAGGCTTATAGACTGAGAACGATGGTAACAAGACAAATGTGCTGGCATCGAAAGGATTATAAAAGCCCCAAGTGCATGAGAAGGATGAGGCAGTCTTAGAGATTTTATTCCACCGACCTTCCAGATCTGTTAATAAATGCAGGCTCTCTCTCACTCTGCCTCTGTGACTCGACTGCAGTGGTCGGTGGCCAGAGAACGGGTCCAGTTACACCCGGAGCTTCAATCAAATTTTAGTGATTGACGTTTAGGTAATAGTTACAAAAGGGGATGCCTCTGCCCTGGAAACAAGCATGATCTTCTCCTTTTATTTGCCTACAGTGATAAGCATAACTGTAAGATTTATCTTAAGTAAGCATTTGTTCTGGGAATTGTTTTGGCTATAGTCCTAAGCAGGGTGTATTCTTAAGCAAGCAAAACTCTCAAGCAAACAAAATCACATTCTCCTCTCCAATTCAGGTAATTTTCTCAAGGTACAGTGGAGAGTTCACAGAAACGACAGAATGCATTTTCCATGGAGTTTTGGCTTCAAATGAGAGCATAGTCACCATCTCCTTTCTGGAATCCTAAATAAATTTGGAGGGCTCTTAGTCAAGGTACATTGGTGTCCTTTTAGATGCAAATGAAGTTTTTAATTTGCTTTATTCCAGGTGATTAAACAGAACTTACTCACCAGATCGGTGATTGTACTGATGTGTTACATGCAAGACAACACAGTCTGCATGTCAGAACTCTACTGGGCTACAGCATTGTTTACAGTAGTTTACTGTCTTAAGCTTCCATCCATCTGGATTTTATATTAAACATTTTTTAATGTTTTTCTTAAAAACACACTGCCATTGAATTAATTCTACATATAATCTCCTCCCTGAAGGACTGACAACAGAAAAGTGGGTGAAGGGAGATGTCGGACAGTGTAAGATATGGCAAAATAATAATTTATAAATTATCAAAGGTTCATGAGGGAAAGGGGAGCAGGGTGGGAGGGAAAAAAATGAGGAGCTGATGCCAAGGGCTTAAGTGCAGAGCAAATGTTTTGAGAATGATGAGGGCAACAAATGTACAAATGTGCTTGACACAAGGGATGTATGTGTGGATTGTGATAAGAATTGTATGAGTCCCCAATAAAATGATTTATTAAAAAGAAGAAGAAGAAGAAGAAGGTGATGAAACAAGTGTCCAATGGTCCCCTCAAGGGCATCCTGGGCTACACTGAGGACCAGGTTGTCTCCTGTGACTTCAACAGTGACCCCCACTTTTCCACCTTTGAGGCTGGGGCTGGCATTGCCCTCAAGGGCCACTTTGTCAAGTTCATTTCCTGGTATGACACAGCAACAGAGTGGTGGACCTCATGGTCCACATGGCCTCCAAAGAGTAAGAGACCCCCTGGACCACCACCAGCCCCAAGCAACAGCATTAGAGGAAGAGAGGCCCTCAGCAGCTAGGGAGTCTTTGTCCCCCAATTCGATCCCCCAACACACTGACAATATTCCATCCAGACCCCTGAAGGAAGGGGAGGGGCTTAGAGAGCCAGACCTTGTCATGCACCATCAATAAAGTACACTGTACCCAGAAAAAAAAAAGTCCTTACAACTAAATGACATCAAGATAATCGGGGAAACTATTGAAGTTGTCAGTGATTTCATCTTGCTTGGATTCACCATCAATGCTCATGGAATCAGCAGCCAAGAAATCAAGTGACACATTTCATTGGGTAAATCTACTTCTTAAGACCTCTTTAAAGTTTTGAAAAGCACGGATGTTACTTTAAGGGCTCGGGTGCACCTGACCCAAGCCATGGGTTTCTCGATTGCCTCTTGTGCATGCGAAAGCTGAACATTGAGTAAAGAAGACGGAAGAAGAATTGATGTATTTGAGCTATGGTGCTAGGGGAAATATTAAAAGTATCTTATTGTCAAAGAATCCACGAATCTGTCTTAGAAGAAGTACAGCCAAAATGTTCCTTGGACACAAGGATGTTAAATCTTGACCTCATGTACTATAGGCAGTTATCAGGAGAGTCCGATCATTAGAAAAAGAAGCAATGCTCGGTAAAGGCGAGAGGAAGTGAAGAACAGGAGCCCGGGCATGGTGGTTTGACATGGTGGCTGTGATGAGGGCTTGAAGGTGACAAAGACTGGGAGGGTAGGAGGGTGGTCCCGGACCGAACAGTGTTTTCTTCTGTTGTATACAAGGCTGCTATGAGCTGGGACTCACCGAACAACAACCACAACCACCACCCTGTGGATATATTGCTGCTGCCATTTTAAAATGATCTTCAGTGAAATTTTACTTACTTGTGATATTAATAATATTGATTGATAATTTCCACTAGCCATTAGGAAAATGCAAATCAAACTCATAGTGAGATATCACTACATGCTTAACAGAATGGCTTAAAAAAATGCCTGCAAGGACAACACTGGATCACTCTTCTATTGCTGGTGGGAAAGTAAAACGGTACTGCATTAGCACTGGTGTAGTGGTTATCCCTTGGGCTGCCATCGGAATGGTCAGCAGTTCAAAACCACCATCAGCTCCAAGGGAGAAAGACTTGGCTTTCTACTCCCTTAAACAGTTACAGTCTTGGAAACCCATGGGGGCACGGTCACTAGGAGTCAGCATTGACTAGCAGGCAGTGAATTTGGTTTGGTTTGGGTTCACAAAAGGCTATGGATGACAGTGAGAGCCCCAAATCTATTTGCATGATCTTCACATGGATTAAGCCTCCATCCAATTTCTTATTAGCCTTGCCTTCAGACAGAGTGCATTGAAAAGTGAATACTTGTACCCTTTCCCCCCAGCACAGGGAGAGGCAGGCTCCTCTAGGGGCTTGTCTGGGTATGTCCTTGATGGAGATCATGGTACCGGGGGTGGCACAGTTATGAGTTATGCTCTGATTGCCTTGGTCGGAAGGCCCAGGACCAGTCTTGCAAACTCTTGTGTTTAACATAATTTTGCCGGCAAATAAGGCCCAGGATGTTCAGCTTATGACAGAGACCAGGTTGATTGGAGAAATTCTCTTTATTTCTACAAGCGCTTGGCAGAAGAAAATAGTGGGGTTTGCTACCTCTAAAACTGCTCAAAGATTCAGCAACAGTTAAGCCACGGACACACTCTAAACCCCCGGTAGGCAAACTGTGGCTCAGGAGTCATGCGTGGCTCTGAAGTAAAAGTGAAAATCATTTAAAGGCTGTTATTCAGATAATGGTGTGTTTGTAAAAGTATATTTATGGCTCTCAAATAATTTTTAAATTGCTGTGGGACAGGATTGGCTCTTCCATCTCAAAAGTTTGCAGAACCCTGCCCTAAACTTTGTGGCAAGTTTGAGGGTATGTTTAATAGGTTTGTTGCAATGAATGAAGGTCTTCAAGCAATGGGACAAAAAAGTCATGATTCACAGGGAACAGGAGGCATCCTTGGGCCTGTCACTCCCTAAGGTCTCAGGCTCCATCGATTATGTAAATGGACTTGCTTGTCCAGAAGGTTTTGTTTGCCCAAACTTGCTGAATTAGAACTTTCTTACTGATTACGTTTTAAAGGAATATTTTGTTCTGGCAAGGGTGAGGGTGGGGGGCGTGGGGGAGCTGTTACATTTTGGGTTTGAGCAAGCTAAGCTGTACAGACTAGGTTCCAAACTGTCCCATTTCCAATATTTGAATGGGTTTCCCGTTCGCCTGCTAACCACAAGGTCAGTATTTTGAATCCACCAGCAGCGAAAGGGAGAAAGACGCCAGTTTTCTATTCCCATCAGCAGCCACAACCTTGGAAACCCACTGGACCTGTTATGGCCTATCCGTGGAGTCGCTGTGGGTCGGAATCTGCGGGATGGCTAGGAGTTTGGTTGCGTAGATGATCAACACGTACATATCCCAATCCTGGTCCCAGTCCCGCTCCGGTGACGCACTGATATGCTTCGCCGGGAGCACAGCGCCCCCTGCCGCCGAGGTGACGCGCCGCCGCCGCGCGCAGC
>NW_022111320.1:1071958-1073571 GCF_000313985.2 Echinops telfairi | reverse complement strand
CGCGCCGACCCGCGGGCTCGGGAGGGCTAGCGTGGCGCCCGAGGGACCTTGGAGGGTTGCCGGCGCCCGGCCGCGCGAGGGTGGGCGCTTTGGGCCCTAGAGCAGGTGGGGAGGGCCCGGGAGAGGAGGCCCGGTGAGAGCCCGGAGGTCCTGTGTGAGCCTCCCTCGGGTGAAGGCTTTTCATTTCATTTAAAAAGGAGAAAAGAAGTGAGGGGTGGCCCGGTGGTTGGCAAGGCTCCCTCTGAGTGCCGTGGGGACCCGGCTCCACGTTGGTCCACGTGGCATCGCGCGTGGGCCAGGGCAGGAAGAGGCGTCTAGCGGCCTGCCCCTGAGTGGAAGCAGGTTCGTGTAAGGGATTTGTTGGGGAAGACGAAGGGGATGTGTTTGGACAGAAGAAGTTGAAGGTCCAGTTCCAATAAAAGGGGGATGTGCGCACTTGAGAGGAGCCTGGTGGCACAGTGGTGAAGTGTGGGGCTGTGCGCGGTCACAGGGGTGGCAGCTTGAACCCACGGCATCCCCGCGGGGGAATGCTGGGCTTCCTGCTTCCCTACACAGGTGCAGTCCCAGAAACACACAGGAGGTCGCTAGGAGTCAGCACTGACTCCATGGCAGTGAGTGTGGGGTTTTTGTTTAGGGTGAAATGGAAGGCGCCCGTTGAATTTCCGAAAGGAATTGTAAGTGTGCTGGGTAGCTGAATAGACCAGTTTGAAGGGAAGTTAGAATGGGACAGTAGACGTTGGTAGTGAGCTGTATAAAGAAACCTTAGGTTGTTTTTAAAGCCCTGATCCTGAAGGAGATCTTGGAGCCGGAGAGACAGCAGCAGCAGGGGGCCTGAAACTTAGAGCTGGGCCACCCTTAACATTTAGAATTGGAGCGATGAGAAGAAGTCAGCAACTAAGAGGGCGCAGGCAGATAGCGGGAGGGAAATCGGGAACGTGAGCGCAGGTTACGCATTTGGCTGCTAACCACAAGGTCAGTAGTTTGAAACCACCAGCTGCCCCTGGGGACCAAGACAGCAGCCTTGGAAACACACAAGGCCTCATTTTGAGTCAGAATCCACTCGACCTCGGTGAGTGAAAGCACCGCTTCCAAAAGGAAGTCAATAGAATAGGGAGCGTCAGCTACTTAGTTTGACTAAATACAGATTTGTATCCTAGCAGGAAGGAATGAAGGCACTCGGTAATTGAAGGAAAAGTTTGTAAGCACACAAAAAACAAACAATAACAAATCCATTGCCCTGGAGTCCTTTCTGACACATAGCCACCCTGTAAAAATACAGTTTCCCAAACTGTAAGTCTTTACTGAATTAGACAGCCACATCTTTGTGTGGTAAGTTGGAACTGTCGACCTTGTGTGGTGAACTTGACATACTGACACATAGATACATTGTTCCAAATAGCCTAATCACAGAACTTTAAGACTGTGCCCTTAAATATCTTTGCAACATCATTACTTATGTCGCTAGTTGTATTTATGGAAGGAAAATGTTAGCTTGTCACTTTTTTTTTTTTTAATCAATTTATTGGGGCTCATACAATTCATCACAATACATAGATCAATTGTGTAAAACACATCTATACATTTGTTGCCCTCATTATTCCCAAAATTCGCTT
>NW_022111320.1:1068918-1071849 GCF_000313985.2 Echinops telfairi | reverse complement strand
ATTGTATCTTATATTACACTGTCCGGCGTCTCCCTTCACCCACCCTCTGCTGCTAGCTTGTTACTCTTAAGGAGTTGCAGGGTTCTTCTTTTTTAATTAAACTCTTATTTGCTCTAATTCATTTTAAGTCAAACACTTTAAGAACATCACTTTTTTTTGCTTTTTTAAATCATGGTAAACATATGTAACAAACATTGGACATTTCCACAGTCTTCACATGTACAGCTCAGTAACATGTTCATCACATTGTTCAATAATCATCCTGATCTATTCCTAAATGATATCATCCTTATCAGAAGCACAAAGTCTCTTAAGCATTGAGTTTTTGTTACTCCCCCCCCCCACACACCCCTCTGCATCTCTGGCAATCATTAATAAACTTTGGTCTGTATTTACTTACCTATTCTTGATAATTCATGTAAGTGGGATCATATAATCATCCTTTTGTGCCTAATTTATTTCATTCAGCATGATGTTCTCAAGGTTTATCCATGTAGTAGGATGTCTCAGAACTTGTCATTGTGGCTGAGTAATATGCTACATTGGTAGACGTTATATGTATATGCTACATTTACTGTATGGCAGAGTGCAATAATAAACACTGATGTACATGTCTCTGGGTCTGTTTTTAGTTCTCTGGGGTATGTATAGGAGTATATTTACTGGATCATGTTGTAATTCCTTGAAATAAATTTCCATAGTTGCTGCACAATTTTTTTATTCCCATCAACTATGAGCATTCCAGTGGTCCACATCTTCACTAACACCTTTTCTTGTAAAAAAAATATTACTTCCCCCAACTATTTACCTATATATGTTTTCTAAAATGCTGTACTTTAAGGCTTTAGTGATAAGGTTTTCTACCAAATACTTAATTTTCCACCACTGACTAAGGCTATGATCAGAGGCACTATGGGCATTGCCCAAGAAGTCTCAGGCTGGTTTATGCCTGCAGGGAACTAAGGTTAAAGCATTGCAATCCACAGAGAACCATACATTGTTGTTATGTATATAGTTACTGTGCATGCCAGATTGCTTGGGACAGACCGGGCTTATAAAATTTTTTAAATCAAGATTAATGGAGTAAGTGGGCAATCAAAGTTTCTTTGAAAATGTAGGCCTTCAGTTGAAGGATATGAGGTATGTGGACAGAGAGAGAGAGAGAAGGGGAAGGCAATCTTTTGTTTCATTCTGTATAACTCTTTTAATTAGTATTTCAATAGTGTGAATAATAATTAGTGAGAATGAAGCCTTACTACATCTCTTTCTGTAGAACATCAGCACTGGAATGGC
Source organism: Echinops telfairi (assembly GCF_000313985.2). Taxonomy (NCBI): domain Eukaryota; kingdom Metazoa; phylum Chordata; class Mammalia; order Afrosoricida; family Tenrecidae; genus Echinops; species Echinops telfairi. The sequence goes on along the minus strand of NW_022111320.1, from coordinate 1,070,556 downwards.
CATAGCTGGAATCGTGTTACTCTTCAGAAGTGTTCGAGTGGTAAGTTAAACAGTGAAAAAAGCATTATCATATGCAATGGATATTTGCTGTAATCCTACCAGCTTTCATCACAAGCACTGTATAATCTTGTTATTTATCTTGGAAGCTTTTAAGTAATATTGTAGAATAAAGGGCATATTTTAAGATCTTGATTTAAAAGCACATCCACTGGATTTTATGGGAAGAATTGCACAACTTATATTTCCATCATTGCTTCTTTTCATGCTTAACACTGAATCTTCAAAGGAATTGAGTTTGCTAGAATATTAAAATCACTAAATTTGCATTTTGCACTTTGTAGATTATTTCAAACGTGCTTTCTCTATAGTTTTTAGAATTAGATTGTAATTGAATTATGTTCCTTAAAACTGAATACTTTATGCCATTTTATGCAGCCCTATATAGGGTTTCCAAGGTTATAAATATTTAAGAGAGCAAACAGCTCATCTTTTTCCCTCAGAGTGGCTGGTGGGTTTGAACTACTGACCTTGTTGTTTGCCATACAGTGCTTTCCCAACAGTGATTTATTGCTCCTATTTACAGTATACTTCTTTCTTTCATTTCATGTCTATATCTAATTTTACACTATCATTCCCTTCATAGCAATAGTCTACTTTGGAATATCCTTTCCAACTGCTGTCTTTCCTCCCCTGTTTTTAATTGTAGACTGAGGTGTGACCAAAGACCAGAGTCTCTGGGGTCTCTTGGGTCTAGTCCCTATCCAACCAGCAAGTCTGGTCACCTTCCTGATTTTGAATTGTGTTCCACATCTTTCTTCCACTCTATCCAGGACCTTGTAATTTGAACTCTTCCAGAGCAGTTGATAGTGATCCCAGGCACCTCTAGCTCTTCTGGTTTCTGAGTTGTTAAGACCTGTGTTAGACCGGGTTGACTAGAGAAACAAATTCATGGACCTCATATGTCTAAGAGAGAACTTTATATCAAGAAGTAATTATGTATCAATAGAACATCCCAGCCCAGTCCAGATCAAATCTATACTTTCAATATTAGCCCATAAGTCCAATATTAGCCCATGAATTCCTCTTCAGTCTCACGCAGCACATGCAATGATGCTGAATACAGGAAGATCACAGGCTGCTGGGTGGTAAGTCCTGTAGATTCAATGGAAGGGATGCATCTCCAGGGCTCTGGCTGTCAGCAGTGTGACTCCATGTGGCTTGTCAACAGGAATGTATAGCAGAGAGAGTGTGGGCCACCTCTGGGGAGAAAGAGAGGGAGTTCCCAGAATCCTCATCAGAAGGCCATGCCCACAAGGAGGTGTCAGTCAGACAGTGACCTAATTGACAGGCCAGACCCCACTTCTACACTTATTTATCAAGTTGACATGAAATTATGTAACTACCACAGCCCACTCCTTGTCAATTTGACACGTTTACACGACTTCTTAGCCATGTGTAATTTCTAAAACAAAGACAATAGTAAAACCATATGTGTGCCTAAACAGAATAAAACTAAAATGCACACAGTTCAAAATGTGCCACCCTCATTTAAACATAATATTCTATAAGTGGACAAAACAAAAATATTCTTTTTTTAATCATTTTAAAAATATCATTTTATTAGGGGCTCATACAACT
>NW_022111320.1:1067641-1068818 GCF_000313985.2 Echinops telfairi | reverse complement strand
GCACATTTGTACATTTGTTGCCATCATCATTCTCAAAACATTTGCTTTCTGCTTGAGCCCTTGGTATCAGCTCCTCATTTTCCCCCTCCCTCCCCTCTCCCTCCTCCTTCATGAACCCTTGATAATTTATAAATTATTATTGTTTTGTCATATCTTACACTGTCCGACATCTGCCTTCACCCACTTTTCTGTTGTCCATCCCCCAGGGAGGGGGTTATATGTAGATCTTTGTAATCGGTTCCCCCTTTCCTCCCCACCCTCCCTCCACAAAACAAAAATATTCTACTCCTAACAATTGCAGTTAAATGAACACTTATACCATAATCCTATAAATCTATGAATATATTTCCCAACATATGAATATTTGTAAGCCAGCCACTTCATGCTTTTATCTTCCCAGTTTTGGGTATCCACTTTCTATACTGCCCACTTACATCAACCCAGTACTCTGAGGAGACAAGCATGTTCTTTGATGTGAAGAATCTTCATTCCAGTTGGAACCTTGTGAGTCCGCATCCATAAGCAAAGTCAAATCAGAACAGGCCATCCATTAATTCAGCAGCAATGTGCATCAATCCACAGGCTCAAATATCTTCATCTGGTCAGGTTCTGGTCAACTCAGTGTGTGCCTCCACACTTAGCTTTATCAGGGTACCCATTGGCCACCTCGCCTTTTGACCATGAGCCCAGTCACAAATTCTCAGCAACCTTACCCACCTTGGGCTAGGTCATGAACTTGAGACCAGCAGACTTGCTCTCATCTTCTCCTCCAGTCCCTGTGAACCAGGTCCACAGGTATCAGTGGCCAGACTCAGCCCCAGTCTCTTCATTGCCGCCTTTCTCCCACTTCCACTGAACAAGTGGATCCAGGTGGTCACCTAGCAGGCATTTCAGGCTGCGTGCAGGCTCCCTTTAACGTTCAGTCATAGAAAGAAGAGTACCTGCATGGCTCTACATTTTTTCAGCTTCAGGCACAAACCCCACTAGCTCAAAATTCAAAAAGCCAATGTTCCTTTTTCCTTCTTCAGTCTCTCAACAGCCGACTAGGCAAGTCTCTTCAAATATAAATGTCCTAAGCACTCAAGGCACTGGTGAGGCTTATCTTTTCAGAGTCTTTTTTGCCAGGTGTGCCCCCCACATATTTAATGATCCAATTTATTGTCTGAAGGCAAGTAGG
>NW_022111320.1:1040277-1066230 GCF_000313985.2 Echinops telfairi | reverse complement strand
TCGAAAGGCGAGGCTCACCGAGCTATTTATCCCTCCGCCCTTCAATTAATCCCACATGTGTTTATTGGCCAGGTTGGCACAATAAACTAACTCAGCTATGAATTCCTCTTCAGACTCACAGAGCACATGCAATGATGCCGAATACATGAAGATCACAGGCCAGTGGATGGAAAGTCCTGTGGATCCAATGGCAGTGGACGCATCTCCAGGGCACTGACTACCATCAGTGTGACTCTTTGCGGCTTGTCAACAGGAATATATAGCAGAGATAGAGTGTGGTCCACTTCCAGGGAGAAAGAGAGGAAGTTCCCAGAATCTTCATGAGAAGGCCATGCCCACAAGGAGGCGTCAGTCTGACTGTGACCTGATTGGCAGATTGGACCCAACCCCTACACTTATTTATCAAGTTGACATGAAATTATGTAACTACCAGAAGACTGATGTTTGTGTGGCCCATTAGCCCATTGGACTAATTGGTTCCAGGTGTCTTTTCTCCCCTAGATAGGGAGCGGCCAGTAGTTGCATCGTGTTGTGACTGTTAGGTGACATTGAGTCAGTTTTGACGCCTAATGACCCTAAGGATAAGTAGAACTGCCTCATAGGGTTTCCAAGGCTGTAGTCTTTATAGAAGCAGGTTGCCACATCTTTTTCCCATGGAGCTGATGGGAAGTTTGAACTACTGATCTTTTGGTGAGCTTCTGAGCACTAACCACTACACTCCCAAGACTCTTTTTCTTTTCCAACTTTATTTGAACTAACACCAAATTAGAAACAGTCCAAATATTCATCAACAGGTATATGGATAAGCAAATTATGGTATATCAGTACAATGGAGTATAATTCAGCAGTGAAGAGGGATGAACTATTGATATATGCGAGACTCCAGACTATAATACTAAGTGAAATTTTAAAGCCAACCCAAAAAGTATAAACAATATTCAGTTTATAGAAAAGTATAGAAAATGAAAACTGTGTACTGACAGAAAGTAAACCAGTGGTTTCCTGCAAGGGGTGAGAGGCCTGGATTGGGAAGGATCCCTGAGGCACATGGGAAAACTGGGGGAGATGGGTATGTTTAATATTTTGATTGTAATGTAGTATGACAGGCATGTGCATCTGTAAAAATATCCACTTATGTACTGTTTTATGTTTGAATTATGCCTCAATTAAAAAAATTAATACTAGGGTAAAATAAATAGCCTATGTGGGATGGGATCAAGGGCAGTGGCCATCTTCGAAAATACAGTCTACCCCTTTTACTAAGTGTTAGCAGCCCAACCCAGAGCACCACATGATAATCTCAGAAAGTTGAGGAGGGGGTCAATTATTATTATTTTCATTTTCATCATAGAAACATGAAGATGTGGTCCCTGGGAGGGTAGAGTGTTTTCTGGGCTCATGTGATGAGGAACTCAGGGGATTTCTCCCTCAGCTGTGACAGAAGCCACTGTCAGCCTGGTAGGCTTCTTGGGACCATTGGGAAGGAGGTACACTTTGGAAAATGCCATGGAGATATTGTGTGGCGGAGGCAGGGGCCAGCATAGGGCACGAGTTTGGGCTTTCCCCCACTCTATTTGTTCTGCTCAGCCTCTGTTGGGAAAGCACGCCAACCTTCCCCTGAGAGCTGTCATGTCACAACTTAAAAGTCTACAGAGCTCCGCGGACACTGCTCTACCTCTTTCCCAGTTAGGAATGACCCAGCCTGGTCAGCTCATTGAACCGGCTTAGTTTAGGCAAACACACAATCTAGGTGAGGTTGGTGAACAGCAGCCTTGGCCCTTTGCTTTCTGCTGAGGTCCAGGGCTCCCTTTTGGACAAGAGAGTGAGAAATACAAAATTCAAAATAGTGGTTACTTCTGGCCATATGTAAGAGGAGAGGGTTGACTATTAAGAGAGTAACAAATGTTTCCTAAATTTGGGGATGGGCTCTTTTGTATGACTCCAATATTATGGAATGAGAAATGATTGTCTATAGAAAAACAGTAGGAACCCTGATAGTATAGTGGTTATTTGTTGGGCTGCTACTGGCAAGGTCAGCAGTTCAGATCCACCAGCCACTTCCAAGGAAAAAGATGAGATTCTTTAGTCTCGGGAACCCACAGGGACAGTCCTATCCTGCCCTATAGGGTCACTATGAGTCAGAATGAACTCGATGGAAGTGAGTTTGGTGAGTGTGGGAGGCAGACAGTGTGGAATATGACTAAGGGAAAAGACACCGGAGTCACTTAAAGGTCTGAGTCCCAGCACCCTTACTTTCTACCTTTGTGACTTTGGAAACGTTATAGCGCCTCCCAGACCTCCATTTCCTCATCTGTAAAATGGAGGTGTCTTGGTTATTGTGCTGCTAAAGTAGAAATACCCAGAGTGGGTGGTTTTTAAAGATAGATTTGTTTTCCCCAGTAAGGAGGCTAGCAGTGGGAAATCTGGGCCCAGACTCTAGGGGACAGGCACCTTCTCTCTGTTGGCACTGGAGGAAAGTTTTTGTCCCGTGAGCTTCTGCTTCTGCTTGATCTTTGTGTGACTTGACTCACCTCTTCTTCTATCTCTTACTTGTTTAATCTCTTTATATCACAAATATTAGATAGGCTTTATTGCCATTTGGTTCAGGTATTAATTTATCCTGTGTTATGTGAGGCTCATCCCTAGGCAGGATTATAAATGAAGGACGGAAGCTCATCCCACTAGTATGATTAATGTGGGAGATGTAGGTTTTAAGATGTTGACACGCCTACAGCCCACATCTAGTATATTAGTATTTTAGTATATTCTTCATGTTGACTTTGGACTCTCATCTTCTTTTTAAATTAATTTGCCATCTACAAGATTGAAAAAAAAAGATAAGCTAAAATCATGTTAATTAAGGAGTCTAATTGATTTTGGAGTCCCTCAGAGGCTCAAGTGGTTCTGATGCTTTTTCAGATGTAATGTGCCCCTGTAAATAAATACTGCTCACATCGATAGCCAGTGCAGGAGGTGGGTGGGTTGTAAAGGCAGTAGGGTGCATGCTTTATTTGAGGAGAAATACAGTAAACACTCAATTACTAGCTGAAAGTTTTGGGGTTGATTGAATTCACCCACAAGTGCCTTGGAAGATCGGCTTTGCTCCTCTGCTTCTGAAAGGGCATAGCTCAGTTCTACACTGTACACCTGGCACCCACATGAGTCAGAAAACACTAACCGGCAACCAACAGAAATACTCAAATTTGATTAGCTCTTTAAAGTTTTTTCTTGCAATTCCAGCATAAATAGGTTAGGCATGCACAATAGGATAGGGACTGTTTAACTAGATTTGTATGATGCTAGAAACTGCTTTTTGATGAAATGTGTTAATATTTTAAGAATATAAGTTTTAGAGAGCAAGGGTCAATTTAATGTTCTTTACATATAGCTTGAAAGAATAAAACAGTGAATAATAATTTCAAAATAATATTCCTTTAAACACTTTTGGTTAAATTTCATTTTAACTCACTCTCACTGCCATCAAATCAATGCTAACTCATAGCGACCCCTGTGGGCTTCTGAGACTAACTGTTCATGGGAGGAGAAAGCCCATCAGTACCCATTAATGTAAGTATATTAATATAAAATTATGAAATAGACAATTTCGAATGGTTTTATTGTATTACGTGTTTTGATGCCAATTTGACATTTTAAATGAAAATATTAAGAGATTATATTTTTATCCTTGTAAACCAACAGACATCAAAATTCACAAGTTCTTCAGATATTCCAGTGGAATTTATAAAAAAGAATGTTAAACTACGTGGACGATTACATCGAATAACTGAAAATGGTTTAGAAATTGAACATATTCCTATTACTTTACCTGTCATATCATCTTGGAAAAGTAAGTAAGGTACTAGGAAACTTAAGATTAAATAGCTGTTTGTAGCATTCTCTGCTTAGGTGTTGTTAATAAACAATCCTTGATAATTCTCTATTGATTATCTGTGAGAGAAAATGGAAACTCTTCATACAAGAATCTGTTTCATCATCCTCTAGATTTCCTTTCTACTTTTCCTCCTTTTTTTTATTCCACCACTCAGTCTTTTATTCAGGAATTCAATCATTCATTCCACAAACATTGAGCCTCTGTTATATTCTAGATCACTGGTTCTCAACCTGTGGGTCGTGACCCCTTTGGGGGTCAAGAGACCCTTTTACAGGGGTTGCCTAAGACCATTGGAAAACACATAAATATTTCACAATATATAATTACATATTTTTTGTGATTAATCACTACGCTTTAATTATGTTTAATTATATTCAATTTGTAATAATGAAAATATATCCTGCATATCAGATATTTACATTATGATTCATAACAGTATGAAAATTACAGTTATGAAACACAACAAAAATAATTTTATGGTTGAGAAAAATGTAAGGACATGAGGAACTGTATTAAAGGGTCACAATATTAGGAAGGTTGAGAACCAATGTTCTAGATCGTAAACTAGCTGTACAATGTTGAGTGAAACAAACAAGGCCTCTCTTTCTGCTACAGTCTTGGTGGAAGAGCGACAGCAAACAAATGAAAAATTGTGCTAAGAACTACAGCATAAAAGAACAGGGTGCTAGGATAGAGAATTATTGAGGGTCGTGGAAAGGAGAGTCTGTATTTACAGAGTAGTCCGAGAGAGCCTTCCTGACTAGTTGTTCACTGGAGACCCAAAGGATGAGAAGAACACGGGTGGGGGTGACATTGGCTCTGTGATAAACGATTTGAAACCTCTGATGGCCAGGACACAGGGATTAAAAGAGTGAGCGGCACCAAATGAGGCTTGATAGCTCATATCTCTGATGGTAACAAATGTTTTTGACCTAGCTGCTTCTATTATGAAGTTGTTCCTTGTCACGAATCTACTTACAATACTATATGAAAGCAATACATATCAGTTGCTATTATATTATGTGCTATCTTTTAAAACTCTTTCAAAATATTGAGTCACAATTTCTCATCCATGCTTGTGAAGCAGAAATCGAATGGACTCGGCTGTAGTTGGTTTTAGTGTTTCTCTTCAAGGTCCACGGTCTTTTCCTTACGCAGCCTGCTAACTCTGCCTCCTCACCTTCTAGGCGTATTCTGCTACGCTCAAGTCCTACCTTTCTGACAGAGTGCTCTTTGGCTGCTCCACTTGAGCCCATGTCACTGTCCCCTCCTCAGCATCATCTGTCCTGTCCTCCACTGTGAACTGGGCTTTTCTTCTAATGTGTGTACAAGACTCTACTGATGGTGTGGGACGGTAAAGCAATTCACACCACAGGAACACAAAACCTAAATTAGAAACGGTAGACTTAAAAAAGAGTTTTATTGGCATATAATGTACATACAGTGCAACCCAATAGTTCAGTCATTCTGAGGAGAGCTGTGCAGTCATCACCACAGTCCATTTTAGAACAGTGTCATCCTGCAGCCATTGTTAGTAGCTCCCATTTTTCTCCAACTTCCCTGCCCCATCTTTATGTAATTAATTCAGATACTGTCTCTATAGGTTTACATAGCTGGATTTCATATACAGAAAAACACACACACACACACACACACACAAAACCAAGGGAAGAAAACCCCCCCAGCAGGAATGACTAAATGAGACAGAGAAAGAGTGACTGCTTCACTAGGAGGAGGATCAAATAGAGCCACACCATAAGAACGAATGGTTCTTACTCAGAGAAGGGCTACAGTTAAGTGTGAGGCCACAGCAGTTCCTATATTTATGGTTTGTATATCTCCCTGGTTCACTTTAGAGACATCGTTATGATTTTATTGGAGAACATTATAAATCATAACCCTGAGTCTTGATAGTTCTGTTGATAGTATTATTTTAGCTAAGGGTATAGAATTTTAAACACTGTTGAGAAAAGGAACTTATGCATGTATAGGCCAGTTTAAAAATTCTCAGTACATGAATTGTTGATTTGTACAGACTAACAGCTTAAGTGACAGCACATTAGTTACACAAACAGAGTTGAGGAGAGGGCAAAATTTCAGTAACATTCGTTCACAAAGGCAGAACCATGTCTGCTATTCTAATACATATGAAAAACAAAACAAAACAAAAATAGCATGAACATAGTAGATATACAGTAGACCCAGGCCACCATTCCTTGGGCACCCTCAAAGGAAGAGATTCGAGCCAAAGTCTAATGACCACAAATTCTATAATCTGCTTCTTCTCACAGGAGGGTGTTGCAGCCTCAAGTCCAAGGTGGTACAGTGATACCTTGGCTGTGCAATGGCTCCAGGCTCAAACTTTCCACTACTCGAACAGCCAAGTTCACACACACAGAATCGCAGTGTTCATAACTGCACTCCATACCAGAAATCCGACTTGAAAAGCCTGGTCAGGCCAAGAGTGAGTCATGCTGCAGTTCGCAGCCGCGCTTGCTCAGACAACATACAGTGCTGTGTACGTGTGCTTTTTTCCTTTTTTGTGCTTTATTTGCTTACAATATCATAACCTTGGCCTCAAAGAAAGTTAATGATACCAGTAGTAAAGCTAAGAGGAAAACTGAGAATCATGATAGAGTTAAAGAAAGAAATTATTGGAGAAATTTGAATCAGGTCTCTGCTTGTGTGATTGAGGAGAGGGCTAAGTCGATATTGTCAACACTTTTGAAGTTAAAAAAAAAAGTGATTAAAACAGCTAATGTAGCAAAAGGTGTGAAATTGTTAAAATTGTTAACCATGAAACAAAGAACCCAGACCATTGAAGAGGTTGAAAAGTTCCTCTTAATTTGGGTAAATCAGAAACAACTTGGCAGCAATACGGTGTCCAAGACAGTGATGCGAAAGAAGGCTAAAAGCCTCCATCGTGAACTTTCAAGTGTAATTTGGGGGCTTTGGAACCAATTGTTTGGTTTTCCATGATTTCTGGTGTTTGCACATGATGGTGGAACCAATTGGGTTAGACAACTGAGGTAGCACTGTATTTCAGGTCCTGAAATTTGCTACAGGTGACTTTAAAGTAAAGTCCACTTTGCTTCCTGGGGTGGGGGTGGGGGTTCCAAATCAGATCCTCCCGATATGGCCCATGAAGGATGCTGTGCACCTTGAAAGGACAGGGTCTAAAGTTCCAGTTGTCTGTTGCCTGTAACCTGGGTTCCCAAGGTCTGGACAGAAACTGGGTCAAAATGTCCAACTGGGAACATGAAAAGGGGTGGATTTTCCCCTTGGGGACTAATAAGTACTATGAAGTGTTTTCCCAATGACAAGGTCTCCCACCTATGAAAAGAGACTTAAAAATAATACTTGCTTTTTCTATAATTTTGGAGAAACTACAGGCATAACTGACCTTGTTCAGTTTATTCATTACTGAACAAGGAAGTGTTAATTGTGAAATTCTTGTTGACCACATTGTATTTTAAATACTCAAAGAGGGACTTGGTGATTTTAAAGCAATCCAATGATCTTTTGTCAAGGTTTTGATCCCAGAAGCTTTGGTCTCGAAGAGGAAGAGAGCTTTTATTGGAAGACAGCTGGGTGGTGTTGATGGCAAAAGGAAGGACTGGCGTGAGACCTCAACACACTTAGCTTCCCTGAACCCATTACGTTGCAGTGAATCACCTAATCTTCATAATATGCTCTGCCTGAACCTAATTTATGTTTTCCTGTAGCATAAAGTTTTTGCTAGAAAAAGTCCCACTGACAGTGCTCCAAGTATTCACTGTAGCTTTTCAATTATTTTAAAATGATTTTTCACTGTAGCGTAGGTGGGAGTCTAACATTTCAGACCATGTCCTCTGTGCTCAACAGTTCAAGCCCCTCATCCACCTGCCAGGTATTCTACCTCATTCTGGCCCCTATTTTACCTTTTCTTTCTTGTGGGCCTCCACCCTCTTTCCCCAGAGTCAGCACTTGTCAACACTCTAGTCCATTGTCTCTTCTCCTCCCCTCCCCCCCCTTTTCCTCTCCTTCTTAGCAATCTCCAGAAGTCTGTTCCCGTTGGTATGTAAATCTCTGTCTTGGTTTTTATCCTTAGAGTAGTGGTCTTCAGTATTTTTCCTTTGTGATTGACTGACTTCACTCAGCATATTTTTCTTTAGGTCCACGCATGTCACGAGGTACTTCAGGTTTCATCATTGTTTTTTAACCATGCATCGTATTCCATTCTAAGGATCTACCAAAGCTGTTGTATCCATTATCCTACTGATGGGTATTTGGGCTGCTTCCAACTTCTTGCTGTTGTCAACAGTGCTGCAGTGAACATGAGAACGTATGTATCTGTTCACGTCACTGTGCTTACTCCTTGAAGTACATACCCAGTAGTGGTATCGCTGGATTGTACTGAATCTCTTTTCCCAGTTGTTGTAGGTGGCACCATATCACTTTCCACGGTGATTGTACATGTTTACAATCACCTACCCCAGGGGATGAGGGTTCCAATCTCTCCACAGCCGCTCCAGTATTTGTTGTTTTCTGGTTTTGCTTTTTTTCCTTTAAACTTGGCTGTAAGTAATATCTCACTGGTGCTTGATTTGCAACTCCTGATGACCAGTGATCATGATCTTCATATATTTGTTGGCCATTTGGCTGTCCTCTGCAGTGAGCTGCCTGTTCATGCCCTTTGCCCACTTTTTAATTGAGTTACTCATCTTTTCTTACTGAACTGTTGTAGTTTTCTCTAGTGTTAGAGGTTAGTCCTTTGTATATATGTCATTCTCAAAGATTATTTTTTCCCACTCTTGGTGTTCTCTTTTGTTACTCTTTCCATAAAGTCTCTGCTGCACACAAGTGTCTTATTTTCAGTAGGTCTCAGGCATCTAGTTTGTCATCCATTGTGTGTGTCTACTCCCGTAATAGGGCCCTTACATTATTCCCTTTTTTTATTGACGAGCCCTGGTGACGTAGTGGTTACACAGTGGACAGCTAACCACAAGGTCAGCAGTTTGAAAGCACCAACTGCTCTGTGAGAGAAGGAGAAAACTTTCTATTCCCGTAAAAAGTCTTAGAAACCTACAGAGCCAGTTCTATATAACTCTATAGGGTCATTTTGAGCCAGAAATAAATTTATGGTTATAGTATGGTTTTTGGTTTTCTCATTGATGATCTTTATAGTTCTTCTATTTTCATTAAGGTTTTGAGTTTTTTCCCCTTAAAAATTTTTTGGGGGGATGGACAGCAGAAAAGTGGGTGAAATAAGACAGCAGTCGGTGTAAGACATGAAAAAAAAGAATAATTTATAAATTATCAAGGGGGCATGGAGGAGGGAGCGGTGGGGGAGGGAAGGGAAAAATGAGGAGCTGACTCTGGGGCTCAAGTAGAAAGAAAATGTTTTGAAAAAGATGATGACAACGTACATACAGATGTGTTTGACAAAATGGATATATGTGTGGATTGTGATAAGAGCTGTAAGAGCCCCCAATAAAATAAAATTTAAATTAAAAAATTATTAATTTTTTTGGGGGAGGCGCTTGCAAATCTTCTTATAATCCATCATTCAATTGTATTAAGCACACACTTGTGCATAAGTTACCATCAACATTTCCAAAGCATTTTCTTTCTGCTTGAGCCCTTGTATGAGCTCTTCTTTTCCCCTCTCCCTGCTCCACCCTCCTACCCTTGTGAATCCTTGATCTATTATATATTATTGTTATTATTTTGTGTCTTACACTGTCCATTGTCTCCCTTCACCCACATTTCTCTTATTCATCCCCCTGGGGGGTGGGCTATATATCCAACCTTGTGATGGGCTTCCCCTTTCTTCCCCCTCCCCCACCCTGTCCCACCATCCCCCTACCCTCATGATATCACTACTCTCATTACTGTTCCTGAGGGTTTTTTCTGTCCTGAATTCCATGGGTCTAGAGCTCTTATCTGTACCAATGTGTCTAGCTGGATTTGTAATGTAGAATTGGCAGAGGAAGCATTCAGGAACTAGAGGAATGATGTGTGTTTTGTCGGTGCTATACTGCACATGGATTGAATTGTCCCTTCCTTGTAACCCTTCTGTGGGGAGATGTCCAATTGTCTACAGATGGGATTTGGGTCTCCACTCCAACCAACAAATTCATGGAGACATATGTATATAAGGGAGAGGTTTATATACAAGAAGAATTGAACATTGAGAAAGCATCCCAACCCAGTCCAGTCCAAGTCCATAAGTCCGATACCAATCTATAAAGTCTTCTTCAGACTCATGAAACACATGCACTGATGCTGAATGCAGGACGATCATAGGCCAGTGGGTAGAAAGTCTTTGGATCCAGTGGCGTTGTAAGCATCTCAGCGCTGGCAAGGGTCTCTACATGGCTTCTCCGGCTTCAGAGGTCTGGTTGCATCAGTATAGGTCCATGTAGCTTCTCCAACTTAGGGCACTAATGTAGTTCCATGTGTCTTGTCAGATGCAATGTCTCCCAGGGAGTGAGCAGAGAGAAAAGTGTCTCCTGCCTCCAAGGAGGAAGTACTGGATTTCCCAGAATTCTCAGGAGAAGGCCATGCCCACACAGAAGCCTCATTCACTATGATCTGATTGACAAACTAGGCTTCCCTGCTAGATGGCTGCTTGTTTAACTTCAAGCTTTTAAGACCCCAGATGCTATATCTCTTGATAGCCGGGCACTATCCACTTTCTTCGCCACATTTGCTTATGTACCCATTTTGTCTTCAGCCATAGTATTGGAAGATGAGTATCAAAGAGTGCCAGGTTATTAGAACAAAGTGTTCTTGTGTTTAGGGAGACCTTGAGAAGAAGCCCAAAGTCTATCTGCTATCTTAATACTTAACATATAAATATATGTACATTGGCCTATATATATCCCTTCCATTATAAATTAATATATTTACATATATTCATGCTTATAGCTATACCTCTATAAATAGCTTTTGCTTCCTATTTCTTTCCTCTATTTCCTTCCTGCTGTCCCACTGTCATGCTCACCCTCCATTTGGCTCCCAGCAATTTCTCTTGGATGCATTGCACTTGATCAAACCCCACCAGGCCTCCTCACCATCATTTTTAGCTCTCTTGTTGTTCCCTTATTCCTGAGTTTGTTGGCTCCCCACCCTGTCCTCTCCCATGTCCCCCAGGGACCACTGGTCCCATTGTTTTCTCCTTGGGTTTGTTTGTCCTGCCTATCTTATATAGAGAGACATAGGGCGAAACAAAAATCAAAAAACAATAGTTCTAGGTCTGTCTGCTGACTCTTAGGAGTGTGTTCCAGTCAGGTGTGATGAGGTGCCAAGCCTTGTCCCATGAGTCAGAAGTCTATTTTCAGGATTCATCAGGGACTTGGTTACTTTTCTCTACTTGCTGCCCTGTTGCACTCCCTTCACGTTTCACCCCCTGTGTGTGTGGGGCAGACCAGGCACAAATTCTACACAGTGTCTCCAGTGCTGTCCCCTGTAGCACTATGGGTCAATGAGGGAATGCTGTCTCTTGGTGGTGCCAGCCCTGCGGTCCTCTCTGTGCATTGGCTCCTCCGAGCTGGGTGTCGTCCCCAGGGCTTGGTGGGCCATGATGAGGTCCATCCTCTCTCTGTCTCTCTTCCTCTTTTTCCCTCTTAGTTCACACCCTTGTGTTCTGGACAGACCCGCCACTCTTCCCAGGCTATATCTTCAGTGCTGTCCTCTGTCTTACATTCTTCTGGGGAGGGGTTAACATAGCTCAGCTTGGGCCTGGCCCCATCATCCGCTCTGTTAGTTTGCTGCTTCATGCCGGTATGGTGCCTTCAAGGATTGGCACTCTGGGATAGGGTCTGGTCCCTGTCTCCCTTTCCTGTGGAGACATAAATGATACCCTCCCCATGGGTGTATTAGTACCCTGTTCCCCCATCACCCTTGTTTTTTCTCTTTTTCTCTTTCCCCCTATCTTTTAGCTGGCTGCCATATGCATCCCTGGGTTGGGTCAGACCTCTGACAAAGTGCCTGGACCTCAACCCAACATTTATACATTCAGTAGCTTATTCTCTATGTCCATTATACTTTTTGAGCTTACCTCAGTAGACTCGTGTTGTACTTGTCCCTTTGTGCTTGACTAACTTTGCTCTGCATAATTTCCTCCAACTCTTCCCATCAGACAATGCGCATCATGCATTCCTCTTTGCTTTTTAGGGCTGCATAATATTCCATTGTATACACCAGAGTTTTTTAAATCCATTCATCAGTTGATGGAAATTACATTAATCCTTTTGATCCAGCTTGAGTTTTTTTTTATACCAGGGTGAGGTATGGGTCCTGTTTCATCCTTTTACAGATGAGAAATCCAATTCTGTCAGCACCATTTGGTGATGAGACTGTACTTGTTTTTCATCCATTCATTAAAGATCAGTTGTCTATATGTTGTTGTTGTTAGGTGCCATTGAATCAGTTCCAATAAATAGGGGCCCTGTATCAAACAGAATGAAACACCTCTGGTCCTGCACCATCCTCACAATGGTTAGGTTTGAGCCTGTTGTTGCAGCCACTGTGTAATCTACCTGGTCAAGGATCTTCCTCTTTTTTGTTACCCATCTACCTTACTAAGCATGATGTTCTTCTCCAGGGACTGGTCTGTCCTGATCACATATCTAAAGTACTTGAGACCAGTTCTTGCCATCAGTGCTTTTAAGGAGTGTTCTGGTTATACTCCTTCCAAGACAGATTTGTTGGTTCTTCTGGCAGACTAAAGTACTGTCAATATTCTTCACCAGCATAATTCAAACACACTGTTACTTCTTCAGATCTTCCTTATTCAATGTCCAATTTTCGCATGCATTTGAGGTGATGGAAAATACCATGGCTTGAGTCAGGCACATTAGTCCTCAAAGTACTATCCTTGCTTTTCAACATTTTAAAGAGGTCTTGTGCAGCAGACTTAATGAAATGCATCATTTGATCTCTTGATTGCTGCTTCTTTGAGCATTGATTGTGGGTCCAAGTAAGACAAAATCCTTGACAACTTCAACCTTTTTTCCATTTATTATGATGATATCTATTGGTCTATTTGTGAGGATTTTGGTTTTCTTTACATTGAGTTGTAATCAATACTAAAGGCTGCAATCTTTGATCTTCATTAGCAAATGTTTCAAGTCCTCCTCACTTTCAGCAAGCAAAGTTGCATCATCTGCATATCTCAGGTTGTTCCTTCCTCCAATCTTTATAACACATTCTTCTTCATATAATGGTCTGTAGGTGGCTGAATTGATTCAGAGTTCTCTAGTTTATTCCATTGGTTTATGTACCACCCTGCTATAACTACTGTGTGTTAGGTTTTGAGGTTGGGAAGTGAGAGACCTCCTACTTTGTTCTTCTTGAGAAGCTCTTTGCTCATCCTGGGTCTCTTCCCTCTCCATATGAAGTTAGTCATTAATTTTTGTATTTCCTTAAGGAAAAGTTGGGATCTGGATCAGAAATGCATTGTATTTATAGATTGGCTTGGGTAATAATGACATTTTCACCATACTAAGCCTTTGTGTCCTTGAACCTGAGAAGCCCTGTGACCTAGTGGTTTTTGTGTTGGGCTATATTGCTGCACATGGAATATTCGTCCACTTTTATAGGTCTTCTTGCTTTCTTGTAGTAGTGTTTTGTACTGTTCTTTGTATAGGTCTTTTGTTTTTCTGGTTAGTCTTATTCTAAGTATTTCATTTTGTGTGTGGCTATTGTAAATGCTATTATTTTCCTGATTTTGTTTTTAGTGCGATCTTTGTTAGTGTAGCTTAGCACTTCTGAGCCAAATATGTGAAGTCCCCATGAGAAGTGCCTTTGTTCTTTCCCTCACTGAAAACCTTGGATCAATTTTAAGAAGCCTGGGTCTTAAAAATAAAGGTTTCTTAATGTTCAAATAATGTTTTGGTAAGATTGTAGTGTATCTTAAAATTTTTCTTTTAAGCAATATGAAATGCTCCACCAATTTGCCTTTCCTCTTTGTGCAGGGTTCATGGTAATCTCTCTGTATCACTCCCATTCCAGTGTGTGCTGCTGAAGCGAGGGCTCTAGTGTATCCTTTTGAACTTGAGTTCACTTCTTCCCTAGAGAGTACTTGACCTTGACTATACTTTTAACTACACATTACATGTATAATGTTTTAAAAGGACATTAGAGCACTGTTTATTTTTTTTGACACCCAATCTTTTTCTATTTCTGGAAATTACACACTTAAAAAAAATTCTAGTTAAGATTTTTCCCCAGGAACAAAGCCTCCTAAATATTGTTACTATGAATTATGAACAATCAATTCTCTCTGGCAATCAGCTTCATAAAATGTATCAAAAAGTTATAATATTGGTATAGATCAATATTTATTGAAATGGAAAAAATATCCTAAATAATTTATTAAGTGAAAAAAGCAGTTTATATAGATCTATTCATAATAAGAATTTATTTTACAAGATCACAAATCTATAGTTCTGTGTATATATATCTATTTATTATATTGATGCACACACACTTATTGCAGAATATATATATACACACACACACACACACACACACACACACACGCACACAAATATATCTGGGAGGATTTTTTTGTTTTCTACTGGGAGGATTTTTTAAAAAGGTTAAATTAGTTAAATCTTACATCTTGTTCTGAGAGTTATTACAATGGGTTTTGTAGTTTGATTCCATCTGTCCTACACTTGTATTTAAAAAAAAAAACCTCGAATACAAAATACAACCTGCTTCTAGAGCATTTGGGTATTTATAAATAAGCACATTATAGTGAGCTATTATTTTGTGCCACATTACTTTGGAATTTTCTTTTGCCACATGCTACAAACTCTTTTTTACCTCAACTTTTTAGAAGACCCATGTGGTGCTTTGCTGGTTAAGCTGGCTGGGGTAGAACTCACTGAGACTGGGAAGGCCTGGTTACAGAAAGAGCTGACACCTTCCCAGCTACTTTGGTTCCAGCTTCTTGGAAGGGAGAATTCAGCCCTCTTTTGTTACCTATTAGTGAATAAGGTAAGCACTGTGAAAATACAGCAATATTTCATTCTTATTTTTATATTTAAATGCTTATTTATGAAAACTTTGATTGCATAATAAGACCTTATGAATCTTTTTTCTCTTTAGAATTCTACTACTAGTGACTACAGAGAATCAACTATATTAAAATACTTCATATTTAATTTTTATTAATATTTTAGTTACAATATAGGAAGGAATAGAAAATTAAGGAAAAGGAAACAAAACTTTCATGTCATTAATGAGTGAGCATGCTAATTTAAACAGTATCTTTTATACTTCCTTATGCATGGATAAATTACATCACACTTGTTATTAGAAACCACTTTTAAAATGAAGCTTGTTAACTGAAGACTACAAAGAATATGGCAATTTCTATAACATAAATATTGCTCAGGTTGCCTGGGTGTACAGATGTTGGATCGTTAGAAACTGAGCATATTTATTATTTATGACAACAGCCAGTCATTTATAGATGATGCCTCAGAGTCATCCTACCTTTTTATTGTTCATCACCATCATGTGAAGGGATGCCACTGTCCTTCGATGTGCCTCCTTCCAAATTTCTTTTAGTGATAGATTCTGAATCACCTCAGTGCTGTACAGCTCTTACAAGGGTGGTGACGATGATTGCAATAATGCAGAAACAAGCTTGTAACTCAGTATCGAAGTAACCAGGGTAAACTTTGCATCTCGACTGATTTCTAACCATATAAAAACATGAATATGGGTAGTCACTGAAAGAGGATTAAGAGCAGTTTATGATTTGACAGCATTAGGTTTGGATTTTGATTTTCTTATTTTTAAAATCTATTATTATATAAAAGCTAATCTGGGAAATGTTTTATTAAAAAAGGGGGAAATGTTGTTGCTAGCCGTGACATAGTAGAACTGACCCATAGGGCTTTAAAAAAATAAAAAGATCATTTTATTGGGGGCTCTTACAGCTCTTACAACAATCCATATATCAATTCTATTGAGCATATTTGTACATATGTTGCCATCATTATTTTCTAAACATTTACTTTCTATTTGAGCCCTTGATATCAGCTCCTCTTTTCCCCCTCCCTTCCCCCCACCCAGTGACCCCTTGATAAATTATAAATTATTATTATTTTCCTATCTTATACCCCAACTGACCACTGTCTCTCTTCCCCCATGGTTTTTGGTGTTTGTCCCCCTGGTGTGTATGTGTGTGTGAGTTTTTCTGGTTATGTGTTGATCATTGCAATCGGTTCCTTTCCATGCCTCCTCTCCCTACCTTCCTCCTACCCTCCTAGTATTGCTGCTTCCATTCCTGTTCCTGGATTCTGTGTGTCCTGAGCTCTTATCTCTTATCTGTACCTGTGTACCTGCTCCGGTCTAGCCCACAGTGAAAGGCAGCACTGGGGTCATGGTAGTGGGGGTGAGGACCCATAGAGCTTTCTTGACTGCACTCTTTACAGGAGCAGCCCTGCTAGCTTTTCAGTTAGCAACCGAGCTGATAACTGATTGCACCACTAGGGCTTCTTTAAGAAACAAATATCTCATATTAAAAAGACTGGGAACATAACTATTTTAATTCTTAAAAGTTTCTTGAATTAATA
The DNA here is from genome assembly GCF_000313985.2 of Echinops telfairi. Taxonomy (NCBI): domain Eukaryota; kingdom Metazoa; phylum Chordata; class Mammalia; order Afrosoricida; family Tenrecidae; genus Echinops; species Echinops telfairi. The sequence goes on along the minus strand of NW_022111320.1, from coordinate 1,049,757 downwards.
ATAGAAAGTCTAGTTAAATCATTTAAAAATTTAAACTTTTTATTTGTGAATTAGGTGATATTTTATAGAGCAGATTATCAGTTTTACATTCAATAATTCATAAAGATTTTGTTTCAACTCATCCATCGAAATCCTCTCAATGTACTATCACTTAACCTACTTCGTCCCTGTGTTTTCTGTTTCCATCACTTTACTTGTCCTTTGCCCTAACATGGGAGTGAGTTTAATTCTTAGAAGTGGAGGGTGACTAAGGGCCATAATCTTGGCTAGTTCATCAGTCTCCATCTGCCCAGTAAGACTGGTCTCATTTATGGAAATCCTTTAATTTTTGGATGTTCACATCATATTCAGGTCCTTCACAATAGGAATTATCCAAAAGTTAGTGTTTGAAGCATCCCACATTTAAAATTAACTTATTAATACAAGCTTATTTAAAGTATACAGTGGCCTTGTAAATATAATAGCTTTTCTTTTATGCTGAGTATAATTGCCAAAACAGGAAATGATTGTGATGATGAAAATATAATAATAATAATAATATATTTAAGTGTTTGCCATATATCAGACACTGAGCTGGGCACTTTGAATATGATTTCGTTTATCCTCAAAACCATCCTGTGGGAGCGTTGGGTTTAGTCCTACTTCTAGGTGGAATTGTAGGAAAGTCCATGCCGTGAGCAGTCAGAGTAGTGGAGGAGCCTGTGTTGAGGTTTACTAATGGGTGAGATTGAATTGCTCTGATTTTAGTTGAACAAGTTAGCTCATAATTTTTCTTAATTGAGAAAAATAGGACAAACCTTCACAAATTTTATCTACTAATTTACCATCCTTTGCCCAAGTGTTACTGTATTTAAAGGAACAAAAATTACTTTGTTTCTTGATGGCTTTAGAAAAGTCTCTCCCAGTTAAACCCTGAACTTTTCAGAATTGAATTGAATTACTTTTCTAATGGAGCTTTAAGTTATTAGTGCTTAAAATTTTTTTTTATGAATTGTTTTATTGGGGGCTCTTACAGCTTTTCTAACAATCCATGCAGCAATTGTACCAAGCACCTTGGTACAGATGTTGCTATCATCATTTTCAAAATGTTTTCTTTCTACTTGAAACCTTTATATCAGCTCCTCTTTATTCCCTCCCTCCCTCCCCCTTCCACCCTTGTGAAACCTTGGTAAATTATAAATTGTTATTGTTTTAATATTTTATACCATCTTTTGTCTCCCTTTACCTACTTTCTGTTGTTCATCTCCTTGGGGTGGGGCTGTTGGGGGGTTAGGGTTATACGTTGATCTTGAACTTGATTTTCTCTCTGAAATAAATCCTCAAGGGATTGTAGAAAAAGCTAAGTGGGCTCTTGTTTCCAATGAGTGAAAACAGTCCTATTTGTTTTCATTCAGAGCCAAAACAAACAAAGTCACTGCTCCTGAGTGGGTTCTGACTCATCACCCTGTAGGACAGGGTAGAACTGCTTCTGTGGGTTTCAAAGACTAACTGTGTACAGGAATAAAAAGCTCAGTCTTTCTCCCGAAGAGTGGTGGGTGGTTCAAACTGCTGACCTTGTGGGCAGCAGCCCAACTGGTAACCACTCTGCCCCCAGGGTTCCTTTGGCTTCATTAGGAAGTGAGAAATCTCTCTCTCTCTCTTTTTCAATTAAAAGATCATTTTATTGGGGACTCTTACAACTCTTGTTATGATCCATACATCGATTGCATCAGGCGGATTTGTACATGTGTTGCCTTCATTCTTTTGTAGACATTTACTTTCTATTGAGCCCTTGGTATCAGCTCCTCTTTTTTCCCCCTCCCTCCCAACCCACCCTCATAATCCCTTGATAGATTATAAATTGTTATCATTTTCATATCTCACACCGACCACTGTCTCCCTTCCCCATGTTTTTGTTGTTCTTCCCCCTGGAGAGGGGTGTATGGTTATGTATGTGTCGACCATTGTGATCGATTCCCCCTTTCTCCCTTCCTCTCCCCCACCTCCCCCTACCCTTCTGGTATCACTCTTCCCCCTCCTGTTCCTGAATTCTGTGTGTCGTGAGCCCCCATCTATACCTGTGTACATGTTCCGGTCTAGTCTGAATTGAGAGGCAGCACTGGTGAGGGATGAGGACGCCTCAAAGAACTAGAGAAATATTGTGTGTTTCACCGATGCTTTACTGCACCCTGGTGACTCATCCCTTCCCTGTGGCCCCTCTGTGGGGTTATTGTTCCATTGTCTACAGATTGGCTGTGGGTCTCTGCTCCTACCCCCTTTGTTTGCAACAATATGTTTTTGTTTGTTTGTTTGTTATGTGTCTGCTGATGCCTATTACCTGGTCCTGATGACTCCTCATGATCACACTGGTGGTGTGCTTCTTCTGTGTGGACTTGTTGCTTCTCTGCTGAATGGCCACTTGTTTAACTTCAAACCTTTAAGACCCCAGATGCTATATCTTTTAATAGCCAGGAACCAAACTCCTTCTTCACCACATTTGCTTATGCAACCATTTTGTCTTCAGCAATTGTGTTGGGAGGGTGAACATCTCAGATTGCCGATTTGTTAGAACAAAATGTTCTTGTATTGAGGGAGTGTGAGAAATCTCTTGAGTGGAATTTCCTACAGGATGACGATTCAAAGACCAGACTATTTTCATGTTATTTATTTTGAGAGAAGTTTTTTTAAAAGCATGACTTACATGCCAATGCCCTTATAAATACTGAAATTCTAGACTTCATCTAAGACCCCTGTGATGATACTGTCTGGTTTGCAGTTTTTGTCATTGTGTGTCCCACCCCTTCCAAACAAAGCACGAACTTGTTTTTATACTTTATCACTTCTGTGCTTCTTTGGGGAAGACCAATGAGTCGGTGAAGAATGATATATTTTAAGATTCAATTAGATTTTGAGAAAGGCCTCTTTGGGGCATGAACTGCTTGAATTTAATAACAGTTGTTTTACACTCTTGTTGGGACTATTCTGCTTTAAATGTTTGCCTTTTCTCTGGAAGACTAAAGTTACTGATTTTAACGTAACAAAGATGCTATCTGTATACTGACAGCTTTATTAATTTATTGGTTTCTGTGATTTTTTAAATTTTCTTTAAGGGTGGCTATTTTAACGTGAACCTGAATGAAGAAATTCTGAGAAGAGGCCTTGGTAAAACTGTCCCTGTCAAAGGGCTAAATCATGATTCTAAAACCTACTGGAAAATTCACAGAAACTTGCTTAAAGCAGAATTAACGGCCTTGAAGAAAGGAGCAGGATTATGGAAGGAAGAGCATGAAAAAGAAAGTTATTTGGGAAAACTCAAAGGCTCCTGGAGAGAAATGTGGGGGAAAGACAGTTCTTTTGTAAAACGTGGACCAAATTTCAATTTGAAAAAGGAAAGTTATTATGACAATCTCAGAAAGACTTATGAAACATGGAAAGAAAATCTGAATAATTACTCCTTAATACAGAAGTTCAGAGAACTTATGAGTCGCATATACTTTCGTAAAAAAGAGTGAAGTATTCCAAGAAGTCTGGAGATGAAAAGAGTAAAATTTGTAAATATATGGATATTTTTCATTGCATTGAAATGAAAATTTCCCCAAATGAAAAAATTAGTAGTTTAATGGTATTGAAATATTAGAACATCATTGTTATTATAAATGACATCAGAATTAACATTAAAAATAGTGAGTAATGTAATTCTATGTGTATTTAGGAAAAAATAATGTCTATTTTATATGTGTTCTGAAGATTCACTGACATCGAGTCATTGTTGACATATAGTGACCTCCTCTGGGTTTCCAAGGCTGTAACTGTTTATGGGAGGAGAAATCTGCTGGTGGTTTCAAACTGCCAACCATGTGAATTGCAGCCCAACACATAACCACTACACTAGCAGGACACCTGCTTGTTTTGTAGATTACATACTTTGAAAAGAGTAAAATTTGTAAATATATGGACTTTTCACTGAGTTGAAATGGAAACTTTTCCAAATGGACAAATTAGCATCTAATTGTATTGAAAATTAAAAAGATTTAAAAATTATAAATTACATCAATTAATTTTAAACAAATTTTGATTACTTTATATGTGTTTAGGAAACACATATATGTTTATATGTGTATATTTTATATGAGTTTAGGGGAAAAAACCTATCAGATTGTAAGTTAAAATATGTAATATAAGTGTTTTAAGAACTGAACTACTGTGTTATTTTGGGCAGCCATAATTTTTATTGAAAGCGATTTTTGTTTTATTTTTATAGTTTTATCAATTTTGAGTATTTATAATAAAACACTTATCAACAAGTCAGTTCTACTCAGCAACCCTATAGAAAGTGTGTAAGACTTACTCTTTACAGGAGCAACCAGCCTCATCTGTCTCATGAGAGCAGCTGGTGGGTTTGAACTGCTGACTTTGTGATTAGCAGCACACTGCTTTTCTACAGTGTTACTAGGACTCCTTATAATAATTTGGAGGGTGATAACAGGGAGAAATTAGCCATTCTTTCTTGCTAGAAAGGGTCAAAATACTCTTTTCTTACAGCATAACCCCAGTTTATCAGCAGCTAGGAAACTGTTGAGAGGTTATGTCTGGTCTCCCACCTGCTGCTCATCTGCTGGTGAATTGGGGGCGATGCTGCGAGAGAAGTACAGGCAGACCTTTTGTAGCCATACAGAATGGCTAATTTCTACTTATGGTTACCCCACCCCCAAAAGGACGCAGGTGACCCTGAATATGTGTGTACTATGAAATTATCAACTGTAACATTATTTCAAGTTTACCTATGTATATATGATTGTCTATATGTATTTATGTACAGATGAAAAGTGTTCAGTAATATATTTTTAGTTTATTACCCTTAAGTATACGATCATTGAAATACAGCTTATCATTTTAAGATTCTTTGGATTGGAGAGAAATGCTTCTTTCAAAAAAAATATTTTAAGTAATGTCACACAAGTAGACACTGAACAACTTGTTGAATGGAACAATGCTTTGATTGAATTTTATTTTCCAATTGTTTGTTTCTAATATATGAAGACAAGGAGTATTGCTACAAAATCCTAGAAAGCTCTGTGTTAAACAAAAATATCAAAATTTAAAGCTATTTTTCCCCCCAGCATCTCTTCCATCTGGCTCGAGAGCAGTGGGTAGTGAGCCCTTTGAGGGTCGAACGACACTTTCACAGGGGTTGCCCAATTCACAACAGTAGCAAAATTATAGTTACGAGGTAGCAACGAAAATAATTTTATGGTTGGGGGGTCACTACCACATGAGGAATTGTATTAAGGGTCGGGGCATTAGGAAGGTTGAGAACCTCTGTTCTAGATAGTTCTGAAGATGGTGTTTCCATCTCTATTAGTTTCCCCCAAAGGATTCTGTGCTCTTTAGTTTACACCGATCAAACAGCAGTTTTGTCATGCTCAAGGGACTCAAAATGTGTTCCTTTTGAAAGGTTATTGAGTTTGGGGAACAGAAAGACTCCTCCAAGGACAATATCTGCGCTGTAGGGTGGGTGGATCAGGTTTCTCACTGAAATCGCTTAGGGCAGCCCCTGGCTTCAGTCAGAGGATAAGCAGTTGCCAGTGCTGCCTGGTTGGAAAAAAATTCTCATTGCAGTTTTCCTGCCCTTTTCCTCACGGATGCAGTTTTCATTTCTCTTAAAGCTTCTTTTTAATACGTCTCGATGGTTGTCTTGTGCCCTTTGAGGAAATCTATCAAGGCTACTTTGGGAGCCCCAACAATTGCCAGAACTTTCTGAGCTGACCTCTCAGCCTTGAGTTTAACTGGCACAGCGGCTTCTCTGGAGAGCACAGCTCTGATTGGACCTTTTTTTTGAAGGTTCCCTAAGAGGAGGCTTTGACCAGTGTTTTACTGAGAGAACTTAAAGACACCCACTGATGGCAGAGACGTGTTTAAACATGTTTTATTGGAGAACAAGCCTGTGCACGTATAAAGTGGAGCACTAGGAGCCGTATTTTGACTTGCCCCAGTACAAGAATACAATTTGCTAAATTCACTTGCTAGTTCTTTTGATTGTTTTGGAAGTTTCTTTATGAGTTTGTTCTTTAAATAATCTTATCATCAGAAACTAGGGTTAGTTTAACTTCATTTCTAATCAGTATGCCTTCCCTTCCCCCTCTTTAGCCTTATGTAATCCTGTACTATGTGAGTAGATGTGACGAAAGCAGGTGTCCTAGCCTGGTTTCAGTGGAGACAAACAGGCAGGAAAGCTGGGTGAATGCAAATGGAGAACCCAGAATGGAAGAAGAATCAGGATGAAAATCCACATTGTGATGTTTGCAACAAATGTCACAAAATGCTCCATGTCTAAACCTTTGGGAAACTAATATTCTTTGCAAACGTTCATCTCAACCACAATAAGACATTTAAAAAAAACTTATGAACCAACTCTCTAAGAAAAGTCAACGCACCATTGTACAACGCAGAGGTAAAATAGCATGTCCCTACTGCACAACATTATCTTATTCAACTGGTCAGGGGTGTGATGACTTCCAGCCCTGGAGGTATATGAGTTGCTTAGCCAATATACATGACCCAGTTCTGTTCTCTGGGAAGGTTGCCCTTATCTTCAGGACCATGTCTGAAGGAGGCATCAAGGAAGATCTGCCCTGTAAGAACAGGACCCTATGAATTGATGGTAGTGAGTTTCCTGTTTGAACTAGATGCAAGTCAGACCAGGATAGGGGCCCCTCCACAGATGGTGACTGTAGCAAGGTTGCCTTCCCTGTCTAGTCTCCACATGGCCTCTGGCAGTGAAGCCAGGAAACCCTCCAGACATGGCCCCAACTCAAAACTATTCTGTGTGCTAAACCATTGTACAAATAAAGACATGTATGAAGAGTCTGGGAGCACGGCTACCTCATGGTCAAGAAGTGACACTGCCAAGGTAAGGGACAGGTATCAGGAGGGCTGCCTGCCACTTGCCCTTATTCACTACCCAACATTAACCTTTTTCCCCCTAGTTGTTCCTAACTGAACACACTTCTGTGTCTGGAGAACCTGAGACATGTCTGGAGATAAACCTGAGTCCTATCCCCTCAGTGATCACACACACACACACGTACATCTATACACATACTTTAGATATGTTACCGGGAGAGACCAGTTCCTGGTAAAGGACATAATGCTTGGTAAAGTGGGGATCGTGAAAAAGAGGAAGACTTTCAATGAGATGGATTGACAGTGGTTGGAACAATGGGTTAAACATAACAGTTATGAGTATGATGCAGGGTTGGACCATGTCTCTCCTTCCCCCACCAAGTAAATGCTCCCCGAAATACAGGATCTGGCATATACTAAGCATTTAATAATAGCTTACGTAATTGTCTGACTGGTGTATTAAATGAGTTGAAAATCTTTTTCCATTTAAAACAATTTTTTTCTTCCCCTTTACAGTGTGCTGTTTGGCCTGCTAATTGCCATGTTGGCAGTTCAAACCTACCAGCCACTGCTCCTGTAAAGGTTTACAGCCTAGAAAACCCTACACAGGGTCACTATGAATCAGAATCAATTTGATGGTACCGGATCACCTAAGTTAATAAGTGCCTACAGTGTACTTAGTGGTTTACCCTCCCATTCCTTCTATCCCCTGGTGTGATGGTCAGGTTTCATATCAACTTGACTGTGTCAGGAATGCCAGTGATTTGGCAATTAAAATCTAATTCCTCATGAAATTAGGGAACCCAATGTAATCAACTCCATAATGGGATCTGCTGTGGACAGTTAATCAGCTATGAAAAGTATAGGGCTCTTGCTCAGGTGGGGAGCTTGCTTGCTTTTTCCTGGGGTTGGATCCTGCACCTGGCTCTTTGGTCTCCAGTTCTTTGGATATGAGCCAATGGTCTGCCATATATCCGGATCTGGAACCATAAGCTGCCTGCTATCTGACCTGCTGCCCTTGAGTTCATTCTGTTTTCCAGTCACAAACCTGGCTTCCTGACCTTGGATTGATTTGTCTCAGTTTTTGCTGATCTTGGGTTTATCAGCTACCAAAGTTCTGTGAGTCCGAACACTGACCTAAGGACTTGGTACTGGGCTGGACCACTTCTGCAACTTTGTGAGCCATTTTCTTGATCTAAATTTCTCTCTCAAAACACACACACACACACACACACACACACACACACACACACACACAACACATACACGTCACTAGTTTTGTTTCTCTAGAGCGGAATCAGCAAATTTTTGAGATGGAAAAGCCAATCTTGTCCCTCAAAACAACTTAAAAATTATGCAGGAGCTATGACTATATTTTTACAAGCAAATCACCATTATCTGAATAATAATTTTTCAGTTTTATGTCAGAGCAATATATGTATGTATGTACCGAAAGAGCCATATGTGGCTCTAGAGCTGCAGTTTACAGAGCCTTGCTCAGGAGAACTTGGCCTAACGCACCCACCTGGTCACCGTCAAAGAATGTTTCTGTTAGATGGAATCTTGACTTTTTAATAATAGGATCTCATACAATATTTGCCCTTCAATGATTGACTAATTTCACTTGGCATAATGTCCTCCAGCTTCATCCATGTTATGAAGTATTTCACTTATTCATCACTGTTCTTTAATGTTACATAGTATTTTGTATATGTACCAGTTTTTTTATATCCTTTTCCATGAACGGACATGTTTCCATCTTTTTTGCTATTGTGAACAGTGCTGAGATGAACATGGGTGGGCATGTACTTAATTCATGTTATGGCTTTTTTTAAAAGAATATATATAAAATACTGGAGCTGTTGGATGATATGGTATTTCTATTTCAAATTTCTAAGGAAGGCCAGGCCATTTGGACAGTGGTTGCATCATTTTACAGTCCAACAGGAGTATGTGAGGCTTCAAGTCTCTCTACACTCTTGCTAGCATTTGCTATTCTCTGATTTTTGAACGCTGCTATTAATGTAAGGGTGAGATGCTGTCGCATTGTTTTGACATACATCTCTCAAATGGCCAATGGTCTGGAACCTTTCTTCATGTTTGTTGGCTGCCTGAATAGATTCTTTGAGATGTCTGTTCACATCCTTTGCCCATTTTAAAATTGGGATTGTCTTTTTCTTGTTGAGCTGTTGAAGTATTCTGTAAATTTTAGCATTTAATCAATTGTCTAATAGATCGTTACTCAAATTTTCCCCATGGTCTGTTGTTCTTTGGTGAATTATTTTTATTTACCAAGTGTCTAAATTTTAAGAGGTTCTAGTTATCTAATTTGTTTTCTGCTATTTCTATGTTTTCACTTATTTTTGATAGTAAGTGCATATCTATGCCATGTGTTGTTCTTTTTAAGTGCTATCAAATCTATTCTGACTTAGAGCAACTTTATGTTCAATAGAATGTGCAATTCTGTGAATTGCATTATAGACATGATACAATAATATAACATGCATAATATATTAGGATATATGAGGGTGTACACCCCAAAATTGATTTTTTTCCCAAAGCTCAACAACCTTATCACCTTCAAAATAGTCTTCATTA
>NW_022111320.1:1038234-1039587 GCF_000313985.2 Echinops telfairi | reverse complement strand
CTGACTGCGTGAGCAGGTGCATTGTCGTGGTGGCAAAACCTGTCTGCCACACACACACACACGCACACACACACACACACACAAAATCAGGCCCATTTTGGTCACACACTGTTCCACTATCTTTTCAGAACCTCTAAATAGAAAGCATGATTCACAGTCTGACCTGCTGGAATGAACTCTGAACATTCTACGAGTTGACCTTTTTGTTCAGGAAGATGACAGACGTCCAGAAAGGTTTGTCATCAATCGACATTTCACCTTTTTTGAAAGGAGAAAACCACTGGGACACTTGAGCTTTTCCCATAGCACTGCCCTGGTAAGCTGTGTTCAAGATCACACAGTTTCTGCGGGAATTTTCCTGAGCAGGGATGCATAATATAACTCTCCAAGCCATAACCTTTGTTATTCCCACTAAATAGCCCAGGTTTTCCTAGTGGGCCTGGGTAAAAAGGTTGGGTCTGGGGAGATGCCAATTGGATTATGTGATTCAACTGTGAGTGATAACAGGGTTAACTGTGATTGCCATTCTGCCAGCTAATGAAATGAGCCATCTCAGAAATGGGAAGGGGGATTCTCACTACCAGCAACCCAATACAGTATAGGGTTTCCAAAAGAGGAAGTATCAAAAGAAGATGGAGAGAATACACAGAGTAACTGTACCAAAAAGTATTAGTTGACATTCTACAATTTCAGGAGGTAGTGTATGAGCAAGAGGCAATGGTAGTGAAGGAAGAAGTTCAAGTTGCACTGAAAGCACCAGTCAAAAACAAAGGTCTAGGATTGATGGAATATTATTTGAAATGTTTCAACAGGCTGATTAAGTACTGGAAGCACTCACTTGTCTATGCCAGGAAATTTGGAAGCAGCTACTTGTCCAACTGACTGGAAGAGATCCACATTTGTTCCCAGAAAATTGTATTCCAAATTGTATTTGGAATTGTATTCCAAAGAAAGATAACATAACAATGCTGAAATTACAGAACAATATCATAAATATCACATGCAAGTAAAATTTTGCTGAAGATCATCTAACAATAGTTGCAGCAGTGCATTGACTGAGAGTTGCCAGAGAGGTTCAGGTCAGATTCAGAAGATGTGAAACAAAGGATATCATTGCTGATATCCTGGCTCTCGGCTGAAAACAGAGAATACCAGAAAGATTGATCCTTGTGCAAATGACTATGCAAAGGCATTTGGCTAGTGTATCATAACCAAACTATAGGTAGCCTTGAAAATTCCAGAACATTACATTGTGCTCCAGTGGAACCTCTGCATATCTCAAGAGGCAGTTGTGGGAATAGAAAAAGGTCATGCCTCATGGTTTAAAATTCGGAAAGGTGTGCATCAGGGTCG
>NW_022111320.1:1028831-1036355 GCF_000313985.2 Echinops telfairi | reverse complement strand
AAATCATTTTATTGGGGGCTTGTACAACTCTTATCACAATCCATACATCCATCCATTGTGTCAAGCACATTTGTACATTGTGGTAAAATTAGGTGCCTTGGCTGATATTTGGGTCGGCTTATACTCAAGTATATATGGTAATTCAAACAGAAATGAAGTTTTGAAAGTATTAGGCTCCTTATTATTTTATCAAAACATAGCTTATAGATAGTCCTTTATTTCTGTTTTGCATCAGATCTCAGGAGGCACAGTGGTGAAGGCATTCAGCAGCTAACTAGAAAGTCGGGGTTGGTTGGAACACACCAGCTGCTTCACAGGAGAGAACACGTGGCAGTCCTCTTTAGACAAGATTACAGTCCTGGAAACCTCTAGGGGAGGTTCTACTCTGTCCTGCAGGGTTGTTGTGAGTTGCTTTGCAATTGGTTAGCAATGAAATCTAGCAATTAACACCCCATTCTCTTCTTCCACAACACAGTACAAGTAATCTATTTTAGTGCTTGACACACTATATGGTTTTTTTGTGTGTGTGTGTACCTCTTTTATTCTTTAAAAAAATCATTTTATTAGAGGCTCATACGACTCTTATCACTATCCATACACACATCAATTGGACACACTATATTGTAACTACATAGTTACCTGCCTTCTCTCTCCTGACAAAGGAATAGTGAGTCCTTCAGGCTATGTCTTACTAAATTTGTAGTTGTTTCTGCTCTCTTTGTAGCATTTAGCCCAGTTTCTTGCTATATTGAGAACTCTATAAATATCATTAAATGAAAAATAAAGAATGAGAGAAGTGAATCTTAAAATGTTGCCTCTTCATTTTGACTAGAGTTTGTTTTTCCAGCCTAATTTCCCCGCACACAGCCTGTGATCCCACACTATGGAGATTAATTTGCCTTCAATGGTCTGACAGAACATTTTAAAACTTGGAAAGTTTCAAACAAGCACTAAATGACATTTGTATTGGAAGAATTCAAGCCCCTTAAATACAAATTTAGTTCAAATATGTAAATATGCAAAGCAAAAATGAATGGTTTTAAAATGTACCTCTTTTATACTTATGTGGGGGGAAATGAAGCTTTTCAAAATTATTGTTATAATAAAAACAAAACAGGTGCTAGTAATAGAGAGTGCACCCTCCCCAGTGGAGGGCCAACTAGTAGGGAAATAGAAGAGGATTGGATGTCTATTGCTTTTTCTTCCCAACCTTTTAGAAGATGTAGAACTGGCATTCCAGCTTTTTCATCAGTTTCCTTCCTCATTTTCTCTTCACAGCACGGTTTGATCAAGTTTACCGGCACTTTTGCTCAATGTCTCTGTAAAAATGGCATCCTTAGATGATAGGCTTATAATCAGACAAACTATAAAAGTAAGTTTTTCTTATAATTATGTAGGAAGATTCTGAAAGCATATTAAGGGTGGCAGTTATATAATCTCCTGTCAACTTGCGAAGGGGTGGAGTCTAGCCTGCCAATCGGCTTGCAGCTGGATGACCTCATTTGGAGGCCTGAAGGAGATAAATAGCTCACTGGAGGCCAAACCCATGCTCTCTCTGCTTGACATTCCTGTTGACAAGCCACACAGTGACACACACTGATGGAACCAGAGCTCTGGAGTTGGAGGAGCCACATGGAGACCCACAGCAGTGCAGAGATGCTTCCACCGCTACTGGATCCACTGGCATGTGATCTTCCAGCATTTGGTGTCATTGCATGTGTTGCCTGAGTCTGAAGAGGAATTTATCGACTGGTATAGGACATATGGGGTAATATCGGATTTATGGACTTGATCTGGACTGGGTTGGGATGTTTTCTTGATATACAATTACTCTATATAAAGCTCTTTCTTATACACATATGTGTCTATGAATTTCTTTCTCTAGTCAACCCAGACTAACACATTAAGTAATGGTGTTGGGCAGAGAACACAGTGTATTCCACAATGGACATATGTAGCTCTGGAACTTCAACATAGTTTCTTAGGCTGATGAAAGTACTGCAATTCAAAGTCTGGTCAGGGTTAGCAGGCTCTGATCAGCTGGAAGTTGCAGCTATTGGCTCTGTGGGAGGTTTTCTGGAAACAAAACACAGCCTAGCTGTGAAGTTCTTAGGAGAAAGGAAAATGGGCCCAGCCTTTCTCTGACACTATTGTTTCTTCTGAAATACTTTGTACTTCTCTCAGCTCTCCCTCTTCCCAGCGGGGAGAAAGGACAATGAAACAAGTGGGCGAAAAACAGAAAACAGGAACAGTTCAGTTCAATCAGCATGTTCTCTGCCTTTTAAAAAACAGATCTCCTCATCAGCCACATGAAGCTAAATGTGTATGAATTGTTGAATGGAAACCTGATTTGCTCTATACACCTTCACCCAATTCACAATGAAAAATTAAGTAGATACTTTCTACTGGAAATAATCCTCGTTGAAAAATTCTTGAGACCTGTAACTTCGGTCGAAGGAAAGTCTTAGCTGAAGAACATAACTTAAGCATATGCACAACTTTCCAACTGTGGACCCATCCAGTCTTTACAGTAGAGAGTGGTGTACCAAGGCATTAAAGCAAGCGACCCAGAATTCAGAACACTGACTTCTACTCCAGAATTACTCCCGAGTTTAGCAAACACCAGGGCCAATTTTTCTTATTTGTAAGGTGAAAAGTACACCTCTTTGTAATGCCTTTTGACAACTCCTATAAAAGAAAAGTCAATTATATAGGTTTTTTTTTTACCGACAAAAGGATGAATAATCCATTTTTAAACACTGTTGTACTGTCTGCTGCAGAAGACATAAAGGGTCTGCATTAGCCGTCACACATTCTTTTCCTCTGGACAAGGACTACATGAAGACTTTGTTAACCTCTGAAAGTGTTAACTAAGTTGCCCACAGTAACAGGAAAATGTGCTGACATTTTTGAGAGCTCACTCTGTACCAGACACTTTGCTAAGGGCTTCCCACAGACTGAACGCAGTTCCTTTGCAGGCATGCAATTATTTTACTAATCACGATCAGAGTCCCGTGAAAAATGTGTTGATGCAATAATTTTAACGGATTCTACGCACCCTCCTGAGTAGATAAAAGAAAATTGCCAAAATATTAATAATTATTGAAACTGGGTGGCTAATTCGTTATATCACTCTACTTTTGTGTATGTGTGAACATTTCCACGATAGAAAGTAAAAAAACCACAAGACATAAGACAAAAAGAGGTGACTCTCCTTGAGATCCACTACATTCCTTTCTCCCCAGCTTCCCAACTCAGTGTGGCAGTTAGCCACATAAGGGGCACGTGCCTCTTGAGCTGAGCAAGAAATGTTGGGTAGTATTTCCATTTGTCCACCCGCTCATTGGACCTCATCTTAAATCTGCCACACACATCTGGCTCTATATGATGGTTTTCATGCCTTTCTTTGATGGCTGGCTCAGGAGGGGGCAACTGCTCTTTGTGCCTGTCAATATCCCTTCTTAACTTGAGATGGCAAGAGCAGCCCCCTTCCTTTGGGGGCCAGATACTCTGCTACTCTTAACTGGCTGCAGAGGGAGGGTGCTACTCCTAGCACCCACTTTCCATAGCCATCAAGGTGGGTGTATGATCAGAGTCTGGTCCTATCTACACTGCTCATCATCACCAGGCTAATTGACCCAAGTATGGACACATGCTGGAACCTTATCAATTAGAGTAATTAGAGTCCTTTCCTACAATCTGCTTTACAGGTGGTGAAAGTAAGAAGGGCTCTCTTTCCTCTGGATTTGCTAGCTGAACTGATAGAAACAGGGAGCTGTGCCTGGTTATACTCTGCTTACCCCCACCAGTCTCTAGAGCAGTGGCTCTCAACCTTCCTAATGCCGCGACCCTTTAATACAGTTCCTCATGTTGTGGTGACCCCCAACCATAAAATTATTTTCGTTGCTACTTCATAACTGTAATTTTACTACTGTTAGGAATTTTAATGTAAATATCTGATATTCAGGATGTATTTTCATTGTTACAAATTGAACATAATTAAAGCATAGTGATTAATCACAAAAACAATATGTAATTCTATATTGTGAAATATTTATTTCTAATTACAAATAAATGAAATTTTGTCTGGAAGCATGGTGTAGCATGGGTAACAGTCTTCACACCAGGTACTGTATGTAGATGGATGTGCATGTGGGCAGACCGCCTGGAGATGGATAGAGGAGCTGTGTCTCAGTTCCTAAAGACCACCAGAAATAAGTGTTTTCCGGTGACCTTAGGTGACCCCTGTGAAAGGGTCACTTAACCCCCCCAAAGGGGTTGTGACCCACAGGTTGAGAACCGCTGCTATAGAGGAAGCTCCGATGGAAGATCAAAATACACAGTGACAAGCAGAGCAAGAAAGAGTAGGAGCAAAAGTGAGTAGAATGTGAGACACAGATCTCGACTGTCAGAAGTAGTGGATCCAGCCATTCCTGAAGCCCTTATCCTTTCTCCATCTGAAGGTGGAGCATCAATACACTCGCCGCTTTCGTCAGTCTGATTTGGGATTTTGTTATGTGTGAAACAGTCTTGATCAATACAGGACTGACACTTGAAGGACAGGACATTGCTGTTAGGACAGGAGTGTGAACTGCATTTCAGCAAAGCCCTACTATCTAGAGCAGTGTCTGGGATGTGACATGGATCCAAGAAACATGTTGAAAGAGGGATGACGACTCCTTGACATGTTCACTGGTCCCTGTTCTCATGACTCCTTAGTACACTGATACAATAGGGATGATATTCATCTCTTCCTTCATGCATATAGCTTAAGGATTATTGCTGGTTAAAATTTGAGCGTCTTAAAAATAGCTATTTATATTTTTGCACCTCTAGGAAAATCTGCCTTCAGCACACAGATCCCCACTGCAGTTTTCTAAGACTTCCCTCCTATATGCAGCACAGCAGGCCCACCACCAGGCATATCAATCATCCTCCTGTGTATCAGGCCTCTCTTACAGGCTTTTCTGTGATCCTGATGTCAGTGCACATTCTACATCAAGGCAGAGGTGATATGTAGAGATCTGGCAGCTATTTAGAAGGGAGGCCAGGCAATGATATGCCAGTATAATTAATGAGTGTCATCCTTCAGGAAGCAAAGAGACTGGGGGTTGGTAGGGATGTCTTTCACTTGTCAATGGCATTTAAGAAAAATCGGCACAGCCCCTTGACTGCTGGGAGGAGGGTATGTGAAAGGGTCGCTGCAAACTGCTTTCTCTAACTCACTGTGCTGGTGGAGGTCCCTGTGCTGGAGCGAGCAGGATTCCACACCAGCCTTTCAGCAGGGCACATTGCAACCTTGAATTGAGCAACCAGCGGGAGTCTCTTAGACTTAGAAAATGGTAAATTTTTCCTGGGAGATTATAGTTTATGTGACCAGGAGTCCAGCCAGAAGCTGTAAGACATTTGTTTTGATCGGCCTGAAGAAGTGTTACCCTAGATCATTTCTTTCCGGATACACTTGTAACTAGTGGTTAGAAGGGGGCATTCCAGGATCTGCTTTTCTATGGACTCTTTGGTAACCATGGGAGGGCTTGTGTAACCTAGAGAGGCTGTTTACAACCCTCTGCCGAATCTCTTTGTTATTACGCCCTCCATTGTCACAAGTAGGGGAAAAGAGTTCTGTCCTTCTAAAACATTGCTTAGCAATGGTTAGAAATAGCAATATTTTCCCGTTTTGAGTCAGTGTATTTCCCTCTCAGCAATGTTGCTTGAAAAAAAAAAAAAAGCTACATTAAAACACTATGTATGCATCATGAGAGGGCTTCCACAAAATTTGTGGGAAGTTATCTTTTAGTTTGTTTCCACAAACTTTTTGAAGACCCCTCATTTGTATGCTTTCAGCATTTCATAATATATTACATACCAATTTCAGAATGGTTCACTTAGGGCAGAAAGAGGGAAAAAGTCAAAAAATGGGATTTTGACCTTATCTGTAAAGCTTTGTTTAAGGAGGGAGAGAACAAGGGAATTAGATGGGTGGGTGCTGTACTTTTGGTGGGCTTGTAGTACTACATAATTTAGAAAATGTAAACGTTCACAAAATATGGAACTAGATTAAAATTATTTTTGAAAGTATACCAATAATGAAAGGCATTAGCAAGCAAGATCTTTAGTTATGAGCTTTATATTTGGGCTACTTCAACAAGCTCATCTCTGTTTTAGCTATTTATTTATTTTCAGATAAGAGCATGGCAAACAGAAGGGTGGGGGTGGGGTGATAACACCTTGATTGAATCAGGGGTTATCTTGGTATCATTTTGGGGGCCTTTTTGTACCACAGAGATTACAAACAAACCTTTAAAAAAAGGTGCCTATTAACTACAAAGCAAAAAGCAATTTGGGGGCCTCAGAGATATCTGCTTAATTTCGTATAAATAGGAGATTGTGTGAGAGAAGGGACCAAAAGGAAATTTTGGGATGTTTCTCTGTCTGAAGCCAAAGCACCTTATATATTGTTTGCCAAACTGACTTCTCCTTAGAACCCTTTCAGAAACTCAAGCGTGCATTTTCGTGGCTTTTTCCTTTTTTCTCCCTGAGAAGCCAGGGTTGCTTTGAGGATAAAGTTTCTTCTTGCCCATGGTGCTTTGCTGTGACATTGTAATTGCCTCTGTTGAATTGAATAATACAAATGGGTTGTTTCTATGGTATCCGCTAAGTGGGATGAAAAGGTGAAATCCTAGATCTTGCTCTGAGAGGTCATGGTGCTGCCACCCCCACACGAACTGCCTGTCAAAGTGGACACGCAGCCAGGCGCTCTTCCACCTTCCATCTCCCGGCCCTCTCGGCTCTAACTTCTTATGCAAATCCCCACAGCAAAAATTAAAAAAAAAAAAAAGACTTTGGTTTGTGTTTTCCCTAAGCCTAGAAAATCCCCAGGGTTGCTAGTTTTTCTAGGACCTTCCTATTGGAGGAGAATTTTAAACTGAAGGTGAGTGAGAAGCAGCGCCAGGGAGAGTCCCTCCCAGCCCGGCTTTGAACTAACAATGGGGCAGGTTGAATGAAAACTGATAAATGCAAATCCTGGAGCAGCCGAGCCGGATCCCACGGCGAGGCCGTCGGGGCGCGTGGCTGTCGGCGCTCCAGCCTCAGGCCCAGCCTGGGCTCCCGACACGTCCAGGCGCAACTTTCACCCGCAGCTGCGTGCCGGGGCGCAGTTTTCCTCGCCGCCACAGTGCCGAGCTCATTGTGGGCTGGCTGTTCGAATCTCACTTACTGCCGAAAGTACAGGTAGGAAAAAGCCTGCCAGGAACGAAATTCCAGCGCCAGCTCCTCGCAGTCCAGCTTACTGCCCTCTCGGCCTTGAAAAAGATGGATTTCAGCCTAATTTTCTCCATCTTCATCTTCAACTTGGGAAAAACAAACAAACAAACAACAAACCAACCAACAAACAAACAACAAACAAACAAACAGGAGTGGGTATTAACACGGGTGGTTGGGAGTTTTTAAAAAGATGTGTTTCAGACACGTTATTTGGAGCAACCTGCTCACTTTCCAGCCCTTATCAATCACCTCCAACTTTCC
>NW_022111320.1:1021378-1028464 GCF_000313985.2 Echinops telfairi | reverse complement strand
CTCGGCTCTGCCCTGCCGGGTTTTCAGTGGGTTGTCGCTGGTGAGGTTCAGCGTCCTTCTGGGGCGCTTTTCTGCCCTACAACGGGGTTCTGGCACTGAGGGTTCCAAGGGCCAGTCTCCGTGCACGCCAGCACTTTGGACGCTGCTCTGGTGCCCAAGACTCAGAGGAGTCCTTTTCTGCGGGACACTGAAAGCTGAGGAGGTCAGTGCTTTGGGGGAGCAGGGTGGTAGGGCTGGGGGAGGGAGGGGAGTATGCAGGAACGACCGGGCGGGCACCTCAGGTGGCCCGGTGAGCTCGTGAGCAGGTGGCCCGAGTTCCTCTGGGCGGGCGTTCCCAGCCCGGGAAAGCCTGGGAAAGCTCCATGCTGTGTGTGTGAGAGTTGTGGAAGGGGAACCCCCAGACCCGGTGCCAGGAACCGGACCACAGCTGCTCTGGAGGTCCCACAGTTCACAAGTTGCAGAATGCATCCCCTCCAGGCGAGGTGCCCGGACCCCACTCCCGTCGCTGGACGTGGCCAGGAAAGCAGGTCCGCTTCTCCCAACAAGCGAAATGCAGTGTCCTTGGCGCTCGGGAAGGTCCGAGACTCTTCCCGCGCCCCGTGACCCCCCTCGGGACCCAGTCCGAGGTGCTCACCGCGAGGAGTTACTCCATCGCTCTTTAGCTGGACCAACGCGGCGCACCCGAGCGGTGCAGCGCCCCGCGGAGCGCAAACCCGGAGGGCTCGGCGGGCGCTGGTTCGCCGTGCGCATGCTTGGGGTTCCCATGGCGACGGCGCCGCAGGTCGAGGACGCCACCCCGCGCCCCGTGTCCCGTCCGCCGTGGAGCTGCCCTCGCACGGCTTCGAAAGGGGCCCGCTCTTCTCCCCGGCACTTTTTCACCGCTGTTTATAACTCGACATTTATTTATGTTTCTATTTTGACATTCCGTGTTTTAGCCTTAAAACTTGACCATCTAAACTTGAAAAAGCGAAAAACAAACCGAAAAACCCTCCCGTTCTAGCCTGTCCCGTGCGTTTACCATTTTGGTTATAGATAGAAGAAAGTGGTGAGAGATTGCTTATTGGAATAGTAACTGACCCCCGCCCCCCAGGCATGTGTACACAAAACATCTACTTCCTGGTGGCAGTTTTTAAAAATTCGGTCAGGTGATTGCTCCAGAGCGTTGGGGATCGACCTCTGCCTCTTTTTCTCCGGTAAGAGAGCAGGCGTCTACAATCCGGCCGCACCTGTGTCCTCCTTCTGGGACCGTGATGACAACTAGATGCTTTCCACCGCGGGCCAGCGTGGCTGGAGTAAAAAATCAATTAAAAGGAACAAAGGCTTTCCCAGAGGAGTTGATTGTTTTTCCAGTTGCCCCTGCGTTCTGGTGACTTCTGGGGTTAATGTTCTGCAGGAAATGTTTCAAGAAGCCTCACCACAAACCAGTCAGTTTTCTCAAGCTTTCTGTTAAGTCATTTTTATTTTCTTAAAGTAGTGACTCTTGACCACCTGCCTTTTTAAATTACATTTTAAGGAAAGAGCTGTAGTGCTTTTTTGCTGATTTTTTTTAAGGCTACGTCAGTATTTGCCACCATGATTGCTATCTAGTTACTTATAAAGAAACATGGGTTAAAACTAATATAGCTGCTAATAAGAGTTTAATGTGGAATTACTCTGCCTGAAAGAAATGAGGCATAGTATAGCTCAGGCGGAGTCATAGATTCTGGCTTCCTGTATCCCGTTTAACCTACTTGCTTTGAAAAAATGGCAAAGGTTTATTAAAGTTAGAAGTTTTGACAATTCTCTTACACCACTAGCAAATAAAATCGAATAGCAATATTAGTTTTCAAATAATTAGCAAATAACATGATGTTAAAGTATTTCTTCCACCCTTCATTCTAAATGCAACTCGCCTAACTCAAATGTTAAAGAATGTAAACACACAATCGAATTCCTTTTCCTCTTCCCTAATTAAAAAACATAGACACACTTGATTTTCTGCTTTCGGTACTTTGTGACATTCTCTGGTGGCTTATAACCAGTTCTAAATCAGTGGTGTCTCTAGGGGGATGTTGGGGTGCATGCAGAGACAGGTGACATGGAGGTGACACCAAAGTGACTTTGGAAAATCTTGTGCAGTGTTCTGCAGAAATTTATTATTTCTCATAAAATAGCTCTATAGTTAGATATAGCAACAAAGATATAATTTAAAAAGATTTTGTAAGCCCAGCTCACATGTATCTGTATACCTCCAAGATTAAAACACTATGCTAATTTACTTTTTGAACCTTCTAATACGGCTCTCCACATCAGAACTGTCATAATTATCCAATTACAATGATATTTCAAATCATGTGGTTTTGATTTCATGTGCTACAAACATATGTTGTTGTATTTATTGCTGCCATTTAAATTTTGTCAAATTTTTATGATGTATTATTAAAGTTTTATGGTAAATGTTATTTGTGACCATATATCTATAATTATTATTATTTTTTTTGAGACTGGAGCAGTAAGTAATTAGGGGAAGAAGGAAAACATTTAAAGAAGGTTTCTACTCAGTTACTTATACTGTTGTACATGGAGAGATTCTACAAAATAATTTTGTTGCATTCATATACTCTAAGAAACACTTACACATGTTACCCTTATATTAATCAATGAAATGATCAGTTAAAATGGATGATAAATATTACTAAGGATTGTCTTTGGCTCTGATAAGGGAAGAGGTGGAGGCAGTGACACCATGAGGAGCTGCACTGTGACGCCCCTATTTCAATCCCCTAATTCTCAGTGACATGTGTTTCTGCCAGTTCCAGGAGGCTAACTGCAGTTTTAACGGATGGTGGGATAATGAGATTGGGAGTGCAGGGGGGAGGCAGTGGGAATGAGACAAAGGGAGGGGAGGCTGTTGAGGAGAGCCAGGATTTATAGTTGTGCTGGCTTCCTAATACACGCTGTGAAAGTCACGCTGCTGTTTGATAGGTTGCCCACATCTTCACAATCATCACAATGTAAATTCTCAATTAATCTTTCATGTTCTTACTGGGGTAGAATGACAAAAACTGAATCAGGTTAAGTGCTGTTCGGGTACCCTAATATAATCCTCTCTGAAAACTCTTTATTTATTTATTTATTATTATTATTTTTAAATCATTTTATTGGGGATCACACAACTCTTATCACAATCCACACATACATCAATTGTGTAAAGCACACTTATACATTCGTTGCCCTCGTCATTCTAAAAGCACTTGCTTTCCGCTTGGGCTCCTGGAATCAGCTCCTCATTTTTCTTTTTTTCCCACCCCGCCCTTCCTCCCCGCTCCCCACTTGAAAACCCTTTTAATGAAATGCTGTTTTCTCCATCTATTCACTTGGTCCACAAATATTTGTATATGAGGCATGACAAGTCCAGGTTCTTGGTCTCAAGGAACTGAGGATCATGAATGCTAACACGAATGCTATTTCACACTTCCAGGGCTAAAAGGAACAGATTCTACCTTTGGTACTCAGAAAGACAGTTGATTTTGTGCCCAGCAATCCAGCTTCCCGATTCAGAAACCTGAGCACTTTAGAGGAATGCCTTGACAGTGCTTAAACCTTGTTTAAAAAAGTGAACCAAATACTGTTTTTTGAGTTACTATATAAGGCAAGAAGTAGGATGTGCACCTCCCTCCTTAGAGTTTTGCAATGCAGGCTTGAGGGGCCCTAAAACTTGCAGTCTTGGCAAGTCTAGGGCTGAGTTTGGGAGAAGCATAGAAACCTTGCAGTTCTCAGGTTTCTTAGATGAAGATAAGGCGAGTGATTCAGTAGTCCTTTGTTCTAACTTCGTCTTTCATGACATAGTGAACCTTCTGTAGCTCCCTTCCAAGAATGATGTTGATCTGCATATTTGAAGAATTGGGACTATTATTTTTCCAAGTTAATAAAAGGGATGGGGAGGGAGAGGGATATGAAATTATGACAAAGACGAAAAGGAATACAGTAAGGGATTTAAACATTTTAACATTTTTTGAACTGGGTGGAGAGAAGAATTTCTAGGCATACAATAGAGTTTCAATCGAATTTAGACACTACTGAAATGCCTACCAAACATGATAAACTACTGGCTTCATATTGACTGAGGTTGGCAAATATTTCCTGTCCTCACTCCTAGGACATAGAAGGTTAGAGAGACTGTGGCACTTCCCGAGCCCAATAACAACTGCCAAGCTTGGAGAAGCTTGCTGAAGGGCACCCCATTTGGTTATTGCTCTTTGTCTAGGAAAATCAGACTCAGCTGTGAATTGTGGACCAAGTGGTGCAGAACTCATTACTTTGAACAATGCCTCCCCGGCCTGGGAAGCATGTTCTGTCTTCTCACTGGGCAGGCTGATTCCAGGCTGACTTCGGTCACAAGGAAAACCATTTAGACACAGTTCAGTGGACACTCACTTACATCTCTTTGACACCCGTGACCGTTTGTGTCTAAGGAGAAATCCAGGACTGCTGTGGTAGGGTGTGCCGAATCGGAGTGTGTTTTAAGAGGCTCATGAAGAAGTTTACACAGCTTTGTGTTATTATCACCATGGTCTTGTGCTTCACAGTGGCAGAGGGCAGCAGGGTGAGTGCAGAAGGGATCACCAAAGAACTTTTTTATAGCGAGGTGAAAGACATGCTCACCAACAGCCTCTGTAGGTTTGTATTGTCAAGCAAGTGGCTGTGCCTTGTTAATAATCAGACAAAGCAGAAAAGGACAAGCCTGCCACATTTACTATATAAATCATGAAACCAGGGCCCACAGAGGTGAAGTGATTTTCTTCAGTCTTTCTTAAACCTTCGTCATAAATGACAGAACTGGGAAGAAAATGCACCAAATGCTGATTTCTAATGATCTTCCCCCCCTCCAGGAAATCGAGGGATGATAGGCAGATACAAAGTCTTCCTCCGGATTTGCTGTTTGCTATATTTGTAGGTCAAAATTCAATTGCCGATGACTTAACCTAATATCACTGAGTGGAATTGGCATTGGGTCTCTACTGGCTATACCCGTGGTTCTAAGCATGTGCTTATCATGAGACCCAATGCTATGCACATGCACCAGTGCAAGAGAACAACGGGTTTTATTCTATTATCATCCAAATTGAGTTTTCATTATCTAGTTTTTGGAAGCCGATAGCTGCGCCTTTCTTCCTAGTCTGCCTTAGTTGCACACCCCAGTGAAAACTGCCCATCACGGTGACTGAAGGTCTTTGCAATATCAGTGGCATAGCTTCCAGCATCTTAGCAGCATTCACGTCACCACAGTATGACAGATGGGTGGTGGAAACACCAGGGCGCTTACGAGGTTATAAATTCAAGTCTGGTTCCAGAAAACATTCAAGAGTTTGTTTATAAACTGTGGTAGCTATTTGTTTAGAAGTGAGTGATGTTTGGGGTCTGTTCTGCAGAGGCTTTTCCACATCAAAGTTGCCCACTTATCTATCACTTCTGGCTTGTAGTCAAGTTGCAGTGGGCTTAAGGATCTTAATGTGTCTCTTCTGGCATTCCAAGTCTTAGATATCAATTTCAATGCATAGAAACATTGCCCATTTATTTTTCTTGAATTGAGACAGTTATTTCTGGGAATGGAGCCGATAGCACCTTCCTGTAATGTTTTTCAAATTGAGGATCAAGATCTCCTTGGACAGTTCCTGAAAATTTCTAAAGCTCTGTCAGAAGCTGGGGTTTATATCCTGCTAGGAATTTCCCTGCTGGGATGCTGGGAAATTGAAATTAGATTGTACTGAGCTGGTTCCAAGGGTCCCTGGTGGGCTGCTAACAACAGGGTCAGCAGTAGGGACCCCTAACCCACTTCCCAGGAGAAAGATAAGGTGTCTGCTCCTGTAAAGATTCACAGCCTTGGAAAACCAGAGGGGCAGTTCTTCGATGTCTTGAATCAGGATTGACTCCATGGCAGTGGATTTCGTTTGGTGGGTTCTGGATTCAGATTTGCAAAACTTTTGAGCTGGTTGACTTATGAAGAAACTGAGGCTTGGAGAGGTGCCCTGGCAGGCCCACTCTCACACAGCCAGGTGGGACTCTGCCCACATCTTGTGCACACAACAGTTTACAAGCACACTTCCTCTTTGCCCTTTTCTTCCCCCTCAGGTCTCTGGCTCCAGTGGGGAAGAACGAGCTCTGCTGGAGACCCTGCCCAGGATGCTGGAGGGCTTTCTGAGTTTCTCACTTGTTTTCTCTGGTTTAGCCTGCGACAGACAGCCTGTTCCCCACCTGGGACTTGTTCTTCCAAATTTTGAATTTTGCAGATCGAGTTTACAAACCTGTCTAGCCACTCAGGTGCTCTTGTGGTACCTGTTAATTTGCCACTGCAAGGCCAACTAGCCAGGACTGCGGCTGTGTGTTACTGATTAACTGAGCCAGGCACGCTGGTTTCCCTTCCTCTACGTGCACTTCCTGGTGCTAGTCCACGAGGAACTAAACGTTTGAATTTTGTCTCCAACCTTCCTCTTTTCTCCCTCCTCTCCAATTAGAGGGAGCTCTGGATCTCTGGGTAAGTCTGCATGGGGTGCTGTTGGAACTCCTGCAAAACTGCACAGGGTGGGAAGGTGAGGATGGTCAGTCTACACCACCTTTCCTGAGGTTGAAATCCTGGATAGAAGTTGAGTGAGTTAAGTTAATGCGTGATCTTGAGCATTTTAGTTCTCTAGACCTCCTATTTCTTTTTGCCAAATAACCCTTTCTTAACTTTGGTGATATGGGAGATATTTTAAAATGTTATCTAAAATTTATAAGGAAATTAATTTTTTAACCAAGAGGGCCCCTTATTGAAAAGAACAACTCTTCATAATCAGGGGTTAGGGCTGTGGCAAAGATCGCTTGATTTCTATTTCAATCAAAGGCACTTTGGGGTCTGATGTATGGTTCGGGATGTCTGAGCGAAGAACGTATGTATTTTGACTTGTACACAGATACCTAGTGAAAGATACACAAGGAAACTAGTCAGCATGGTTACTGGGAGCGGGAGGTGAACCAGTCATTGCACACCTGTGCGCCAGCTGCTTTGTGAAGACTTTAAGTCAATAGATAACAAAGTGTAGAGAAAGAAAACTTGAGTTTTAATAA
>NW_022111320.1:1017561-1020589 GCF_000313985.2 Echinops telfairi | reverse complement strand
TGACATAACACTTCTGAGATACACCCTAATCTGAACGGACAAAAACAAAACAAAATGACAGAAAATGCAGAAAACTGGATCAGGTCCAGCTTGCCCAGGGGGGGAATCCACTGACAAAGTTTTAACTGTTCAAGTCAGATTTATGCCTTTGATCTTTCCTCTTCATCTCTTTAATGTCCTCTGTTTAGTTACCCCTTAACCTCCATCCCTCAATTATGGATAGTGGGCGTTCACCAGAGGCTTACTTCCTATGTAGATCCCACAAATGAATCTTGGGCTTCCACTGTCATCCATAGCCTTCTGCAAACCAGCTATGCTATCAGCCCCCCTCTCTCTTCCCATACCCTCAGGGAACCATTACTCCCATAACTACTCATCTTGACTTTTGTGTACTGCACAATCTTAAATATACAAATGGACATAAGCAAATCTGACATGATTAATGAGGAAAACAAATAGAAACTATAACAGTAGGGGAAGAACTAGAGGATAGTTATGTAGTTCATCAGTGCCATACTGCACCCTGAATTAAAAAAAATACTTTTAGTGGGGGCTCTTTCATCTCTTATCACAATCCATACATTCATCCATTGTGTCAAGCACATTTGTACATATGTTGCCATCATCATTTTCAAAGCATTTTCTTTCTACTTCAGTCCTTGATATCAGCACATTCCCCCCCCCATGAACCTTTGATAAATTATAGATTATTATTTTCATATCTTACATCATCCTCTGTCACCCTTCACCCACTCTGATGTTATTGGTCCCCCTGGGAGGGGGTTATATATTGATCCTTGTGATCGATTCTCCCTTTCTCCCCCCAACCCTACCTTATCTTCCTGGTTCCTCTATTTTCGTTGTTGTTCCTAAGGGGTTTATCTATCCTGGAGTCCCTGTGTTGAGGGCTCTTATCTGTAGCAGTGTACATGTTCTGGTCTAGTCCGATTTGTAAGGTAGTATTGAGGTCATGATAGTGGGGGGGTGGGGAGGAAGCATTAAAGAACTAGAGGAAAGTTGTGTGTTTCATCGGTGCTATACTGTACCCTAACTGGCTTCTCTCTTCCTTGTGATCCTTCTGTAAGGGGATGTCCAATTGTCTACAGATGGGCTTTGGGTCTCCACTCCACACCTCCACCCCCATTCACATTGGTATGATTTTGTTCTGGGTCTTAGATGCCTGATACCTGATCCCATCAAGACCTCATGATCACACAGGCTGGTGTGCTTCTTCCATGTGGGCTTTGTTGCTTCTCAGCTCTTAGATGGCTGCTTGTTTATCTTCAAGCCTTTAAGACCCCAGATGTGATGTGTTTGATGGCAGGGCACCATCAGCTTTTTTCACCACATTTGCTTGTGTACCCATTTTGTCTTCAGTGATTGTGTTGGAAGGTGAGCATCATAGAATGCCGGATTATTAGAACAAAGTGTTCTTGTGTTGAGGGAGTCTTGACCCAATAACAAAAAAGGAAAAGCCTAGAAATAGTTCTAGGTCTCTTTTTTGACATTTAGGAGTGTTTTCCAGTTGAGTCTGATAGGGACTGCACCCTGAACTTATCATCCATTCTGTGTGGTCCTTCTATGAGGGAGAGGGGCTGCCCAATTGTCTTACAGGTCGGTTCTGGGTCTCCACTACATCCATGCCCCTTAACAACGGTTTTGATAGGTTTCTTGGGTGGAAAATGCCTCAGTCCTTGGTTTCAAATGGAAAAGAATTCAGCTGAAGCCTGGTTTGTGATCTAAGTGGGTTTTTATAAAGGATAGAAGTAGTTTTAGGCATTGCAGTAATTGAACACAGGCACCCTCATGGCACTACATACCCATGTGGTGGCCTGAGGTCAGAGAGAGAGACCTTGGCCTGGCTGCAAGGGACTTCGGGGGACTGCGGAAGAGCCCGCTGGGAAAGACTGTGGTGGGTTCCTCATTCTTGCTTTTTAGGGCCCTCTGCTGGGAGGCATGGTTGAAGGTACTGGTTGACCCCATTGGCTGAATTAAGCCCACCTGGCCTAGATTGGGGCCCACCCATTGGGGCCCACCCACCCTGAGGCTTCCTGGTCCAAAGGACTGAATTTGCGCATACCCTCTAGCCTTTATAGGCTTTATAGGGAGGGAGTCTTGGCATGTAGAGGGAAAACCCCTGGTTTCTGACTCTAACTACCTAACAGTTTGATTGTGTGTTTTTGAACTTCTGATACTTAATCCCATTGACCTCATCTTTACACAGGCTGGTGAGCTTTTTCCATGTGGACTGCTTTGCTTCCCTGCTAGATAGCCAGATGCTTGTTTAACTTCAAGCCTTTAAGACACCCCCCCGCCCCCCATGCTGTATCTTTTGATAGCCAGGCACCATCAGCATTCTTCACCACATTTACTTATGCACCCATTTTGTCTTCAGCTATTCAGGAAGGGAATCATCGTTTTTCTTATAAATAAGACAGGTTTTGAAAAGATTTTTCTGTTTCTTGGGTAAATCATTAACATCCAGCCTTGGAACAGAGTGAACACAAACTGCACAACATCCTACTTTATCCATCAGAATAGAGAAAGCTTTCTCATAGGATAGTATAGCTTATTATTCTCTACTGGATCTCTAGGTCCTAGTATCTATGGCAATGAGCACACAGAACTTAAACAAATTGATGATTAAAGGGTTTATTAGGGAAGTTGACAAGTTATAATGCCTGTGAGGTTGGCTTAGGGTTGAGTTGTTCATCAGGACCCATCACAAAGTTGTTTCCCATCCTCTAATACGTGCCCAAAGGGACACACCACTCTGCCTGCAGCCTCAGCCCCAAGACACTCAGTTCCACCTTTGTGGGTTAACAAAGCCAACTTCTGGAATTAAGAGCTCAGAGGCACCCCACTCCAGTAAGCCTCAGCCTGAGGACACTTTGCTCCACTTCCGTGGGTCAGCAAGCCCAACATTCACAATTAAGTGCCCAGAGGTATGCTACTCTGAAAACCGACCTCCTGCACAAAAATGACCCTTTATTTATTCTGTAGGTTGGAAAGCCCATCACTCTGTTCC
>NW_022111320.1:1003997-1017377 GCF_000313985.2 Echinops telfairi | reverse complement strand
TGTTCCATGCACTGATTCCTGCACGCTCGTCTCTGTTCCATGCACTGATTCCTGCACGCTCGTCTCTGTTCCATGCACTGATTCCTGCACGCTCGCCTGCTGCTGCTCTTCTGGTACTCTGGCTGTCATCTTGATTCAGGAGGTTCACTGCGCAGGGATCTCGGGTCCAGAGAATGCTCTCCACTCCTGGCCCTTGTTGGTCATGAGATTCCTCCTCTTGCTTCCCATGGGGCTCATTTTATATGCAGCAGGATGGCACTCCAGGGAATTCTGTTCACAGTTACTTACAGGTGAATCCTATCACTATTTATCCCTATCCTTTTATTAGACCCAATGCACGGAAAGGTCCTTTGGTGGGAGTTAGAGACTTTGGCTAAAAGAGTCATATTCAATAATTCACTGCCCCTACAATTAGTACCTTGTATATATTTTTTCTTTTTAAAACATTTTATTGTGAATTGGGTGAAGGTTTATGGAGCAGATGGATCATCAGTTTTACATGCAGCAATTGTGTTAGTCTGGGTTGCCTAGAGAAACAAATCCAGAGACATATGTGTGTAAGAGAGAGTTGGATATCAAAGAGTAATTGAACATTAAGAACACATCCCAGCTCAGTCCAGATCAAGTCCAATATTAGCCCATATGCCTGATACCAATCTATAAAGTGCTCTTCAGGCTCACAGAACACATGCAATGATGCTTAATGCAGGAAGATCACAGGCCAGTGGGTAGAAAGTCTTGTGGATCCAGTGGTGATGGAAGCATCTTAGTGCTGGCATGGGTCTCCACGTGGCTCCTCCTGCTCCTCTGTCTGCATCACTGTAGCGCCATCGGGCTTGTTATCAGGACTGTCTCGCAGGAAGTGAGTCTGTGTCCCACCTCCAGTGCGCTATTTATCCCCTTAGCCTGCAAATGAGGTCATGAAGCTGCAACATGATTGACAGGCTAAACTCCACCCCTTCACTCTTAAGTCTCGAATTGACATCAGATTTTGTAACTACCACAGCAATTCATACACATTCTGTTTCATCTCATTGGTTGCAATCCTTCAATGTAGCACCACTTCTCACATTTCCTTCCCGTGCTTCTTATGTATACAAGAGGGAGGCTGGCAAAAAAACCCCAAACAAACAAACAAACAAACAAACAAACAAACAAAATGATGGAGGCAGGGAAAGATGTCTGGAGGAGTGTAAGAACTGAAGGCAACAGAGGTAAATACTGTTATATACATCATCCTGCATAGCAGAAGATTCATGAGTCGATGCAGGGATAGACACACAGGCTGACTGGGTGTGGGAGGGAGGTAGGAATATAGGTTTGACAGAGATATTTGTATATGGTTATTCACCTTTGCTACAAATATGCCCATGTACGTGGTGGAGCATACAGGGACAAAGTTATGAAAGCCTCATCTATAATCAGACACCTTGAGAGCATGAGTTGCTGGGCCTGCAGGATTAGGACCATAACCTTTGGACGCAAGGCCAGTTGGAAGATGTCCATAAAGACTATATTCTACTCTGGGGCCAGGGGTGGGGGTGGGGTGGGAGGGGGCGGGTGTCTTCCTTCTAAATTCTATTTCTGGTAATTCCAGGGCCTCTTTTTTAGAGTACTCCATTGGGTTTTGGGAATTTGGGGTCAGTTGCATTGGCTTTTCTTTGGGTGGACTGTGGTTGATTGCTGTTTCCGAAGCATCATGGTGTAGCTATTAGTGGTGCGTGTGGGTGGCTGGGTCAAGGAGGGGTAGTTGGCTCTGGCAAGTGATGGGTGAGAGGTATGGTTGTGGGTTCTGTCCAGTCTTAAATCTGAAGGTCAGGCAGAGGCATGCCAAATACAGGGTCCTGAGCCAGAGGCCAAAAATGTCTGAAAGTCAAAGCAGGTCTTCTTGCTTCCACCAAAGCTCACATCAGGAAACCGAGGTGACTGGAGTCTGTAAAGCTCATGAATGACCACTTGAAAGCAGAGTGGTAAAAATCAAAAGACACAGGAAACAATTAGTCCAATGGACGAATGACCATTCAACACCAGCCTTCATGACCCTGAGACCTGAAGAACTACGTGGTGCCTGGCTACCACTGCCAAGTGCTCTGAAAGGGATCCCATTAGAAAGTCCTGGATGGAGTGGGAGCAAGATGTGGAACAGAACCCAAATCATAGCATAGGCTGACTGGTCAGAGCCTGGCAGGACTCCTGAAACTATGGCCCTTAGTCGTCATTCAGGTCTGGGTCTGAGCTCGCCTCCCCCCTCCACTCTCTTGCTCAAGTTTCAGGCGAACTATAGACAGGCCTACTGGGGGAACCATAACAAGAGAGAGGTATGCATACCACACTATAATCAACTGTTTGAGGTCAAAAGGACTGCATTTACCCAAGGACACAGTTCAGAAGGGCTAGAAAAGAAGGAGTTTCTTGTATATTTAAAAAAATATTTTATGTATAGACAATCAAATACACACAACATGGATAGTTTTTTCCTTTTAAAAATCAAACCGTAGCACACAAGCCACACGATTCTGCGTTTTCTAATGTCCTCTTCCTTTTTGGATGGTTTCATCACTTTCACTGTATGAATGTTCTCTAACTTAACCAGATGTCTATTAATGGACAATTACGATGCTCATGTTCTTTGGAAAACAGTGCTGCCGTGAATAATCCTGTATTTACGTCATTTTAGGTTATTCCTCCCCTTCTCTCCCTCCCCTAATTAAACCTTCTGATCCTTCCAGATCTGGCTCTAACCACTCATCCTTCAGGAGTTCTTTCCTAAATGTCTCAGAACTCCTGCGGTCTAGTTTGTCTGCAATCTACTGCACCACATAGAAGGAGCCCTGAGGACATAGGGCGGAGGTTCTCAACCTTCCTGATGCTGCAACCCTTTCATACAGTTCCCCATGTTGTGGTGACCCCCCCAACCATAACATTATTTTTGTTGCTGCTTCATAACTGTAATTTTGCTACTGATATGAATCGGGTAACCCCTGTGAAAGGGTCGTTTGACCCCCAAAGGGCTCACGACCCACAGGTTGAGAACTGCTGATGTACTGGATTACTCGTTGGGCTGCTAACCACAAGGCCAGCTGTTCTAAACCACCACTTGCTCCCCAGGAGAAAGGTGAGACTTTCTCAGAAACCCAAAGGGACATCGCTCCTCTGTTTTACAGGGACCCTATGAGTTGGAATGAATTTGATGGCAGTTGGGGGAGGGAGTACTATATATAGTCTGCCTTTTACTAAGCAGGTTTTATATATATAGTTTCCACGTCCTATTCCTCCATTTAGATCATTAACTTCTTGATTTATATTGGCATCTCTGCATCTGCTGTGGAGGAGCGAGATATATATGTTATATATATATACACACCAGTATATATGCTGTCATCGATTCATTAATATATACTCATTACTTGATTAGAGACAATCATTGCCTATGGTAGCTTAAGAATGCTCACTTTTGGATGCATGCTGGCGGAGCACTTTCTCTAATGATCCTTTTTTTTGGTAGCTGGAAGAAGGCGAGAAAGCATTTCAACAGAGCTCCTAGGAAGGACTTGAAGGACCACTTGGTAGAGCTGCACTCTTCTGTGCGAGGTGCAGGGAGTAAGGCAAGCAGGCAGCACATTCTGTGTGACAAAAACTCCCTTCTCTCTTGGGTGTGTGGGGGAATGGACGTAGGTGAAGTTAAGAAGAATAAGGGAAAACAGAGATCTGCTCTTCTTCAGGGAATACCACTTCCTGGTACTAAATTTTGGGGTCCTTTATATATGAAGGAGCTCTGGTAGCATAGTGCTTGCGTGTTGGCCTGCCATCCACAATGTCAGCAATTCGAATCCACCAGTCTCTCTGTGGAAGAAATACGGGCTTTCTACTCCCATGAACAGTTACAGTCGGGGAAATGCACAGGGGCAATTATACCCTATGGTCAGCATCTGCTTGATGGCAGTGACTTTTCTATATGAAGGGGGAGAGAAAGATGAGTCTATCTACTCTTCTAAAGCGTTACAACCTCAGAAGCCCAGTGGAGCAGTTCTAGTCTGCTTATAGGGTTGTTATGAGTCAGTTCCTGGCTGAGGCAAATGATCGAGTGCTTGCATACAAAATGAAAGACTGGTGGATCGAACCCACCCAGAGGTGCTTTCGGAAGAAAGGCCCAGCAGTGCTCTGCAAGGTCAAGTCTGGAAAGCCCTGGAGCAGTTCTACTCTGTGCACGGTGGGCTGTCATGAGCCAGCGTTCAGTCTACAGCCCTTGGTTTGCTTTTACAGGGGAAGGAATTGGGGGCAAAACTACTCTGAAGTTCCTTCCTCATTTGTAAAGCCTGGCTTAGGGACAATTAGTATGCATCCAGGACTTTTGGGATTAAACCTGCACATGAAATTAGAAGTTAAACAAACAAACAAAATGACAATTTGGGCTCTGTGTCTATGTGTCATCAGGCAACTTCTTTACGGACGTGATCAAACCTGTAGATAGCAGGGTTGGTTTCAAGACTGGTGACCAGTGAGAACTGAAACCTAACGGCAGTCAACCACCATTCCTTTGGTGGTGTCTTTTCAGAATGTTAATTTCTAAACTGCATAACTTTTAAGTGATAGGCCCTTTCTCTCTCTTAAACATGCTGAGAGATAAGCTAACCTACGTTTAGTGTGTGGTCTTTGGAGTTAGTGTTTTTAAGTTCCAGTGCTGGCACTTGATAGCTGTGGAAACTTACACAATTACTTAAACTCTCTGAGCTTTCGTTTCAGTAAAATGGGGTTAAGAAATCATACCTAGACTTTAGGGAAGTTGTAAGATTAAATAAATTAATATTTTTATCATGATTAATGTGACACCTGGAAAACAAACTCATTGAGGACTATACGAATCTGACTCATGGTGACCCTATAAGGCAGAGCAGAACTGCCCTAAAGGGTTTTCCAAGACTGTATGTTTCTATGGAAGCAGACCACCACATCGTTCTCCCTCAGAGTAGCCTTGACTCAGCAACCTTTTGGTTAGTAGTTGAGTGTTTTAACCCCTGTGCCATCAGGGTTCTCTACCTGGATCACGGAAAGTGCTACAAACATATCAGCCGTTCTTACAATAGCAGCTGCTGGACTAGATCAGGCACTAACTTGGTTCTGTTTGTAGCTGGGTTTAAATGAGACTTCCAGAGTTGAATTCTGTTTCCAATAATAATAGTTGACCCAATACAGTTAGACTAACACTGCAATTGACAACAATGTAAAGATGCCGGATAAAGCAGAAATAGCGCTGGTGGCATTGTGGGCTAGGCATTGGGCTGTTAAGTGCAGGGTCCGCTGTGTAAACCCACCAAAGGAGAAAGATAAAGTTGTTTTCTCCCATAAAGATTTACAGTCTCAACCCGCTATGGGGCTGCTACCTATAGGAATAGACTTGGTGGCAGTGGGGGAGTAGATACAGTAGAAAGGTCATTTTTTCAAATGCAAGAAACCAGTAAGAAATTAATCAACATGTAGGCCAAAGTTAAGTGAAGAAGGGCTAACTGAGGACAGAAGCTGACCCCACCCCCCACCCCTGAGGATACTTGCCAAACCCGATTAATTTGAGCCTAATTTTCATGGGCATACCAGGTAAGGTAAAGCATCTGAGAGGAAAGCTTTGGATATAAAATGACTTCAAAAGGCTTCTCCAACTGTGTAAGGGTGATTAAAAACATTGTAAAAAACCCATCTACTTTCTTTTAAATTTCTAAAGATTATCAGGAGAGCTGCCTGATTATTTGGTTCTGAGGACTTCTGATTCTAAATCAGCTTTGCATGTATGTAACAGCTAGACACTGATGAAGACTGAAGGGGAGTTGATGCCTCTGCATGACGGCACTGGTGAAGAGAATGGACTATACCTTGGATTGTCAGAAGAAGGGCCGTAGGATAGCCCAAACGACCCTTAAACGTTAGGTAGGCGAGGCTATCGTGTGTTTGGATATGCTGTCAGGAGGGAGCAGTCTCTGGAGAAGGACATCTGGCTTGGTAAAATAAGGGTCATCACCAAAGAGGAAGACCCACAACAAGATGATTGACACAGGGGCTGCCACAACAGAGTGGAGCATAGCAACGCGGGGGAGCTGTCCAAGGACCAGGCAATGTTTTGCTTTGTTGGGAGTGTGTCACTCTGCTACCGAACAGGAACAGCCACATGCAGTATTATTTTTCCATAGCTGGTAAACCCAAAGCAACTCAGTGCCATCGAGTTGATTCTGACTCATAGCGACCCTATAGGGCAGGGTCGAACAGCACCCGTGGGCTTCCAAGACTGTAACTCTTTGGGGGAATAGAAAGCTTCATCCTTCTCCCACAGCGCAGCTGGTGATTTTGAACTGTTGACCTTGTAGTTAGCAGCTCAACATGGAACCACTCACCACAAGGACTCCTCTTTCATAACATAGTGCTAGGTGAAAATATATGACAACATCAATCCATAGTTGATATTATCTTTCATAGTGAATATCATCCTATATTTTTTCTCCTGTCATAGTATTATAAGCATTTTCATGTACTTGTTTACAAATATATTTTTAAATCATTTTATTAGGGGCTCATACAACTCTTATCACAATCTGTACATACATCAGTTGTGGAAAGCACATTTGTACATTCATTGTCCTCATCATTCTCAAAACATTTGCTCTTCACTTAAGCTCCTGGCATCAGCTCCTCATTTTTTCCCTTCCCTCCCCTCTCCCTCCTCCCTCATAAACCCTTGATAATTTATAAATTATATTTTGTCATGTCTTGCACTGTCTGACGTCTCCCTTCACCCACTTTTCTATTGTCTGTCCCCCAGGGAGGAGGTTATATGTAGATCCTTGTATTTTTGATAATTTTTATTGGGGGCTCTGACAGCTCTTATAACAATCCATACATCAAATGTATCAAGCACATTTGTACATATGTTGCCATCAGTATTTTCTAAACATTTATATTCTATTTGAGCTCTTGGTATCTCAGCTCCTCTACAAATTCTTTGTAAGCATAGCTGTTATACCTACACAGCATTCAGCACTGTCCCAACAGTTGGGCATTTAGAGTTCCATTTTTTCTGGGTCATAAATAATGCTGTGATGAACATCTTTGTACCTACAGTTTTATATGCTACTGTATCTATATTTTGGATATGTCCCCAGTAGAGGAATTCTTGGGTCCAGAAAGTATGGACAACTTCAAAGCTCTTGATGCACATTCTATATTGTCAACCAGTCCTGTCAAATGAAGCCACCACCTGTCATTGTTCAACCAGCTCCGAGCATTTTCATTTTATGATTGCTTTAAGGAAAAGAAAACACACTAGGAACGTGGGCTTAGTGGTGTCTCCTGTGAGTCTTAAAAAATGAACAAAGTGCTCTTTTATGTCTGTCTGTTTGTGTACATAGCTGGGAGCGGGCTATCCTACAGAATTAGGCTGTTTACAGAGGCCTTTAATAACCAGTTTGGTGGTGCTTGGCAACCTGCAGGGAGGGTTTGCTGTGGAGAAAGGAAGGAAAGGGGCCTGCCATCTGCTGACCCCAGCAAAATGGGGCCCTGATGATCAGGGTTCACTGTGACTGAGCCGGACTCTGAACAGCTTTGGATGCTTATTGTCGTGGCTTCTGCAGAGGAAGAGTCCTGGCTCCTCCCACTCCACTCTTCTTCTGTATAATTCTCTTCATTGGTATTATTGATTGAACTGTGTCCCCCCGAAATATGTGTCCACTTGGCTGGACCATGGTTCTTGTCAGCAGCTATGTATCGATGTGGTGTGATTGAATATGATCAGCCATTCACGTGTAAGGGGCTTAGGGTGGGATGCAACCTCCTTATTCAAGTCACAGCCATTATCGAATATAATGGGGAGTTTCCCTGGAACATGGCTTGCATCACCCTGAATCTTAGAAGTGAGAAAACAGGAGAGAGGTGCACAGAGAGTAGGGACCTACTGCCACTGAGAAAGGAGAGCCTGCAGTGGATCACTTTCTTTAGACTTGGGATCCCTTCCCTGGGAACTCCAAGGTCCACAAGGAGACTGATGTCCAGGCACATGAACACCTTCAAGGAAGGCATGACTGATGTTGGAAGGAGCCAAAGACTTTCCCCCAGAACTGACGGAGAGAGCACCCAGAATGAGCACTTTAGCCTCCTACATTGTGAGAGGACACATTTGTTTATTAGAGTCGTCCATTTGTGGGATGTCTGTTACAGCAGCACCAGATAACTAGACAGCTGCTTTGTCTTAAAATTAGTGGAGAAATGAGAAAGGATCAACTTGAAAAAAAATCTTTGCATTAACTTGTATTTCATTTGAATTTTCAGCTGTTAGGGAAACCTGAGTGTAGGATTTTCCAAAGTATATTATGCCAAAGACAATGAGTTTTAAGACTTTTTTCCCTTATGTATTCCTCTTAAGTGCCCCATTATTTTATTCACATTACTAGAAAGGCTTACTAATTATGTCCTTTATCTCCCAATAAGACTTAGGAGAAGGAAATCAGCATTTTTCCCAGTATACATATTTTATACATCTGGTGCCTGGGACTTAACTCTGATTTCTCAGGGTTATTATAATTTATAATTCAAGTTGAATAGGGTGGGATATTGGAGAGGAGTTGCCCATACTCCTTATTAATGGAATGCAGGATATTAAAGTTGGAAAACCTCCGAGAGAGCATCTCATTGGCCACCTCCATTTCTTGGTATGCAGATGAGTCATCTGGCATGCAATGTCTCTGAGACACAGCACAGTCAGAGGCAGGATCCAGTCCTGTGATGGATCAAATTGTGTCCCCTCCAAATATATGTATGTCAACTCGGCAAGGCCAGGATTCTCAGCATTATGTAATTAGCCTCCATTTTTGTGATTGAATGTAATTGTCCCATATGTGCGTAAACCCTAACTTCAAGGATGGTAAATGAGGCAGGATTAGAGGCAATTATGTTAATAATCAGGATGCAATCTACTAGATTAGGTTATTGTTTTTAAAAGTCGATCCAAGATGCTCACTCAAATTTACACCCGTTTTACCAGATGAAAGGAGGAGAGAAATGAGTATTAATGAGATTAAGTGATTCCTTCATGCTGGCAGTACTCACCCTCTGATAATCAAAGGACTGGCTCTTTGCTCACATTCTTTGCTATCTATACATCCTAGGGGCTCTTGGCTGAAGAGTAAGGGGTGCATTAAAAAAAAAATACCACGTTACTTAGTCATCTCCACTTGTCTCTTTTTCTGGATTGGGCCATAGTAGAGTTGTGTGGGATGGTGCATAGGGAAGAAGTAAGAGTTTAATCTATCACCTTGAGTTAATATAACTTGGGACTTTTAATAGAGCAGCAGAGTGTCAGGGAGGAAACTGTGCTGGATATGAAGTCAAGTTCTAGACAGGTGTGTTAGTCCAGGTTGACTAGAGAAACAAATCCAGAGACATTCATATGTGTATAAGAAAGAGTTTTATATGAAAGAACAATTGAATATTGGGAAAACATCCCAGCCCAGTCCATATCAAGTCCATAAATCCAATATTAGCCCATTTATCTGATATCAATCTATAAATTCCTTTTCAGACTCATGAAACACATGCAATGACTGAATGCAGGAAGGTCACAGGCCAGTGGGTGCAAAGTCTTGTGGATCCAGTGGCACTAGTTGTGTCTCAGCTCTGGCGTGGGTCTCCACGTGACTCCTCCAGCTCCAGGGCTCTGGGTGCATCAGTGTAGCTACATCAGGCTCATAGTCAGTAATGTCTCACAGGGAATCTATTGTATCCTGCCTCCAGTGAGCTCTACACCTCCTTAGCGATCTCCAAATGAGGTCATCAAGCTGTGACCTGATTGACAGGCTAAACTTCACCCCTTCACTCTTAAGAGTCTCAAATTGACAACAGATTATGTAACTACCACACAGGAAACAGTGGATTTAGAGTCAGAAGACATGGGTGGTTTGCAATCTACTCCTACCTTGTTTCCCCGAAAGTAAGACATCCCCTAAAAATAAGACCTACTTACAGTTTTTGCCTCTCGCTGAAATATAAGGCATCCCCCTGAAAATAAGACCTCCCCCAAAATAAGGCCCCCCGAAGCTACCATAACTCTGGACTTTGGACCAACTGTTGGCTGCAGCGCAGCCGGAGCAGACAGGAAGTGCGAGGTCTCTTTTAATAAAATAATAAATAATAAATGTGTACTGTATTCTTCATGGAAAAATAAGACATCCCCTGAAAATAAGACCTAGCGCATCTTTGGGAGTAAAAATTAATATAAGACACTGTCTTATTTTTGGGGAAACAGGGTATTAGTCCTTTGAAATTATACCTAATAGTACACAACCCACAGGGCTATTTCTAAGGGTCATTCTCTGTCCCTCCCTCACAAAGAAAGGATATTAAAAAAGGATTATGTAAACCTTAAGATGATTTAAAATTTTTACATTGTTAATATTAAGGAAGTGGGTAAAGGAATGGGAGAAGCAGTGCTTTTTAGTAAGGAAGGGATCCTGAGAGATGGGCTGGTGGTCATAGTAGTAGCAGTGAAGAGAAAGGGTGGGAATATTCGGCAGTCAAAGTATAGCCGACAAAGCGTTCACTTAAAAAAAAAAAAGTCATCTTCCCTCAAGTTGGGAGAAACCACTTCTTGATTTCAAAACTTACTACAAAGGTATAGTGATCAAAACAGTATGGTAGTGGCAAAAGGATAGAAATAGAAGTAATGAAATAGAATTGAGTCCATATTTAAATTCAAACATTAATTGAGGGTCTCAAGACCAGTCAATAGGGGGGAAAAGTTTCCTCACTAAATGGTGTTGGGACAATTGGCGTGTCACATATGCAAGAATGAAATTGGGCCCTTAAATCATACTATATGCAAAAATTAACAAGACCTAATTGTATGAACTAAAGTGATAATCCTCTTTGAAGAAAACAGAGGGGCAAATCTTCATATTAGACTTGACATGGTTTTAAAAATACAACACCTAGAACATAAGCAACAAGAGA
This sequence comes from Echinops telfairi, assembly GCF_000313985.2. Lineage (NCBI taxonomy): Eukaryota > Metazoa > Chordata > Mammalia > Afrosoricida > Tenrecidae > Echinops > Echinops telfairi. Next base: position 1,006,394 of record NW_022111320.1, on the reverse strand, counting down.
AAAAATAGAACATAAAAAGACAACCCAATTAAAAATGGGGAAAGTATTTACATAGACAATTCTTTAAAGAAGATGGCTCCCAAACACATGAAAGACATTCGTCACTAAGGAAATAAATGCAAATCACAACCACCAAAGAAACACCCTTCCCATCCACTCAGATGCTGTGTTGGTGTTGTGGTCAGGTGTGGTGGAGTTGTTTCTGACTCAGAGTGATCCTATAACAGTAGAACTGCCCCATTGGATTGTCAAGGCTTGTAATCTACCTGGAAGCAGAGTGCCTTGTGTTTCTTCCCCAGAACGGCCAGAGGGCTTGAACCTCGGACCTTCCAGTTAGCAGTTCAGCACTTAAAAAATGACCACAATAACAATACTAAGGAAAATAACAATGGTTGATGTGGAGAAATTGGAACCCTTGTCTATTGCTGGTGGGTGTAAAATGATGTAGCCCACATTCAAGGGAGAATATATAAGTATTTTAAAAAAATCATTTTATTGGGGGCTCTGACAGCTTATAACAATCCATACATCAATTGTATCAAGTACATTTGTACATATGTTTCCATCATTTTCAAAACATTTTCTTTTTACTTGAGCCATTGGTATCAGCTCCTCTTTTTTCCCTCCTCCCCCCACTCCCACCCTCATGAATCCCTGATAAATTATAAAGTATTATTGTTTTCATATCTTACATCATCCACTGTCTTCCTTCATCCACATCTCTGTTGTTCCTCCCCCCAGGCTTGGGGTGGGGGCGGTGTTTGCATGTCGATCATTGTGATCTGTTGGCCCCTTCTCTGTCCATCTTCCACCTATCCACATGGCATTACTACTCCCATTACTGTACTGGGGTGGGGGTGTGTGTGTGGGAGTGTCTGTCCTGGATTCCCTGTGTTGAGGGCTCTTATCTGCACCAGTGGACATGCTCTGGTTCTAGCCGGGTTTGTAAGGTAGAACTGGGGTTGTGATAGTGGCAGGAAGAAAGCACTAAAGAACTAGAGGAATGGTGTGTGATTCATCGGTGCTATAGTGCACTCTGGCTGTCTTGTCCCTTCCTTGTGACCCTTCTGTGAAGACATGTCCAACTGTTTACAGATAGGCCACTCTGTAAACACTCTGGGTGTCCACTCTGACCCCACTCGTTGGCATTGGTATGATTGTTTTGGGTCTTCTGACACTTGATACCTGATCCTGTTGACACATGGTGATCGCACTGGCTGGTGTACTTCTTCCATGTAGGCTTTGTTGCTTCCCTGCTAGATGGACGCATGTTTAACTTCAAGCCTTTAAGATCCCAGATGTTATATCTTTTAATAGCTGGGTACCATCAGCTTTCTTTACCACATTTACTTTTGTACCCATTTTGTCTTCAGCGATCCTGTTGGGAAGGTGAACATCACAGAATGCCAGGTTATTAGAACAAGTGTTCTTGTGTTGAGGGAGGACTTGAGTAGAGGCCCAATGTCCATCTGCTTCCTTATTATTTAACATATAAGTATATCTACATAGGTCTATATCTCTATCATTATGTATACATATACTTACATATATACATGCCTATATTTATACTTCTGCAAATGTCTTTTGCCTCATAGTTCTTTCCTTTATTTCCTTTTACTTTCTTCCTGTGCCACTGTCATGTTTGACCTTTATTTGGCTCTCAATAATTCCTCTCAGCTACATTGCCCTTGACTGAACCCCACCAGGCATTCTACATTCACCTTGCCATCCATTTTAGATCTCTTGTTGTTCCCTTGTCCCTGGATTTATTGGCTACCCCCTACCCTTTCCCCCACCTCTCCCTCTCCCCTGTCTCCCAGAACTGTCAGTTCTCTTGCTTTCTCTTCGGGATTTTTTATCTTGCCTATCTTAAATAGATAAACACGAAAAGAAGAAGAAGAAGGAGGAGGAGAAAAGGGCCTGTAAATAGTTCCAGGTCTGTCTGCTGGCCCTCATGTATGTTTTCTGATCTAGTCTCATGAGGTGCCGAGCCCTACCCTCCAAGTTGGAAGTCTATTTTCGGGATTCCTGGAGGACTTCCTTGCTTTGCTCCCCTTGCTGCTCGGTTGCGTTCCCTCCGTAATTTGCCCTGGTATGTGTGGATCAGACCGGACACAATTCCCGAACTGTGTCTCCAGTGCTGTCCCCTGCAGTGCTGTGGGTCAGTGAGGGGATATCATCTTTGGGGCTAGGTGGGCCAGGATACGGTTCTCTCTCCTTCTTAGTTTTCTCCTGTGTGGTCTTGGCAGACCCGCCACTCTCCCTGGGCTGTATCTTCATTGCTGTCCTCTGTAGTGCAATCTTCTGGGGAGGGGCAGGGGTCAATGTAGGTGAAATTGGGGCTGGCCCCACAGACCTCTCTTCAAGGGAGATGCATTTATTTTACAATATTTATTT
>NW_022111320.1:989016-1003897 GCF_000313985.2 Echinops telfairi | reverse complement strand
GTGGGTAGAATACTCACCACCCCAACATGCATTCAGTCAGTCATTTCTGTGTGTACAGTTCTGTGGCATTGGTTGCATTCTTCAGACTGTTACCATTCTCACTCCCCTTAAATTACTTCACCCTATCCATTTACACTCATTTTATCAGATGAAAGGAGGAGCGAAGCGAGTATTAGAGAGATTAAGTGATTCCTTCATGCTGGTGGGATAAAGTAGCAGGAAACTGGAAACCATGATCTTCTGACTGTGGTCTTTGACACAGATTCTCCTTTTCAAAGGTAGCATGTCCAAGAATTTTCAGAGTGAGTTTACAATCACCACATTGCTCTACAGCTTTGTTTGTTCCTCCTGGCCTGTCCAACTAGAACCCTGATTTTGGAGTCAGACAATACTGGTGTCAAGTCTCATTGCTAGATTATCCCAGCAGCATGATGGATTACTTCATTTCTCTACTACTCTCTCCTCTCCTTTTATCTGGTAAATGGAGATACCAGTATCTGTCTCAGAAGATGGATGTATGAGCCAAATGACAGGCATGTATATGAATGTCTTTTGTTGAAATTAGGTACCAATACAAATAAGAAAAACACCAAGATAAACCCTTGTATACAAAAAAAAAAAAAGATTAACAAGGGTCTACTGAACACCCCCAAACACTATACACAAAAGCACATGGTCCACAGTTGTGACTTCACTTTCTCCAGCTGTGAACGAGAAGGGAGGAGCAAGCATGGTCCCCTAGTAAATAAGGATTGGACTGGGTTCTCTATAGTCGGAGTCTATGTGAATTTAGAATTCCCTGATCCAAGTTATAAACACACTTTTGGTAGGAAATCGCTAGTATTAATGTTACTAAACATTATTGTCAATCCTCAGGAAAGGTCTTCTTATGAAAAATGGAGAAGTCTTCACATTGATGTACATGTACTGAGTCATATCTAGCAGTCCCTGGGTGGAGCAAGTGGTGAAGGCTGGGTTGGTTAAGAAGAGGCTGCAGTGTGAATCCGCCCTGGGGGCTGGGGAGGAAAGGCTGGGAGTGGGTCTACTTGGAATCAAGATCACAGCTATTGCAAACCCTGGGTGTGGAGCACAGTCCCACTGGGATGCGGGTGAGGTAGAACAGGCTCGCTGGGCACAGGTTTGTTTTTCATATATGCTTAAATGTATAGAAAAAAAGAAATGGGATGTGAGGGAAGAGAGACGTTCCATTTTTAAGAAATTGATGAATTTCAGTATACTTTTAGTTCTGTGTTTTTTGTTTTAAATTCACGGAGCATTCATGACTATAGGTGATTCAAATTACTTTTCAAAAGAAGAGATCTCTATGGTACTGGGAGGGGTAGAAAAGCAGCAGAGGTGAGTGGATCGAGACTTCTCGGTTCCTTGTCATTTTGCAACTAGGTTTCAGCTGATTATTATCCTGCAGGAATGGGACTCAGCGTGGGAGTTGGGAGAAGCAGGCAAATTTAACCAGAAGGCGGGTGTTGGGAAGGTGGTGTTGATGGGGCTCAGGTAAGAGGGGGTAGAGACACGGTTGGATGGATTGGGCTTAGGTAGAAACCCTTCTGGATTCTTGGTGAGAGGTGAATATGGATCCTTCCCAGTTGTGGCCCCGCAAATGAGCCGAGGAAACCCTGATAATTTTTAATTTTCATCCGGTGGCTGTAAGAGGCCAGATGACAAATTGCTTCCCACCTGTGGCGTTCATTTCACACCGGCCCTGCTTGGTTTTGCCTGGTTTTATTCTCGGAACAGAAAAGAGGCTGGGATTCTGAAAAGTTGCTTCAACCACAACCCCAGAACAAAGGAAGGCCTTGTTCAGGGTTATGCCCATCGGCTGGAGGAGTTCAATTCATCAGCTTGGATCTCTGCTTTTCAAGTTCGTGCCCTAGTTGGCGTTGTTTCCCGGTGTCTGTCCAGGGGGAGCCTTGCGGAGGGGAGGCAAGGCTGCTTCTTAACCCAGATGGATGGAGGTCTGCCGCCGGCTCCGCTTATGCTCGCCAGTTCGCTCTGGACCTCTGTATTGAACCGAGAAGGCCGAGGCCGGCTTGGCTCCCGTGTTTGGATGCTGCTATAATTTCTAAAATTCCCACAGACTACGCAGTCCTCCCTGGTGACACTGACACCAGATTTAGGAGCCTGGAATGACAGCCCCCCCTCGTGTTAACCAACCTCCTATGCTGCAGCTGACCTTTCGTCAGAAGTGACCAGCGCTGGTTGGCATGGATTTGGACAAGGTCCGGAGTGTGCTCAACCCAATCTGGAACTTGTTCCTGGATGGTGCATTTATTTCCCCTGGAGACGGTGTTACCTTCCAGCCCCGTCGGGAAAAGCGACTCCTCTGGAATGTCTCCACCCCCCTGGGAGACCTGTGGGAAAATTTCTAGCGCCCGGGGTACTCGCGAGCGTTGAGAGGAGATTTGTGCAGGGTGTGTAGCCGCGCGAGGCCCGGGGGCGAATGGCATCATGCCACCCATGTGAGCGTGCCGCCACCGTTGTCTTCACTTTGGTCTCTTTCTGTTTCCCTTGACAGGGCAATTGGGTTTTGATGCGGTGCCAGCACCCTTCTGACAATGAGCTACTGGAACTTGGAGAAGAGGGACTGTGTGCAGTACCGCAGGCATTTTCTGGTGGACAACAGTGTGTTTCATGGTGAGCTGCCTGCTGTGCCTAAGTATCTGGATCTTTTATTTTCTTTCTGACAGCACTTTTATTCTAGCGCCCTGGATGCAAATATGGTGTAATTGTTGGCCTGAGCCAGGAGCCGGAGTTAACTTGTTGGTGGATAATTGCCCGGGGAAGCCCAGTTGGACTCGCTCCCCACAGTTAGCAGTGTGACCCCTTCTCCATAACTACGGCGGCATGCCCGCCGGTTGCTACCCTCCAGGTTCCTTCATGTGCCCATCCTCCCTCTTGCACTAGACCTTCAACTGCAGCCATAGTCCTTTTTGGTGTTTGCCGTCTTGTGGGGCGAGCTCCTGAGTGGTGCTGGAAGGTTGGTGGTTCCAGCCCACCTCGAGGTGCCTCAGAAGACTGAAGGTCACAACCTGGAAAACCCCGGGGAGCAGTTCCTTGCGCAGGCGCTGTTGTCAGGCATCAGAATCCACTGGACTGCAGCAGCAGCAGTAGCAACAGAGCAGCGACCACAGAAACAAGTCTGGGAGTGTGCACCGTCCATATCTGTGGGCCACCGTCGGTGCTCGCTCCCGGCAGGGACATGCCTTCTGAATTCAAACAGCGAAAAAGAGGAAGGCCTTCCGCAAGATGGACTGGCACAGTGGCTGGGGCAATGGGCTTTGACATAACAACCCTTGTGGGCACGGCACAGGACCAGGCCGTGTTTCATAGGGTCTCAAAGAGTCGCAACCAACTCAACAGCTCTGAGCAATAGCATAGGCTCCAGTTGAAGGCTCACCGTAAAGCCCACTGAGTTTTATTTTCTTCCCTTGGGGCTCTAAGACTTCTCTCCTGGGGTGGATTGCTGCAGCTAGATCCTAGAGTAATCCATGTTGGCACCACCCTTGGCAAACGACGGTGAATTGCCTTTATCTTGCTCGCCTCTGTTTGCTGTATGTAGACGGTCAGGGGATAGGCTTTGGCACCCTGCTATCAGGATACCCTTGAGCGAAATTTATTTAAGAGCCAGATTTACGCGTTGCCAGGATTTCTGGAATAACGTGGTGGGAAGGTTGTGGAGGAAGAGAGATTTCTGGGGAGTGAGCATGCACTGGCTGACAGAATCCTCTAATTTAAGCTTCCTTCAGCTTTCTAACTTGGGTACTGCCCACTCCCACCCCCTAATTTGACGACAGGCTCAACTTGTTGCTTCCAATTAAGTTTAAGATAACAAACTTCCCTTCCCTCTACTGTGCTCTTTCACCTTCATTATGTCTCCTCGGGATCAGACACCCTGGAGTCCCTGACTTGGTATATAGGGTCAACTTTGAAAGGTGGGTGCTTGAAAGGCCTGGCGATCTGCTTCTGAAGGGTCTCCCTGGGAAGTCCTCGAGAAGACAGTTGTGTCCAGACACACACGGTCACCCGTGAGTCGGGATGGACTCAACAGCAGCTGGCACAGGACCTTACGTAGGAATGGCTGGCTTCATTTTGTGGGTGGAAGATGGAAAGAGCGGACATGACAGGATGGGCCCAAGCCGCCATATCTCAGTATTAGCAAGAATTAACGCGCTTGCCTCTGCATTTCTCTGTGGCCTTTCTTGGCATTGTCGTGGCAAAGCGCCCTACGCGAGGGAAGGAGCCGTGGGAGCCGTGACTTAATGCTGGCACTGAGGTTCCATCGCTCCATCTCTGTCACACACACAGGGTTGGCTCTATGGTACTTTCTGTTGCAACTTCCTTTGTGTTTAGAAATAATAACTGTATCTCGTCAGAGAAACATGGAAGACTAGCTTTATTTTTCAAATTATGCTTTGTGCCAATTTGAAAAAAGGTGAAAATGCCTTCATTATTTTAGAATGCCTCCATGCAGACATCAGAAGACTCTAAAAAGGTACGAACCATTCCCTATTTATTCTTACAGTGATTCCATTAATCAGTATAATACTGTATTACAGCTACTTACACTAACAGCTTGATGAACACTGTCACACTGAGTCCATCTAACTCCTTCGCAATACTTATTTGTTCCATTTTATGGCTGGAGGAACATAGGCTTTGGGAGGCTGTGAAGCAGTGCTCTGATAGTCAAACTGCTCTGCATGACTCCAGGTACTGGCTGCGTTTGACACTGTTGTCACTCACGGTGACCCCTGTCCTTAGGAATTTCCAGGGCTGGTCTTTTGGAAGTAAATCACCAGGCATTTCTTCCTAGTTGCCTCTTTTGCACCATTTAGGAACTTGACCTCCATAACCCCACTTTTGCCATTTCTTTTGAGAAGTTAACATTTTGAGAGGTTACCTTAACACTATTCTCTCTGGCGTAAACAATAACCAGAGATGTATGATCTTGAGGATACTTTCTAATCCTTTATATCTAGTTCTCTCTCAAATAAATGTGCTCATTTGGATGACTTCCAAGATTCTTTCCAATTCTAATTAATCTCTGTGATTCCATTCAAGTATTTCTAAGAACGAGGACTGTTGTATTTGGTGCAAAATACATTGTAATGGTGCAAGAGGCAACTTTTCATTAAGCACAAGACACACAAGGGGGCAGTATAATACTTAAAATAGGAATTGGTTATCCTTTTTTTTTTTTGTATTACTCTTTTGAAAGGACTTAGAAATATTAAATCCTTCCAAGAGTGCAAGGATTAGAGCCAATTAGAATTATGATTCTGTTCAAATTATAATAACACAAGAGCTTAAAGTACTTCTGATATGTCTAAGGATATATTTTAATTCAAGAAGAAATGATCCCATCTATTCTGTTTCTTTAACACAAACGTATTGTCTGTTTAAATAGGAACTTAATACAAGGGAGAGTTGTGAGAAATCTTGGCATATTTTGAGCTCTTACCTTTATAAAATCATTCTGCTTCAGAGAGGAGGTGGAGACAGGCCACGCCAAGTCACAATGAACAGGTTTCTTGTAACTGGGTTTCTGGAGCGTGAAGAAAGCAGTCAGAGATGTTTTGTTTACTAGCTTGGCATCTTGTCTATGTTATTGTTTCCTTCCATTACCAAGCCAACTACAATCCCCCAAAACAAACAAACAAACCTTTTCTCATTAAAAGAGTAAAATCTTTTCTGTAATACACAGAAAAAAAAATTTCCTCTGAAAAATGATAGACTTTGTAATATGCAGACTTGGTTTACTCGGCGTTCCTAAGAGAAAAGGGCTACCGTAAAATGAGGGTCCTTTTGTACCAGCATTGTGGAAAGTGATACAATACTATGTCAAACGACTGGGATAGAAATTACCTATAAGCCATCAGTCCCTCTGCTGGGTCAATATCTTTAAGATGCAAGAATGATAACTTGAACAGACACGCATACTTGTGTTCATTGCAGCACTGTTCACAACAGCAAAAAGGTGGAAACAACCTCACTGCCCACCAGTAGAAGAATGGATCAAGAAACTGGTGTATACACACAATGGCATATACCGTGCATCACTAAGAAACAAGGATGAAACTACAAAACACCTCATAGCATGGGTGGACTGGAGAACATTATGCTGTTGAGTGAAATTAGCTGACCATAAAACAAATATTATATGAGACCACAGTTCTAAGCAGAACAACAACAACAACAACAACAGCAACAGGATAAAGACTTTCATAGCAAAGGGAGCAGACTCTGGAGATTGCCAAGAAGGGGGCGGTGGGGGAAGTGAAGCCATGGGCTAGACTGTTGAACGGTATTAACTTTTGTGAAATGGAAGATGGGGTTCCGCAAGAGGGAGAAGAGAAATCAAGGAGCAGGAGTGGGAAGGGTCAACTATTGGGGATACTGGTTAGTAGTTTAAACTGTTGAATAAAAAGTCGATGATCTGAAATGTAACCCCCATCTAATTTACAATTTATAAATTGTTAAAAAATAAAAGTCAAATGAGGGTTTTTGTGGTCAGCTGCCATATGGACCGGAATGGTCAACAAAGCGAAAATGGGAACTGTAACTTTTGTGCATAGTGTCACAGTTCATAAAGTATAGTCACGGCTTATTTAAAACAATTATTATAAAGATAAAATGTTGTCATGGGAGGCCCTTGATGGCCTAAAGGTTAATGTGCTTGGCAGCTAACCAAAACTTTGTAAGTTCTAGTCCACCTAGAACCTCCTTGGATGAGATTTTCTTCTGAAAAATCATCCATTGAAGATCCAAAATGTTTCATTGAAGAGTCAGTGCAGTGGGCATGGTTCTACTGTGATGCCATGAACTGGTATCCACTCACTGGATGGCAACTTGTTGTTTTTTAAAATGTTGTAATTGGAACAATTTAGAAACTACTCATAATTCCATGACCCAAAGAGAAATACTGTTATATTTTTGTCTGTTCCCTTCTGGTCATTTATGCAATATTTCATCATTATAACCTTTTTTGAAGTAAGAATGATATATCTTGAACAGCGAGGAAATCGAGTCTGTTGGATAACACAAATGAGCTGGTTGTGTTCTGTTTAGTGATGAGAAAAATCCTGTGAGAACACTGTGTGAAGCTTGTAGTGGAATTACCATCTGCCCTTTCCCACTGGTGTCTTTTGCTCAGATTTTTAGGGGATCTACGGACCTAAAGGGATTGAGGACCTGCCACACAGCTGATAGCGTCGTTTACTCCCTTCTCTGCTTTAGCTTTCGTGATAGGTGTGCAAGGGAGGCAATAACTTGCACAAACAATGCATTGTAGTGTGAACATTACCTTAATGGCCTCTACTTCCAGAAATTACTTCAATTAGAAATAATGACTTAAAAAAAAAGGAGAAATAATAGCTTTTTCCTAAGGAGCTATGGTAGAGCAGTTGATTAAGCACTTGTGTGCTAAACACAAAGTTGATGGTTCCAACCCACGAGCAGCTCTGTTAGAAAGATGAGACTATCTGCAGTTCCGTGTTAGGTGAATTGGGTCATACGTATGAGTTGATGGACTCAATGGCAGTCGTTTGTTTTACATTCCTTTACCTGGATTAAGAGGAGCCTAGCTTTATCTTTCGTTTCCTCCGATCACATGGTTTCATTCCAAACCAGATATCTTGTTTTCAGATAGCTGGTTGCATGGTAACCATGCTTTTTTCTGAAATCTACAAGGTTGGCTGTTCGAAACTATCAGCTGCTTTGCAGGAGAAAGATGGGGCTTTGTGCTCCTGTAAAAAAGTTACAGCCCTGGAAACTCACAGGGGCAGTTCTACCCTATCTCATAGGGTCATTATTAGGTGGCGTTAACTCAGTGGCAGTGAGTTTTCTTTTTTTTTAAATAAATGCTCAGCTAAGGATCCCTGGTGACACCGTGGGTTATGCATTGGACTGTGAACTGCAAGATCAGCAGTTCAAACCAAATAGTTGCTCTGAGGGAGAAAGAAGAGGCTATCTGTTTCTGTAAATAGTGATAATCCCGGAACCCCTAAGGAGCATTTCTACTCAGTCCTGTAGGGTCTCTGTGACTCAGAACCCATTTGATGGTGATGGGTTTGGTTTTGGGGGTTATACTTGCAATTGTTTAATTAGTTGCAATGAATTAATCACAGCATCCTTTTTTCTGCCCTGGGATACAGTTGATTCTTAATAGTGTTTTTACAATTAAGACATACCATTTCTCATGTGTATAAGGTTTCCTAGACATTTTAGTTCCTGGCTAGAATATACTTGGAGGTAACTTACGTTTTGTTTTCATGCACAGCTCATTGCAAATGTAATATTGGAAAAAACATTAGTTGCTTTCCTATAAATTATTATAGTATCACCCCAACCTGCTATTCTGAAATTTATGGCTGTTGTGATCATGTTGTTTTGTGGGTGCTTCCGAGCGGCCTTGCAAAGCTGGAGCAACAAACGTTTCAAATGGAATAACGAGTGTCTCTTCCTATCTAGGGATAGAGTGGGGAAAAGTTTTCTTATTCAATATTTATATAGCTTGCGTGCATTCTGTTGTTACACACATGAGGTCACTGTGAATGGGAACTGACTCAATGGTGCCTAACAACGGCATGACATGTTTTTACAAAGTACTTGTTGCCTTAGTGCTACCTTCTAACGAAAACAGTGAACTTAACAAGACAGATGATTTCCACTTTCATTTATTTTAACTAGGATAAAATATACATGCTATGAAACTTACTTTTAGGGATGGGATGTTATGTAACCTTCTTTATGCCCTAATTCTGGAACGTGTTTTCAGCAGCTCAAAAGGAAACCTAGTACTGTTTGTTTTAGTTGACTAGAGAAACAAATCCAGGGACACTCATGTATATGTAAGAGAGCGCTTTATATCATAGAACAATTGTATATTGAGAAAACATCCCAGCCCAGCCTAGATCAAGTCCATGAGTTCAATATTAGCCCATATGTCCCACACTAGTCTATAAATTCCTCTCCAAACTCACGTAGTACACGCAATGATGCCAAATGCAGGAAGGTCACAGGCTGGTGGGTGAAGAGTCTTGTGGATCCAGTGGCCAGTGAAAACGTCTTAGCGCTGGGGACGATCTCCATGTGCTGTTCCAGCTCTCTGAGTTTGGCTCCTCAACAGCAAGTGAAGCAGAGAGAGAGTGTGTCCTGCCTCCAGCGAGGAAGAGAGGAAGTTCCCAGAATCCTCAGGAGAAGCTACATCCACAAGGAGAAATCAGGCTGTGACCTGATTCACAGGTTAGACTCCACCCCTTCACTCTTAATATCCTCAAGTTGACAGGAGATTATGTAACTACCACACCATTCAACGGATACAATTTTTACTATATTTTTGGTGGAAGTGTGCTCAGCTAACAGGTTCCCATTTGCCAGTGTGTACACACAGTGTCCAGTGACCTGGGTGAGGTCCTTCACATTGTGTGGCACTCCCATCCTTTCTGTCTTACTTGGTTCATTCTCATTAAGCTGGTCTCACCTCCTTCTGACCTTCTCATCTCTGCTTTAGAATCCGTATTGGCCATTTTGTCTCACAGAGGTAGGCTTTCATAAGTGTGCAGGACTCAAAGGTGATATTGATGATAGTAATAAACTAACCTGCTATTAAGCTAAAAGGTGACTTTGGGGCATAGTTTCGGTTTGTGGTTTAAAGACAATAGTCTTGGGGATTTCTTTAATCTCAATGGGCCTCCTAGGTTTTTGCTGCTCACTTTTGTAGTTGTGTGTCACTTCTGTGGTCCCGAGTTCCCTTTTGTCGACTGTGGGTGAAGCCAGATTCCAAAATGCCCCCGCAGCAAACCTGCCCAAGGATTCTGGGCAATTACTGTGAAAACAGGTGTAAAGGATAAAAGGAGGTACCCCATCTGCTGGGAAAACAAAACAAAACAAAACAAAAAATTGGATTCCACACCCCCCAAAAGCTATGTATTTAAATATTTTTATAAAACAACCTTACCACCTTCAAAGTACTCTCCATTACACTTAATACACTTGTTAAACCTGCGATTCCATTCTTGGAAACATTTTTCAAATTCATCTGTTTGGACGACTGACAGCACCACCCTCATTTTTTTCTTCACTTTTTCTATGTCATCAAACCGCTGTCCTTTCATGTCCCTCTTCATTTGTGGGGACAAAAAGAAGTCACATGGAGTGAGGTCAGGTGAGTAAGGTGAGTGGGGCAAGAGAGGCATGATATTTTCTGCCCAAAACTGGAGCACTGAGATGGCTGTGTGAGCAGGTACATGGTCGTGGTGGCAAAACCAGTCCATTTGCCACAAATCAGGACTTTTTTTTTTGGTCACACACTCTTATGCAATCTTTTCAGAACTTCTAAATAGAAAGCTTGATTAGCAGTCTGACCTGGTGGAATGAATTCCAAATGCACTGTGTCCCTCACATCAAAAAAACAAATGAGCATCATCGTGATCTTTGATTTCACATGAAGATTTGGGCGAGGTGATGGTGGTGTCTTCCACTGACTTGATTGATGTTTGCTTTGGGGGCATAAGAACAGCACCATTAATGACCAGTAATGACCTTGGAGAAACCTTATGGGTCTCTTCGAAGCTGTTTTTTCAAAGCACAGCATATTTCCACTTGATGCTGTGTTTCTTGGTCAGTCAGAACCTGAAGAACAAATTTCATAGCGACCCTTCTCATTTCCAAGCCTTCCATTAAAATTCGCTGAACTAAACTCCAAGATAGTCCAAATAACTTCCCCATATCTTCTTCAACGGTCTGTCATCGGTCCTCAAGCACAGATGCACACATTTTGTCGACATTTTTGCCCATTTGGGAAGTTGACAGACGTCAGAATAAGGCTTGTCATCAATTGACATTTCACTTTTTAAAAAAAATTAGAAAATCACCCATGCATTTGAGTTTTTTGCATAGCGCTCTCCTTGTGAGTCGTGTTCACCATCACAACAGTTTCTGTGGCATTTTTCCTGAGCAGGAAACAGAATGTCACTGCCCCATGCTGTTCTCTTCAATCGGCCATCGCAAAAACTGAGGTTTGAGCAAAACTGCTTGTATGAAAAAATTCACGGTGACCTTCCCAGGGAAGGTCGGAGCATTTGTGTTTTTGTTTGTGTGTATGTTTTCCCTTTTTTGGGGGGTACCCCCTCATATGAGAATGCTGATGGATTAGGCATGAGAAGAGAAGGTTGACAAGGTGGAGGTGCTGAGGGGAGTATGTGTCTTGTGTGGAAATGTTTGTAGTTACTTTCGTATGGCAAAATGCTACCTTTCCTCTTAGGGTGAGCAGTGGGCCCATGTGGGTAGGGTAGGTATGTGCTCAGTTCCTCCTGCCACAAGGGGCCAGGAGCTGGGTCTGCCATGAAGGCTTTCAGGACAAATGTGATTGTTTGAAAAAAGAGCACAGCGAAGTGCCCTCTTACTAGAATTCTATTCTCACAGGGCGAAGAAAGAAGAATGATCGTTGCCGCCTGGTAAATATAAAGAAGAGTGAAATTATGCAGCAGTGAACTAGGGATCCACTTAATTCAGACCAGTCTATTAGCCACTCATGCCTTCAGCAGACCATCTGCTGTAGGAGCTCGGGGCATCATTGGGCTTTATATTAGGGTGCAATTTGGGCAGGTGCTATTATCTTTCTAGTAATGTTGGTTATGGAGGGTCTAATCCAATTTAAAACTTTCTTTTTAAAATCATTTTATTGGGAGCTCTTACAGTTATTAGAACAACCCATCATTCAATGAGATCAAGCATCACTGTACAATTGGTGCCACCATCATTTTAAACACATTTGCTTTCTTCTTGAACTGTTTGATATCAGCTCCCCCATTTAAAACTTTCATCTCAAACCTTTTTCAATTCCATTTGCTCTCTCCGCCTGGCATAGTGTTTGTCTGGCTCTGTTACATGCCTTCCCTTTGAAGAGGAGTGGAAGGACTAGCTCCTCAGATTTCTGCACAAGGGAGAGCAGTGGGCAGCAAAGACCTCCTTTGTCACACCTGAGTTCCCTGTGCTATACCAGTGGCCAGGAGGTGATCAGGACCTCCCCTGCTTCCATCTGTTTGGGAGGTTTAGCCTTACCCTGGCCCTTTGTCATTTCAGACTCGTCAGCTCCATCTCTGAACCATTCCCGTTCCTTTTGCCTGGGATATGGCTTCCCCAGCCCCTGAGGATACCGGGTTAATCCACTGTTCCGTTTTTTTACTCAGCCCTCCATGTTCCTTCCTACGGGTCTGTGAGGACTGCTGAGGGTTGTGGAGGCTGGAATGACGTACCAAGTTGCCCCCCTCTTCTTCCCGCACCCATGGACTGTAGTCCCTTCTCACTCTGCTCCAGAGCACAAAGGTGACTCCTCTAAGTGTCTTGCTTGCACAGATCTGGGGGGGGTGGTGAGGTCCCTCTTTTGTAGCTCTCTCCCTTGCTCATTCTCACTGGCCGGGGGTGTGTGTGTGTGGGGGGGCTGCCTTCTCCAATTTCACATATCAGCGTGCCATCTCCGCCACTGTGGGCACCTCAGCTGTATATGCAACATGGGCTCAAGTTGTGCCATTTTGAATGGACAGAACCCCACCCCTTAGCTCCCAGTGATCCACCTTCTGGAGCTGTTCCAGGCTAGTCCTTGTTTACTAACATTGGCAATATGGGGGACTTCTTTCCCCCAAAGGTGCTGCATTTCTCTTGTGCTTGCTTCTTGCAAGTGTGTATAGTGGGGCTGAGCAAGCAACAATCCAGATTTACAACATTCCGCGGTGAGGTCTCTTTCTCCATCAGGAGTCTTATCCCAGTGGGGGATGTCACTGGGGAACTGAGCCTGTGGTGATCTCCGACAGGTTTTCCTGTGGAGGCCATGCCCACCCCGTATGACTGACAATGAGAACGTCTCTGGCCAATTGAAGATTTGGCTCCACCACAAGTCCAGACAACTGAGAAGTAATGGTGTTTCTTCTTTGAAGCTTTGGCTCAATTGTCTGAGACAAGTATACTGCCAGTAAGTGCGGTCTCTGGCTCGCCTCCCCGCTTAGATTCTCCTACTCTTTTTCTTCCACCTGTGGCCCTCGGGAAGTCAGCCAAGCCAAAAGGAAGGTCCTTGATTGTTTCTTTTCCTTTCTGGGTGGGAATACCAATTCTCTAATTATCAAATTAGAAAGAAGAAATAATATGCCTAATGAATAGTCAACTTTCCCTTCAGATTTGTGGATGTCTCATGTTTTAAGTGGCTACTTATGAGAATTATTCCCCCTTAGACCTGTGTTACCAATTTAAGCTTTTGTTCTTTGAGCAACATTTCCATAATTAGAATGCATTTTACTGGCTCTCTCATTTGCCCAATTGTCTTTTCCCACTCTGTGCTTAATATATGCACAGAGATTGATGGAAGGAAGAAATAATCTTTTCATGAGCAAATTCAGTTCTTTCAGGGCAATGTGATTATTTAATTCAGTTATACAAAAGATGCACTTTTTTTTTTCTTGGCCCACAATAATAATTTTTAGTGATTACATTTATAATCATAAATCCTCTTATCTTCCATCTATCAAAACAGAGATTAAAATCTGCCAGCTGCCACTTCTGTGTACATGAAAGTCACCCATGCGATGAGGCCTATGCCATGTTTTCTATTTACTCCGGGGCACTTCTTGCAGAAAGGTTTGGGATTCTTATCTGTGCAATCTGCTGCGTTCGAACGGATAGGGAGATCTCTTAACATTCTGGATGCTGGAGGAACAAAGGGAAGGTCGGCGGCAAGCCGGAGATCCGGCTGCACTGTCGCCGAGGTGAGAGAGAAGTCACGGAGCTTCTTCTTGGAAGCGTTAGCTGCAGTAAAGCTTCAGGTTTGGCCTGAGATAAACATATGCCAGTAAGTGAGATCCGGAGCTGATAGTGTGAGGTGGTCTTATCTACTTTCACACTTTTCCGGAAAAACAGGGGCCACTGAGATGATTTCGACTCGTGGTGACCGTATGTGTCAGAGCAGAGCTGTGCCCCATGGAGTTTCCAAGGTCTGGCTGTTGTGGAAGTAGGTCCTCAGGCCTTTCTTCAGAGGCACCTCTCAGAGGGCTTTACCCTCTAGCATTTCGGTTAGCAGCCAAGCACATTAGCTATGTGCACCCCCCAGGCCTCCCCCCACCCGAGCTTCATGAGCTCTCGATATGGCGGTAACTCACAAGAGTACTCCCCTGGCTTAGCCCTCTCTCCCTGGAGTGCCGCGCACCGAGAGCTGCCCTTCTGTGTCTCAGGGTTCCACTGATGCTTCCCAGGCCCTCACATTCAGAATGTCTGCAGCAGCACACCTTGGTGTCCCTCTGCCTTCCTGCCTTTATTGTTCTCTTTGCCCCCTTTGCACCCCAGCAACACTCACAAACAAGCAAAACTCAAAATGCATTGCCACCAAGCCGATTCAGACTCGTAGTAACCATAGAACTGCCTCTGTGGGTTCCTGAAACAGTAACTCTTTATGGGAACAGACAGCCTCATCTTTCATGGTGGGTTTGAACTGCTAACCTTGTGGTTAGTAGCTCAGTGTGTAACCTCCTACACCAGCAGGGCTCCTCCCAGCCACGGTGACTCTTTTTTTATTCCCCAGAACACGGAGCAACACAGCAAATGTGCGCCTCCCCTACAAAGTTCACCCCTGCTTTCCTCAGCCAACTTTCAACTCCTCCTTTGGGCCCTAGAGGACCGGTCTCTGCAGAGCAGCTTTGTGTGAACTCCCAAACCAGGTGCCGGCCCTCGTTTACACTTGTTTCCTGTCACTCCACATTGCTATGTCCTTACGTCTCATTCATGGAATCACTCAGTCTGTGATCGCTGGTTTACTTTCCGGTTCCCCTTCTCTTGCACAAAGGTCTCTGCGAGTAGAGAAAATCTGGGGAGGGAGGGG
>NW_022111320.1:986530-988289 GCF_000313985.2 Echinops telfairi | reverse complement strand
CTCTTTAAAATAATGGTCATAACAATAGTAATAATTATTCCAAGTTGAAATCTTCATGTAAGCCACTGCCACGTCTCTCTCCCATGGTATGAGGCTTGGTAGGTTCGAACCACAGACCTTTCATTTACCAGTTGGGCATTTACCACTGTACCATGAGGGTGTTTAAAAAAACACGACCAGTCCAAGCTGTTCAGTTGTGGCATTTTGCATGCTATTAACATTCTATGCTGCTTGGGTTAGAAATCTCATTACTGAAGTGAGTGTTGTCCGTGGCGGCATTCTTCCCTCTGAGAGAAAAGAAAGGACCTGCACCAACACAAAGCAGGAGTTTGTGGCTGGGAGAGAAGGGGAAGGTGGCCTGGGCACACGAGGAGCATAGTAAAGTAGCATAGTATTCCTCTAATCAGTGAGGAAGGTAGACTTTTATTCCCAATGGATGAACAAGGAAGACAAGCGTCTAGACCTTAAGAATCTCAAGCAATAAGTGTCCAAATTCTGCCCGAGAGGCAGTAAAGTTGCTCAGAGAAGTAGGCACAGACGTGGGTAGGACAGCGGAGCCCTGGTGGCCACGTTGGGGAGGCGTTGCTTGGAGGGAGAGGAGGAGGCGGTCTGCGGCCACAGAGCTTTATCCAGGGTCACTGTGCCCTGGAATCAGCTCAGTGACACGGGGGTGGGTAGGATACCTGTTGGCTCTGTGACAACTTTTTCTGTTTATTGTGACCCGATTAACCTCTTGATCAGCATAGGTATCTGATGGATGACAATGTTTCGGGAATTTCTTTTATTTAAAATAGCTTGGGATTTATGCCCAAGAGAAAGGAAGAACCACGGACGTGTTTCTTATTCAGTGCCCTGTTTTAACTTCTTGCCATTGAAAACTGACCATTTGTGACTATCCACAAGTAAGGGTGTACTCATGCCAGAATTTCCTGATCTTGTGTTTTTAGGCTTATCACCAAATATGGGACGCCTGTAATTAATAACATATTAGTTAAGTCCCATATTCATTAAGTCAATGGGTCCCAACACTGGCTAAGCATTGGAATCACCTGGGAATACCAAAGGCAACAACAACAACAACTCCCCCCCACCCCCAATACAAAAACAAAATGCCTGATACTTGGGGTCTGGTGAGCGAAAATGAGATATTCTATTACCGATTTAAATACAGCATGGAATTCATTGATATGGGCAAAAGTGATCATAAATACTTTGTATAAACATTTTTTGAAGATGGTCAGAGACAAGTGATAACCTTTTTATGGCAGTTTTGCTTGTAACAAATTTATTTCACACTTCTTTTACTATAAAGCTTTCTTAATGCCCATGAAATGAGGTACCCATTTAAGTATTCACTGACCTCAGTGTTATCTGTGGTCTCCTGGTGGGAAATAGAAACACGCGTCCTCATGGGGTTACACACAACGGCTGGTCCTGGGTCCTCAAACATTTGTAGAAAAGTTGGAACAGGTGCATGTGCTTCTTTAACCTTACTTTAGTGCAAGAAAAGGTGCCAGCCTTTTCAGTGGCTTAAAAGGGGATGTGAGGTTCATTACTAGTAGGGTGGCTTACAGGAGAAAGATGTGGCAGTCTGCTTCTGAAAGAGAAGCAGCTTTGAAAACGCCATGGGGCAATCCTGTTCCCTGCTGCTGGGTCGCTCTGAGTTGTAATCAACCCAATGACAATAGGTTTTTTGGTAGGGTTTGGTTCAATCAAACAGAGAGCAAATTTACATAGCCTTAGGGGTCAGCATAAGTTG
>NW_022111320.1:964486-983586 GCF_000313985.2 Echinops telfairi | reverse complement strand
GTATGAGCCCCTAATAAAATGATTTAAAAAAATTCAGAGGTAATTAGTTTGCCAAAAATTGCACAGCTAGTTTAGGTGTTGAAGTCCAGGATTTTAGACTCTGAAATCCAGACTCCCTAGGTCTGAGGAGTTGGGTATTTGCGACCTGTCTTTGAGCTATGTCAATAATGACACCTCCCACCTCCAATCTCCCAAATGGTCAGAATTCTCAGTAGGAGATGTGAGAACTGACATTGCTCAGGCTACTTTGTGGGACAATCTTGAAATGGGAACCTTCTGTATCTAAAACACCAGGAGTCCTGGGGGCATCGGGGGCTAATCACAAGGTCAGTGGTTTGAAGATTCTCCATGGGAGAGAGATGAGACTTTATTCTCATAAAGATCTACTGACTCAGAAACCCAATGGATTGGGCTACTTTGGCCTATATGGTCACTATGATTTGCAAATGGTTTTTTGGGTTTTCTCTTTCAAACATAAAGGAGACATGGTTAATGACATACCATAGATACTCGTGTATAAGCCGAGTTCTTCAGCACATTTTAAATGCAGTTTCTGTGATAAAATTAAATGCCTCAGCTGATATTCAGGTTGGCTTCTACTTGAGTATGTACGGTAAGCAATAACCTGCTCTGCAGTAGTGCATGGCATGCCAGAGCTATGGTGGACTTGAGAAGCTATCTGATGAAAGGATGTGGAGCAGACCCTCTGCCCGGGCTTCAGAATATTTGTAAAATCCCTGAAAACAGTCTGCTAAACACTATATGTGTGTGTGTGTGTGTGTGTGTGTACACATTTGCATATCCTTTCCCACCCCACGCACAAAGTCCTGAGCTTTCATTGTACTTCAGAGCAATCACTAAACCCGTCCTCCTTTGGAGCGTTATAAACCTCTGGATCAAAGTCCTATCCCTTTACAGATGAGAAGGTAAGTGGGGCATAGTCATTCCAACCCGCTAGTGGCAGAGTTAGTGCTGGAAGCCAGATTTCCAGTTTCTAATGAGGCGTCCCTGGCATTACAGTGCAACTGGCCGTTAAGATCTGAGCTAAGTCTTAGGAAATGCTAACTGTATTTTCTGTGGGCTAAATCTTACACACCTCTGCATTTTCTGACTTTTGAATCCAGTTAGATCTTTATAGCATTGCAATGTTTTGAGAGAGCATATATGTGATATGAAAGCATTGACCAGCCTCCAGGAGGCCAGTGGATGGGAATGTTGTTCCATACATTGCAGACTTCTTCGCAGGCTGAGGGCCTTGGGCATCAGTTCTTGTTCTGGTTTCCCTATCAGTCAGGGCAGCAGGGCTCCCTGAGCCTGGGCTCTCCCATTTGGTGGCATCTTGTTGTGCCTTCATAGCTAATGAATGATTGTTGCCTCTCTGTGGGGAGCCAGGGGTTGAACTTTACCCCTAGAGTATAGATCCATGTAGCATTTCATTCCAGTAATGATCTCACTCTCTGGTAATTTACTATCTGGCAAAGTTGGTGCCCTGAACACAAAGGATGTTTAGAATGTTTTCAAGTTTAAGGATTATGATTTTCACGCTGCTGGTCTGTAAACCACAGATGACAAATGGCCTTTGAGTTGGGGAAGTTAACTCTTCTCTGCATCTACTAGAAATTAATGAAGTCTCAAGATCGTCGTGGGGTATGCCAGTCAGTGGCAGGAACGTGGAAAGTTTTCAAGGAAACACACTTGAATCTCTCACTGTGCAACTCGCGTTTGTGACCATCTTTCATAGATGCATGCTCCTGCTGGCATTCATTCCTTAGAGCTACCTGGGGAATAATAGTCTCATATGCCTCCTGCCTCTCACTCTCATTATATTTTTTAGTCCATAACTCATACTATTTCTTTCAATTTCATAAATTGGGGCAGATGTGTAGTGTCAGGAGACTGGAGGCATATTACTTTTTGGTACTAATTCATAGACATTATTTCCTTTTCTAGATCATAAGATCTGCATAACTCACAGTACTAAATTATTTCTAAATTAGATTAGTTTTATATAAACTGATGAAGTGTTACTGGCTTCTTTTATCATCTTTAGTATTCATGAAGGAGAAATTCTTTCCTCTTTTCTCCAAGGTCTTTAACAAAATTAGCTTTGGTAACCATTTTCCATTTTTTGTGTGTGTGTGCCTGTTGATTATGAATGAGGATGACTAATGAAGCAGAAAATGAAAATATTTTTGATGTGTTAATTTGAATGTGAACCATTAATCTACACTTCAAAGTTATTTCTCTCATTGATAAACTTATTGCTTGAAAAATCATTGCTACCTTTCATAATGTCTTCTAGCCACTGAGCTTTGTTAGATTTCGAAAAGCTTGCTATTTGTATAACTTACCAAGGGACAATGATTTTGACAGCTGACATAATTTGCTTATTGGCAGAAGACTTAATTATATATGTTGCCCAGCTTGTCACTCTCCTCTGTGTAGAGATTTATCATTTTTAAGTTAAAAAACAAAAGGGCACTTTGAATATATGTGGGCCTTTAAGAAAGTATGTATTGACTGGGAGAATTTTATGTCCCTGGGAAATAATTTCCTTCCCACAGAAAGGAGTAAGAATCCCCTTTCGGCCTTCATCCATTTTGCTTTCTCATTGGATACTTGCACACATACATGGAGCATTTCCCCCTGCACCATCATGGGGTCAGTTGCATACCCTAAACACATCGGTAGGTTTCCGAAGCAGAGGGGCATTCCCTTATATCCACAGTATGGCTAGCAACTGAAGTTAGCATCAGGAAGGCCCTTTAATTTTTGTTTTTCAAAGGACCCTTTATTTTTAAAAGCTGCTGTCCCTCCATCACACCCCCATAACTGATCTCTCTAGGGGAACAGACCTGAGAGAAGGAAAATAACAAACATGGAAACAACGTTAAGTCTTCAAGCCAGCTTAGCAGTGACTTTGTGTGCGGGACCTCTGCCACCCCACAGGACCCTGCTCTTAGAAGAGCCTTATTTTTGGTTTTATGCTCTACTGAAAAAAAGAGCTCTGTGTTTTTATTTTGCACTAGGCACATGCTGAGCTAGGAAGTTCCACATGTTATTACAGATCCTGTGTATATGAGGATACCGATGCTCAGAGGGATTTGAAATAACTTGCCTTGGGTTGCTCAGCTACCAGGTGGATCCAAGATTTGAACTCGGATCTTTTGGATTCCATGTCCGGTGACTATCACCTCATAAGCCCCAACTTCCCTCCTTCCTTCTATTTGACTATTTCTGGATTTTCACCTTACTTGTCCCTTCTCCTTTTTTCCCTGAGGAACTTTACCTTTCCACTCGTTCTTACTCCTTGGGTTAAGGGTTAACTTAGAGGCCATTTGGGCCACCTGAGTACGTGTGTTATGAATGTCCCTCTCCAGCGAGTGTGCCACGAGTCGCCTTCATCTCCATCTTCTCTCTGAGTCATGAAGAAAGACCACCTGTGATCATTCTTCACTCACCCTGCCTGTGTCCCATACTTCTAGCAACATGGTCACAGCTGTTAGACCTGGGGGCACTATCAGGTCGCCAGTGGATTGCCAACCACAAGGCTGCCAGTTCAAACCCACTAGTGGCTCCATGGGAAAGCCAATGTTATCTACTCCATTACGGATTTACAGCCTCAGAAACTCTATATAAGGTCAGTATGAGTCGAAATCAACTTGACAGCAGTGGGGTTTTGTCTGTAATCCTTTGAGATCTGGGCCAGTTTCTGTTGTTCCAACTCATTGTGATGTACGAGTGTCGAGTAGAATTGTGACATAGAGCTTTCAGGACTACGACTTTGTTTTGATTTGTGATGACTTTCTAATTGTGAATTAGATGGGGGATTTACTTTCAGACTATCAACTCTGCATTCAACAGGTCAAACCCCACTCACCAACACGTGCCCCTTATCTCTCCCACCCTCATTCACCTGAGTTCTTTCCCCCTCTTGTGGACCGTCATCCTCCCTTTCATCCAAGTCAATCAATACCTGTCCGCGTTCTAGTTTTTGTTTCTCCTTGCCACCTTTGCCCTCCTTTCCTCGGATGCCTCCAAAGCCTGTTCCCCTTGGTATGAAGATCTTTGTCTTAGCGCATATCCTTAGTGTAGTGGTCTCATGCAGTATCTGTCCTGTTGTGATTAACTTCACTCAGCATGATGTTCTTTAGGACCATCGATATCAGGAGGTGTTTTGTGATATATATATATATATATATATATATATATATAATTTTAACAATACATAGTTTTTCTGTATGTGTGTGTGTACACTAAAGTTTCTTTTTCCATTCTTCAACTCTTGGGAATTTGGGCTGTCTATCTTTTTGCTGTATTGAAGAGTGCTGCCATGAACATGGGAGTGGTATGTCCATCCTTGTTATGGCTCTTATACCCAGCAGAGATACTGCTGGATCATAGGGTTTCCTAGTCCCATGTTGCCTTCCACAATGGTTGTATGTATTTACAGACCCACCAGCAGAACTGCACGAAAGAGCCTTGGAGTTTGGTCTCTCCTTAGCCTGTTCATGGCGTTGGTTAGCCTGAGTGAGACTTGGTGGAAATGTAGCTGCTGTCTCTTTGGCTTCAGCTTTTGTGTCTATTGCCATCTCGCTTGTCCTTTATCAGTGTTGGGATTCAAATAAATTAGCAACCTGTTTGCTGTTTTAATGACCGTTTTACATATATAAAACCGATATATCGAAAGGTAGTTTATTATTTTATACAGTTATACTTAAATAATAACAATGAAAGAGGTACACAAACTAGATTATGTTATAAGAGTTTTAAAATATCAGTGAAAACATGAAATAATAACTGACAAAAAGCAGTAAAACTGTTATTTATGATATTTCCATATTGCTTCTTGATTGGCACCCTCACTTGCAATATTCTTCCCTTTTATCCGAGCATCATGATTTCTCCTTAACCATCTTTTCACTGCAGGAGTAGGATCCCATTCCTGTAGAGCAGTGGTTCTCAACCTGTGGGTTGTGACCCCTTTGGGGGTCGAATGACCCTTTCACAGGGGCCACCCGATTCATAACAGTAGCAAAATTATAGTTATGAAGTAGCAACAAAAATAATTTTATGGTTGGGGTGTCACCACCACATGAGGAACTGTATTAAGGGGTGGGGGCATTAGGAAGGTTGAGAACCATTGCTTCAGAGGTAGGCCAATTAGTCTGTAGTCATTGTGTGTGAGATGTTAGAAACAAATGAACATAGATGTCATCTTTGAAAAACCCCTTCTGTTGAATTTACAGCAATTGTTGTGACAATATTTTTAGCTCTTTGAACACTTTTGGGAATTGCATGATCCACTCATAGTATCTCGTGAGAATTGGAGCACACCACAAAGCTGAGACGAATGACGGTGTCACCCTGCGGTAGTTCGGCACTTTTTTTCTTTACTTTATATGTCTGTTGAAGTCACAAGGGCAAAAACCAGACCCCCAGCTTCATTGTCATCCCGTCAATGCTGACTCATAGCAACCCTATAGGACAAGCTAGGACTGCCCCTGTGAACGTCAGAGACTGTAACCGTGCACGGGTGTAGAAAGTGTCCCATCTCTCCCCTGAGAAGTGACTTGTCGTTTCAAACCGCTGGCCTTACAAACCATAGCCCAATGCGTAACTACTAGACTACCAGGGCTCCTTGAAATAACAACTGCAAGGAAATTAAAAATGTAATATTTCATCAAACGTATAATGAATTTTATGATACGAACAAATAAAGATTATAAGCATAATTCCATCTAGTTTTTTCATACCTGTTGGCAGAATGAACATTACTACAGGCACTTAGCATACGCTGTTGTGAGGGGGAGTGTGGAGTGGAAACCCAAAGCCCATCTGTAGACAATGAGCCAGTCAGGGTGCAGTAAATAGCACCAATGAAACATACAACTTTACTCTAGTTCTTTAATGTACCCCCCCCCTTGCCCCCGCCACTATCATGACCCCAATTCTACCTAATCTGGTTTGACTGGCCATGCACACTGGTACAGACAAGAGCTGGAAACACAGGGAATCCAGGACAGATAAACCCGTCAGGACCAATAATGAGAGTAGAAATACCAGGAGGGAAAGCGTAAAGTTAGGGGAGGAAGGGGAAACTGATCACAATAATTTACATATAACCTCCTCCCAGTGGGTGAAGGGAGACATCGGTTAATGTAAGACATGAAAATATAATAATAATTTATAGATTATCAAGGGAGGGAAGGTGGAGAGGGAAGGAAAAAAATGAGCTGATATGATACCAAGGACTCCAGTAGAAAGAAAATGTTTTAAAAATGATGATGGCAACTTATGTATAAATGTGCTTGACACAATGATGGATGTATGGATTATGATAAGAGCTGTATGAGCCCCCAATAAAATGATTAAAAAAAAAAAGAATATGCTGTTGTGCAGATGGATCAAAAAAAAAAAAAAGTAAGGAATGTAAGTTTGTGATTTCCACATTGGGCAGCTTCCCAGCCACACACTTTATAGAGAACCCCGATTCCAAGTGCCATTTTAGCAGCTAGTTCTCCAAACTCCACAAAAAATTAGGCATTGTTTCTGCCTAACCGGTGTGAACCGGCTGAATCCCACCATTCCCTTCATTTTCTGTACCTAGAAGAGCTCTGTTACTGGAAGCGTTTGCTGCATCTTTTAAGAGTTGGTGGGTGATGTAAACAATTGATGCACATGGCAGCTCTCCAAAAGGCTGGCGCTGGAGCCCATTCATCAGTGCCTCAGAAAGCCTGGTGATCCCCATCTGAGAAGCCAGCCATGGAAACACTGCGGAGCGCACTTCTACACCAAGGCATGTGGGGCCCACAGGTCAGAGGTGACTTGATTGTTGTTGCTGCTCCATTGAGGATGTAGCCTCTCTTTTTTCCCCTCGCCCTTACCCCTCTTTCTAAGAAGCCCTAGTGGTGTAGTGGGTGAAGCATTGGGTTGCTGACCACAGGTGGACGATTCAAACCCATCGACAGCCCTGCGGGAGAAAACTGAGGCCATCTGCGACCTTCAAGAATTATAGCCTCATACATCCTGACCTAGGGGGTCAGGTGAGTTGGAATCGCCTGAAGGCAGTGGGTCTTTGGTTTGGCCCCTCTTGATGTTCGGTTGGCGTTCCTCAGGGGACTGGTGTGTGCATGCAGTGGCCTGGAGTTCTGTAAGGGGACTTGCATTATGATGATTATGTGTCCTTCACAACAGATACTATAATTTCCTTTTTGTAGATGCAGAGAAATCAGCTTAACGCATGGCAAAATGCCCTCTATTGAAATATCAAACTTACACAAACACCGCTCTCACTCAAGCAAGCAGTCCTCTGTGGCGGAGTGCCGATGAGCAGCCACAGTTAGGATTCACTCTGGACTTTCACACCCCACCATCCATTTCCTCCTCCCCGGGGGAACCTAAGTAGCTCTCTCGGCTCACAGGGGCAGGGGTCCCCTGAGTGCTATGGGGCGGGGGTTTGAATAGTCTGACTACTTAAGTTTGGAGAGTTTAATTAAAGCTTCAGCCCTCAGGGTAGATATTTGTTTTAATATCTGTCACTGTAAACAGCCATTAGAGAGTCCCATGTGCCTACCTAGCTTGTTAATCCCCCTCTGTTGGTGTTTCATCAACACTGATCAAAACCGATGGTGGATAGCCTACCGGTTGATGCTGGTTGATAAAATCTTCACACACACAAAAATAAAAATAAATATAGGTGTGAGTTAAGGAAGCCCAAATGCCATTCAATTTTCACATTTTCTCTGTCTCCATCAAAGGCAATTCCCATGCTGTGTGCACACTGGCTGCCTGCTCCTGGGTTTCTGACAGGAGCCTGGGAGTCAAATCCTGCCTGTGAGGTCTTGGTTGCTTCCGTGGCTCGCTCAAGCTGAAATCAAGCTCTGAGCCTCGCAAGGATTTTACTGTGAATTATATTGACGTCTTCATCAAACTGACAATGGTGGGCCTGTACATTTTTATGCTAACCTCTAAAACTTAAAGTGACATGATACTGAAAAACAGTCAAGTTACAAAAAATCAAAAGAACCAATTTTATTTTAAAGCCAAGCGTCTTGAGGGAGAGATCAATAAATCCTCAACGAGGCATTGTTTCAAAGAGGCATCCAGGCTTGAGGGTGTCTCATCTCAGCCCCGCGGAACATGGCAAAATTAAATATGGGCCATACAAGGTGTGTTTTGGCATTCAGATGCTTAAGGACGCATAGCAATTAATGTCCACTGATGTGTGTCAGGTAGAAGTCTAAACTGGTTTAGTTGACCCATGTGTGTGATCTATATGACATCTTTGGTACCCGCCCCCCCTCCCAAAAAAAAAGAACAACACACCAGGGTTGTTATGTGTCAGAATTGATGTGATGGCAATAGACTTGGTTCAGTTTTGGTT
The DNA here is from genome assembly GCF_000313985.2 of Echinops telfairi. Taxonomy (NCBI): domain Eukaryota; kingdom Metazoa; phylum Chordata; class Mammalia; order Afrosoricida; family Tenrecidae; genus Echinops; species Echinops telfairi. The sequence goes on along the minus strand of NW_022111320.1, from coordinate 975,200 downwards.
TTGCTTATTCTGGTATCTGTTTAGCAGGTACTGGGTGGGGCCTACACCCTCACTGGACTTCCTCTGTCCTTCTGCCTGGTTGAAATTTTGCAGCACACTGGGATTCTAATTTAAGGTTTTGATTATACTCAGTTGTCCTGCTGTCTAGAGATTAATTCTCGCCAGCATTAATCTGTTAAGCATGCTTGCATGGCTCAGAGGTAGAGCACTGTTTGGCTAGTGAAGCTGGGTTCAGGTGACTTCCCCCACTAGCTGGCTTTATCATCTTGGTCAAGTGGTGGTGGGAAGCTGAAGCTCAGCTGCCTCACCTGTGAAACCAGGGTAATTACGGTGTCTCTTCCTTCTTCATCAACGTTATTGTCCACTTCATCTGAGGTACATGGTCCTGAAAGGGGAACAATGTCATGTTCTACACAAGTATGGTGCGATGCTACGCCTTGTCCGGGGAGGATCTGAACTTTCCCCTAGAAAAGGGACTCACAGGAGCACTTCATTTCATTCTTTGGTGCTTCACAGAAAAGTTTTAGTGGCTTCTTGGAGTGGTCTTGGCAGGGATTTCCGAGCTTCCTGTTAAAAAGCGTTTCTCCTAAATGCACTGGAGATGACTAGACCAGAGATGTGTACTGTGTGGTCTTATTTGAGTTGATATATATGATCCCTATCTCTTTAATCCATTTACCTCTGAATTTTCAGCAACTGCAGCTTTCATGGAGTGAACAATTACCTGCAAATATAAACTAAATGCAGGTTTCCAGTACTACCCCACATACTATTAGTAGATACTCAAGGGCATGTAAGTCTAAGAACCCTCCAGTGAGCTACTTGTTTATCTCTGTGATTTGCATGGGTCAACTAGCAGAGTGATACTGATCCCTGCCTCACAGCCAGCTGTCACTCAGGCAGCCAGTTGCACATGTCTTTGTCTGCTCAGGGAGGGGATTGTGAGGTACTCATTGTACTCAAAATGACCTGCAACAGTTTGTGGCTGAATATGGGGACCTGGACAGGGCAGTGTCTCAGGGACAGGTACCCCATTGCATTTTAGAAGTGTGTTAGGTGGGTTTCTAAAGACACAAAACCAGTGCCCTCACATATGTATAAGAAAGAAATTTAAATAAAGAAAAAAGTTCACAGGAAGAAAGCAGCCCACATCGCTGTAAAGGGGGAACGATTCAGCTCCAGCCTATAGGTCAGAGGTTAAGCAGGAGATCCTTTCCCACTGTGCCGCTCCTGGCACTGGGGAACCAGGAAATTGGAAGACAAATCAGGAGACAAGAGGACTGCAGGCCACTGGAGGTAGAGTCAAGTGTATTCAAGGCGGGCAACCTGGCAGGCCACCTACAGCTCCCAGAGCCGGCAGGTAACATGGCAGGCCAATGGTTCAAGTCCCAAGGAACCAGATGCAGGATCCAGGCCAGCAGGAGGAAGAAGAGGAAAAAAAGGGGAGGGAATTCTCCACAGCATCTATTTATATGTGCCTATTTACATGGACACCCTCCTAAGGAGACATCATTGGGCTGTGACTCCACAAGGGGTTGCCTTGCTACACAGGGCAACTGAGGAGCCTGGCCCAGCCACATTGACACAAAATCTAATTATTACAGGAAGCAAGTATGCTTACTCATCTTGGGGCCACCTCCCAGGAGCATCCACTTAGGATTGCCCTGCATTTTGCTCCCTGGGTTAATATGTATGCGGAGGATTCTTGTGAGGGTTTCATGTGTTTGTATAGCTACATGGTGATTTTGCTATATCGTTTCCATTGAGGATTTTGAAGTTCCTGCATAGTTGAATGTAAAGTGAACATTTCTAAAAATAATTAAACTCTAGTAGCTCTAGTTATTGAAATGATGTCTTCATACAAAAAAACAGAAACTGAAGGATGCTGTTTGAAGTGGCATGTCAAGATCTCCATTTGCCGTGTCTGGTAAAGAGCACTCTGGGATTTGAATCCCAGCTCTTCCCCTGACTTGCTGTGTTATCTCAAGGAAGTAATTTAACCTCTTTGTGCCTCAGTTTTCACATCTGAAACCGGAGAAAGGAACTATATTCAGTCACAGGGTCATCATGAGAATTAAATGGGAATTATCTGGAACATAATAACTGGATAATAAATGTTAAAAATTCTCAAAGTTTTCCACTGTAGAATTATCTCCACCTTAGTTAAGGTATTAACTGGCTGTACCTTAAAATATTAAGTTATCAATTTATTTTTTGTTATAAAATAAATTGCATAATGGCTCCCAAACTTAAAATATAGTCAATTATAGCTGCTGTGGCACAGAATGGGGCAGTTCCTCACAGTTAACCACAGAATTATCATCTAACCCAGCACTCCGCCCCCTAGGGGCACAGTCCGAAGGCTTGAAAGCCCAGACACACAGACACATCGGCATCAATGCTCTTTGCAGCACGATTCATAATCATCGACAGATGGGGAAAACCAGGTGTCCACCCACATTTGAGGGATTACAAAATGTGTCACACACACCCGGGAATCATATTGGACCACAAAGTGGAATGAGGTTCTGATACATGCTGTGACATAGAAGAACCTTTAAAATACGCAGAGTAAAGTAAGTCAGGCACAAAAGGACAAATAATGGATGACCTCACTTATACGACTATTTAGAACAGGCTAGCACATCAGGAGAGAAAGATGGGGTTTTCTACTCCCCTGCAGAGTTACAGTCTCAGAAACCCACGGGGGCAGCTCTACCTGTCCTGGAGGGTCACTAGGCGTTGGCGTTGACTGGATGGCAGTGTGTTGAGCACACACTCACTGTTTTTAGTGGTTGAGAGAAGGGGAGAATGGGAATTTTTTGCTTAAGGGATCCTGAGTTTCCGTTTATGGTGGTGAAAGAGTTTTGGAAGTTGATAGTGGTAATGGTTGTATAGCATGATAAACACAATGTCACTGCATTGTATACAAAATGGTTTAAAATGGCAAATTCCCAGACATATACACATAGACGTATACATATTTTCCAGTAATATTTTGAAACCCCTGGTGTTGTGTGTGTATACAGAGAAGAGTAAGAGAGAGAAGAAAATGGCTAGAAATAATCAGTTAACCTTTTAAATACATTTTCTAGTCCTTTTAATGGATATTTTAGATACATAATATCCAACTGTATATCTTGGTTCCTTCTTTTTCCACTTAGTGCAGCAAATATTCTCCATATAATTACAATCTCTTCAAAAACATTTTTTATTTGATAAAGCTTTATTCTTTACATAATTAAAAAGATCATGGAAACATTTCTTTATCTTTTAATTCTGTTTTCCCAAGAACTCTTAAAAAGCCTCCTTAAATTTTATTGTTTTTGATGGAACTTACTCAGCAAACTAGGTTTCTGTTGAACAGTTTTAGACATAGTGTTCAGTAACATTGACTGCATTTCCCAGAATGTGTCACCATTGTCACCTCCGTTCTGGCTGTTCTGTTTCTATTAATCTAGTTTCTCTGCCTCCCTTACCTTCTCACCTTTGCTTTAGGGTCACTATTTGGTCTTATATAAATGACTTTTAAATGGAAGCACAGTATTCAGGAGTGATACAGATATTGGTTATGTTATGAGCAGTCTGTTACTTAGGTAAATGGTGAACTCTGGAGGTGGTTTCAGGTCAAAATTTTAAGGATCTCGCAGGGTGTTAGATAGTCTTGGGGGTTTCTGTAGTCTCACCAGTATAGGAAGTCTGACTTTTTGATAAAGAAGTAGAATTTTGTTTTACATTTTCCTTCCATTCTGTGACAGTTACGTAATCTCCTGTCAACTTGAGCCAAGGTGTGGAGTCTAGCCTGTCAATCAGGTTATAGCCAATGGTGCCTCTTTGTAGACATGGCCTTCTCCTGAGGATTCTGGGAACTCCTGTCTTATTCCATGGAAGTGGGACACACACACTTTCTTTTCCTTCCCTTTCCAGCTCCTCAGAGAGCTGGAGGATACACGTGGAGACCTGCGCCATTGTTGAGATGCTTCTACTGCCACTGGATCCACAAGATCTTCTACCCACTGGCCTGTGATCTTCCTGCAGTTGGCATCATTGCATGTGCTGTGTGAGCCTAAAGAGGACTTTATGGACTAGTAAAGATCTGTGGGCTAATGTCAGACTTATGAACTTGATCTGGACTGGGCTGCGATGTTTTCTCAATATACAATTTCTCTTATGTATAAAGCTCTTTCTTATACACATATGACTGTCTATGAATTTGTTCCTCTAGTCAACCAAGACTAACACACATTCCATCTGAGACCTTCTCGTGTGTCTCTGGCCAGAATGGTTGGTAGTGGTAACCAGGTACTATCTAGTTCTTATGATCTCTTGGTAGATCAGGTCATGGTTTGGTTAGGCTATTGATCTAGTAGACTGGTTTCTTCCTTGAGTCTTTGGTTTCCTTCATGTATCATAGATTGCTCCTGGTAACCTTTGAAAAACATTGGTACTGACCACATGGAATACAAAAGAGCCCTGGTGGTTCAGTGGGCTAGGTTTTGAGTTGTTAACTGCAAGGTCAGTGGTTCAAACTTACCAGCCACTTCAAAAGGGAAAGGTGAGATTCGGAAGATTAGTCTCAGAAACTCTCCATAAGGTTGCTATGAGATGTCAGTATACTAAGTCATGAATGTATAAATCATTTAATCATTTTATTGCTGGTAGGCATTATAGTTTGTCGGCAGCTATTCTTTATCACAACCTATACAAAGGAAATGTCCTTATACACACAGTATATTTCATATGTATTTATGATTATTTCAATCATATTTATGATTATTTCTTTATGATAGCTCTCTAGCTGTAGTGAATATTGGCTCAAATAACTACAGATTTTTATTAATCTTTTATTAATCTTGTCACATCTGGCCTGACAGCTTTCCATTAAGTTTGTTATAAGCTACACTGCCAATTTACCAACATTGTATGAGTTCAAAACTAAAAATTCAAACTTTACTGCCTTCCCGGATGTCTAACTCTGGGGACAGCATGGGGCAGAACCCCTTTAGTATGGGATTTGATTAAATGGCATTGTACCAAACCAGTGATTGGAGTGGACGTTTCCTTACTTCATTATCTTCTATTTAGTTAGCACTGGTTTACCAGGTACTGGGTCTTAATTCTTGTCTTCATTTGGCTTTCAGAAATTCCCTACAAATTGGGTACTAGTATCACTAAATGAAGATATTGAGGCTTTGATAGTTTCCATCACTAGGATTGCTAGATTGAGAAAGTAAAAATGCAGGAAATATTGCAAGGGACATAGTTATAATAAAAACAAAACAAAAATGAGTTGCTATTTGAACATCCATCTCATCTATGTGTCCTGCATTTTACGTTGCCCCAACCCAATCAGTGAATACAGGCAAGAGTTGGGACTTAAACCTGCCTGCTACCATGTGACTTATTATTTTTTTAAAGCGAAGTTGGAAGGAAAACGCTGGTGTCAAAGATGAGGAAGATGCTGTCAAGTGAGGTTAAAAGTCCTTTGCTCATGAATTTAGCAGATTAACTCAGAGGCAACGTGCACATATCCTTTACTTGACCGGTGAATGATAATTCCATATGAGGTTTAATAATTAGAAATAGGAAAAGTTACTGAAAGAAATAAGGTGTCTCCTCTATGTCAACAACTCTGCTACATTTTACCTGGGAAAGCCTAAGCTTTCCAGATGAAGGTTCTAGGTAAGGGATGAAAGATTCTGAAAGCTAGGTGGTTATTGAGGTGGGAGGTCAGGCTGGCTCTACTGCATGCACGTCCCTTGAAAAGCATGTTACTCCGGTGCTGTCCAGTTGATTTCGACTCAGGGACTCCATGTGACAGAGTAGCATTAATTGCCCCATAGGGTTTTCTAGATGATAATCTTTATGAGAGTGGATCGCCAGCTCATTGTTTCACAGAGCTGCTGGGTGCATTTGAACTGCCAACCTTTGGTTGTCAGCCAAGCACCTTGATGCCACTGGGCTTCCTTGTGGAGAGCATAGATCCTGGAATGTGGTCATTCATCCAGTACCATTGCTGACTTTAGGATGGTATTTCTTTAGAATGGGCTGCATGGAAGATTATTGGCTACTGATGAGGAATTGAATATTTAATGTGCAGGTATTTCTAGGTTCTCAAAGATCCATTCTAGGTTCTCAAAGATCCAGGGAGTGCTTCTTGGTGGTTGAATGTACACACCTGGGGGCCACCAAGCTTTCAACCTGGGTGTGTGGGTTGGCCTTCCAAGGTACCCAAGAGTCATTCAGGACAAAGCCTGTGCTGTGGTGTTGGGCTCCTTATCTACTTCCAGGAGATATGGAATCTCTGTTAGTTATCTCTTCCGAGAGGAGCCTGGGAAGCTTTAAGGTAGTGGAAAGATTTAAATCCAGACCAATGTCCTCTTAAGCCCTGAACTGCTATTCTGTATCGTGTGTCTGTGTGCACATCTGACACAAAAGTGCAGGAAGGATATTGTAGTCATATGTGCCCAGATACACCTTTGATGGCTCACAGTAGTTAGGAGTAAGGAGTGGGGTTTGTAAGTAGGGGAAGGAGTGCACAATGAACACACGGGGAATAGGAAGGAGTTGGGGGAGAGTTCTACACCTTGGGAGGCAGGGGAAGCTGCCCTGAATAAAATGCTAGTTCATTCACGAAAAGCTGGCTTTCCCAGACCCATTCATGCTCCTTAAAGCCTTCCCCGCAGAGATGCAGCTTTTACCTGACAAATAGTTCTCACTGCAGAAAGGTTTAGAAACCGTAGCTTCCTTTACTCTACCTTGGAAACATTCCAGTGTTTTCCAGGATCATTGTTATGTCGGTGTGTGGACTAAGGACAGAGACTACCGGAGAAGCGTTGGCGTTTTCAGGAAATACGGGCTCAAACAACCTGCGTGGTACAGAAGTGGTCTGCAGCACGTTAATGGAGCACACGTAGCTTATTCACGGATCGTTTTAGTCTCGGATGGACGGTGCTTGCTTCTGAGAGCGTGTGTGTGCGTGTGTGTGCTCTTTTGCGCGCCTGTGTCTATCTACTGTGTGTGCATGTTCACATTGTGCGTTCAGCCTGCGTCACCACCGTGGCAATCAGTGTTTCTCAGTGACCTAGGTGCGGAGGGTTTCTTTGAAGGCTAAAGACCTTCACTTCCCAAGGCACTAAATGTGCATAATGCCTTGAGGGTTTTATGCGCCTTGCTGAGCGGCTTGTCTCCTTTGCAAAGTAGCCCCAGCGCCTGCATTCCCACAATAGCGGCAGGCAGAATCCAGGCTTCCAGTGCTCCGCTCTGGCTCTGCTTCTCACTTTGGGACAAAGTTCTCTAATCAGATCTCATGGATTAATTTTCTCCACATACAGCCCGAATTGTGAAGATCTCATCACGCCGTACAGGGCAGCATGAACCAAATTCTGGGGGCTGCTAAGGATTGCTTTGTCTTTTTGTTTTTCCTTTTTTCTTTTCTTTCTCCCCCTTTTTTGGAGATGTGTATCAGAAAAAGCTTTAGAAAGCTTTAGAAAGAAATTTAACTGCTCTTGCCAATAATGTGTGACAATATTAAATTTAATGGCAGACCTTGAAGTGTATAAAAACTTAAGTCCAGAAAAAGGTAAGAACCATACTACTAATTGTAACCTAAGTGTGATAGTCCTAGAAAAGATGGTATGCATTTCTGATTTTGCTTCATGTTTAGTTCAGTTAAAGCTCTGTTTGAACTCTGAATATATTTGAGCTGTTGTATTTTTGTGTGAGACGGAAAGGTAAACAAGACTTGCTGATGGGCTAAAGTGTGATTTTGTTGTTGTTGTTGTTTTTCCCCGTGTAAATGTATACTTGTATAATGATAGAATTTGCATGCTGGCAACTTGGTCGTGCATCATTAGAACAGAGTGCTGAATGACAAAGTCATTTGTGGTCTTAGGTGAGATCAACAATACAGACAAGCTGAACAATCCCAATGGTCTCACACTTAGAAATAGTGGGTTTTAGCTTGAACATGGACAAGTCTGACTCATTTTGATTCATGATGAATTACAGACAGAACTATGTTTTAACTGTCTATAGTATTCTTGGCTGCACAAGTCTCTCTTTATATCAATTAGAGATAGTCATAGACAGTGGAAATGATTAGCTTTATAAAATGAAATGCCGTAAGTGTTCAGCACAGATAAAATGGAGGTAGAGTTTATGTATCGTGTTCTTGGAGCCTGTCACCTCTAGGAACCTAAGAGAAACGTTTGAAAGTATGAGAGAGGAGACAAGAAATGGAAAATAGATGGAGATTGTTCTTGAATTACAAGAAATGTGCTCACCTGGCAAGGCAGAATAAAAGATACATCAAGAAACGTCTTCTAAACTTATCTTTAAGCTGAAATTCACCTGTCATTTCAGAATATGCATGTACGTCTACTCAGATGTAACTTTATCATGTCACTGTTTGATTTGAGAGCCTGTCTCCTCATTGTTGCTGGCTTATGGTCTCCACTTCAACGTGCCACATTCAGAGTGCCAGCAGTGACACCTGCTCTTAATTCAAAATAGAAAATGATGCCACGGCTGGGATTTCCTGAGTATGACTGAGTTTTTTCAACCTTGGCAGAAGCTTGTATGCACCAGTTGGCCAGGGTTTGGCTGGATACGCAGCTTGTTAGAAGGATTTTCCATTTATATGCATGTATTTGGAGATGCCTTCGTATGTGAAATGTAGGAGTAAATGGAATTGCATAAGGATACTCATCCTCAAGGTTGCCTTGCTTTACATTCCATGGAAGTGATGAGGCGCGAATGACTTCTGTTATTTCCACCACCGATAGCAACCTTTAAAGCAACTCCTCAGTTCTTCAGCATTGTGTAAAGTGGAATTAATTCTCTCAGTAGTCACAGGAGCTTTTCCTGAAAGCAGATGTCTTCAGAGAATCTAAAAATTGAGCCTCTAATTAACATTTTACTTAAGAGGTTTTCAGTTGCTTTTTTTAACCATCTATTTTGCAGGATGAAAAATGTCCTTTGCTGACTGACTATTCATGTTGGTATCATAGTCTTTTCAGTGAGTAGCCAGAGTATTTTTGAAGAGATTTTCTTCCTTCTGAATTCCAGGTCTAGTTTAAGTAGAGCATTTAAAACGTTGCAGATCAGCTCTATTTCAGAGTGTGTAAAATGAATAGAGCCCGGATTTCCATGAAATCTGAATTGCATCATTAATCAGCAGTGAGAGTGGGAGCCATCTCCATTGACTGGAGCTCAGAGTTAAGAACCATCTATGCAGAGCCAGGAAGACCAAAGACAGGAAACCTGAGCTTTGATGGCTTAACCTTAGTTCTCAAAGCTGCATTTTAAGTATAAATCTCATGTGGGCTCTCCCATTTTGCATTATGAACATACTTAGGAAATTGTTGTTTTGCTGTTGCTATCATTATATTAACCTCGTAGTACCGTGTAATACATGAGACCTTTACATTAGAAGGCATCTACTTCTGTCTTTCAAAACACTGTGAGGTTGCAAAGAACGGGAACTGCAACATACAAGCAGGAGCAAGCTTGAGGCACAGAAGACAATTGTTTTTATAACCTTGTTATGTGTATGAACTTCAATGCCCTTTTTAGTAGCAAAGAGATAGTACTACTACTTCCTTGCTTACTTCACAAAGTTGTTAAAAAAATTACTAATAGAACATCTCTCAAAGCCTTTTGGAAGATAGGAAAGGGTCACAGAAATATTAGATGAGATAATGACTGAAATAAGGATAATGCACATTCCATCTACTTTAATGGAAAAAAAAAAGATTGCATTTCCTCTGGCGTGGAAAACACTTTGACCTAGAACTTTCACACTATGTGCTACTGATCTTCTGCTTAGCTTAGTATAGCCTACAGACCACCGGGTGTGGATGCCTTGTGGATGAGCTGATGTCATAGGGTTGCTAAGAGTTAGACTATACCTTGGGAACCATAGAGATGCTATGAGTTAGAATTGACAGCAGTGGATTTGTTTGCTTTTTGCTTATTCTTGTGTTTGTTATCTAGTCACCACCATGTGGTAAGTTAGTTACAAGTAGGTAATAACTTTGTGACCCTATCACTACTTCTCTTTACCAGTCCTTTCTGTTGTTCATCCCTCTTAAGCTCTAACATGTAATTCTTTTTACAGGACTCATAATTACACGTTCCATTTTTTTTTCCGTATCCATAATTATGCCTCCAAGCTGTGGTCATAGGTTGATTTTCGATGTTTAATATCAACCAACACTGTTGCATTCCTAGGATTACATACATTTACATGATTGTAATGATGCAAATGGGTAGTTTCCTAAATGAACTTTAATTGAGGTATACAGCTTTTCTTCTTTTTGAAAGTTTTATTGGCATATAATTCACATACACTACAACTCACTAGTTCAATCCCATCAAGAAGAGTTGTGCAATCATCACCACAGTCGGTTTTAGACCATCTTCTTCATTCTTGTCCTCATTGCTCTTCCCCCCCAACTTCCCCTGCCACACCAAAAGGAACCATTAAGCCAATTACTGTCTGTATCGATTTACCTATCCTGGATTTCCTGTACCAAAATACATTAAAGACAGAAACCAAAGCTAGCAACCCAAACACAGTAAAACATTAACAACCTCAATAGAAAAGAAAGCAGACAATATTAAAAATCAAACGAAAGAGGAAAGTTTTACCTGACAGCATTTGAGAAAAAGGGCAGTTTCTGGAGATTTAAAAAAAATCATTTTATTGGGG
>NW_022111320.1:962496-963447 GCF_000313985.2 Echinops telfairi | reverse complement strand
GGTTTAAATGGAGAGAAAATGTTTTGAGAAACGATGTACAAATGCGCTTTACACAATTGATGTGTGTATGGATTGGGATAACAATTGTATGAGCCCCTAATAAAATGTTAAAAAAATAAATAAAAATAAAACTGAAAAAAAAAGAAAAGAACTGAACTGCTCCACAGGGTTTTCTCAGCTGTGATCTTTATGAAGACCTTTGGGGCCACCTCAAGTGGCTTGAACCTCCAACTTGTAGGCTAGTTGTCTGGTGCATGCAGATTCTCTGCTATTTCTATAAGGACACTTCCCTCTTTATGCCTCTGCCCAGTGGCAGGTTGCTTTGACAGTTCCCGGAAAGGCGCACTTCCTGAGCCAGGGGCAGGCAGAACCGTGTGGTGGTAGAGAAGTGCGGGGAAAGGATAGATAGTCGCTCAGAAAATTGGCGCAGGCATATCAAGGCCATCCATAAACCCTAGGGATTGAGGTTTTGACAAATGATCCGTTACCGTCTCTAATTACTTGCCAACCAAACAGAAGCCGTGCAGAGTGAGCTAGAGTTATTTCAGCTGTCTCTTTCAAGAAAGGTGAATGATTGTTTCTATTGATCTGTGTAAGCAGTAAGTCATGGTTGGAGATGCATGTAACATAAGGTTTTCCTCTAAGCCATTGACCTGTTGCGTGTAGCTTTCCTGTAAAAAATGTGCCAATTTTGTCCGGTTTTTCCAGAACAAGGGTGGAAAGGAAAAGTTGGGAAGAGTATACAAACAGGACTCCGGGGTATGTGGTAAAAATTAAAGATCCAGAGTCAGGAGAAGGGACGAGCAGGGATGAAATAAGAGGCAACTCTGCGGGCCAATATGGCTACTCTGCCTTCTGTAACTTTCCTTTGTAGGTTTTCTTTCATGCCTAAGATGAACCACCATCATTGCTCGGTTGGCTATTCCTTGTGCTATTTTCATGTCTACAGTT
>NW_022111320.1:959114-960361 GCF_000313985.2 Echinops telfairi | reverse complement strand
GGCCAGGCTGGCACAATTAACTAACTCAAGCGTTGAATTAATTTACCCCCCACTTGCATTTCCCACTCCTCAGACATAACCACGATTGATGCTTTGATATATGGATTCACAGCCTTCAAGGTGTGTGTATGTGTGTTCATATACAGAGAGAGTCACATTATTCATGCAGTTTCTATAAGGGAACTGAATTTTTATGTGCTTAAGAAAGGCGAGAATGAACAATGTAAATTTGTCGGGCTCATTCTCTCCACCCCATTCCTGTTTCATCTGGGTGAGTCCCAGTGTGAACATGAGATAGAGACTCAGTTGGACTTCATTTCTAAGTGCCTGTCACGCAGTGCACATGTACCCCAATTTTGAGGTTTGAAGCTTAACTTTGACTATTTTATACTTTTCATATTCTCTCATTTCTGTACTCTTTTATTGATGCTTATAATTTTTAAGGTTCTCAGTGATGCTATGAAACAGGGAATGTCCAGAAATCAACCAGGAAAATGAGAGGGGGCAGGAATGGGGAGCACACAAGGGGGTGGAGATGAGAATTTGGAGTGGGAGAGAGTAAAAACTGCTTGGTCATTCCTTTGCTGATCACAGCGAATAGGCATTCTGAATTCCATGGCAGGTTCTTTATTAATCTACTTCAAGAAGAAATCTTGTGTCTGCCCTTTGACCCCCCTCCCCGCCCCCCCAATCTGAAGAGAAGTCGTGAATGAACACAAGAGCTGCACAAAAGGACCGAGGAAGAAGGGCATGACTAAAGAAAGGCGCTGCCCTGTCTCTGAGCGTACACACTCTGCTGTTTGCTGGGACCGTCCATCCATCTTTCTTCTTTTATCATAGAAAACAAAATTGGTATAGATCTGGTTTTTAAAACCACGCGCAAGTCCAGGAAGCTAAGAATCAATAGTTGGTATAATTCCAGCTCTGTTATAGATGCGCGATGAGGCCTTGGAACCAATGGTCAGCCATTTTTATGGTGCGAGGGAAAGCACTCAGTTGTCGACCAAAAGGGGTGCGAGTCTATGCCGAGGCCCCTCAGGAGAAAGGCCGGGTGACCTGTACCTGACCAATCAGCCACGGAAAGCCCCGTGGAGTTCTACGCTGATATACCGGAGATTTCCTTAAGTTGGAATTGACTTGATAGCAACAGGTTTTAGGGGATCTTTCTAAGACGTCTGCAGTGATTTTCATTATTTAAATCTCACAAACCTCATTAAGAAAAACAAGCAGCACCGGCACCGGCATTC
>NW_022111320.1:957516-958903 GCF_000313985.2 Echinops telfairi | reverse complement strand
GCTCCGTAGGAGAACAACGAGGCTCTCTGCGCCCACAGAGATTCACAGTCTCAGAAACCGTCTGAAGTGGTTATGGGTTAGAATTGCCTTTGTGGCTGTGGTCAAACCAATATGAAGGGAATAACATGGTGTTTTAGGCACTGGTCAAAATTCAGGGTTGGACAGATTATTTCTCAGTGGAGTCTCCCCGTTTCTGCGTGTTATTTGCAGTGCCTTAATGGTGCAAACCATTAGCAGGTGAGTGAGAACTGAAAAGGGAGACAACTCAAGTTCACTTAAAGGTGCTTTGGAAGAAAGGCCTGGTGGCCTATTTCTGAAGAAAAAAAAAGTCAGCCGCTGCAAACTCTGTGGAGTTCATTTCTACACATCTCTACGCGTTTTCACAGGCTGGCTCTTCCTGACCTGTAACTTACGCCACAGTCAATGGTTTGGGTTTGCTTATTCTGTCCCTGTGGTGGTTTAAAATATTTTTTTTCTTCACTTGAATTTATATATATAAATTCAAATGTATAGCTATAAATATACAGAAATTTTTCATGTATCATCATATTTTATTATCTTGCCATCTTTCTTTCTTCATCTTGCCCTCATTTAGTCTCAGTTTTAAGTTAAAAAAATTTTTTTAAAGATTCTTCTCTCTTTTGTTTAATTTCTCATTTACTCAGTAGAGAATTTCCTGGTTCTATCATTCACAGTGCTGGGATCTTGCCCCGTTCTCACAGGTGATCTGTTCTTATCTTACTTGCTCATTTCTTTGTTGCCTCTGTCAAGAGGAGGATCTGGGTAGCGCGACAGTGCCGGAAGTTAGAATCTCGGCTTCCTCCAGGGCTTTGGTACAGCTAGCTACCACTGCCATCAATTCCAACTCATTGTGAGTTTCTGAGAAGGTAAATCCTTATAACAGGAGCAGATAGTTTTATCTTTCTCCTGAGGAGCCACGGGTGGGTTTGAACTTCCAGCCTTGTGGTTCGCAGTCCAACGCTTACTGGGGAGTGCCGCTAGACTCCTTGTAATTTGGTACAGGTGGGGAGAATATGAGTTTCAGAATAAGAGACCGGCACAAAAACAACAATTCTAATAGCGGCTTAGCCTTTTTAGCCCACCACCTAGGTCTACTTCTAACATTTCATTTCCTCGTTTTGAAAATACAAGCCTGGACTGTGCACACTGAAGGGTTGTGAGGATAAAATGAGATGTAACCAAGCAGCCAGCCTTGCCCAGGGCTCTGTCCTGCAGGCCTTAGGCGAATGCTACGTGGCTCCCCTGATCATGCATGCCAGCATCTGACTTGGCACCTCCCTCTGTCTCTTCTGTTCCCCAGCCCTTCTTTTCACACCGACCATCGTTGGCAGTTGTCTACTTGTATTTTTTCTCTACGCTTCTTTGT
>NW_022111320.1:945942-955521 GCF_000313985.2 Echinops telfairi | reverse complement strand
GGTCCCTGGAGAAGGATATCACATTTGGTAAAGTAGTAGAGAGGTAGGGCCAAAGAGGCGGGCCCTCAAGAGATGTATTGCAACAATGGCTTCAAGCACAGGAACAATTGTGAGGGTGGGTCAGGACCAGGCAGTCTTTCATTCTGTTGTGCATAAGGTTGTTTTGGGTTGGAACCGACTTGTTGGTACCTAACAGCAACAGTAACAGCAACAACTGTCTGGCTACTTTACTATTGAACCATTTAGAGCACTGTGTTCCTTCTTTCTTTTCTCACCATTTTCCCTGTCTGAAGTCTGCGTCAGCAGACAGGTAAACTCATCCTCACATCTCTGCTATTGTTGTTAGTTGCCATTGAGTCTCTTCCAACGTATGGCCAACACTCTGTGTCCAGTCTAAACCTGCCCTGCGGTTGCCTAGGCTGTGATCTTCCTGAAACAGATCACCAGGCCTACCTGCCAAGCCATCTCAGAGAGGGATTCAGCTGACAACCTTTTAGCTTGTAGTCAAGTGTTTAACTATTTGCAGCACACAGGGATTCAACCTCACCTTCATGTCTTTTATAGTTGAAGGCAAGTAACATTGAACTTGAGCACAGGCTGTACTGTGATAATGTTAACTCTTGTAATAGATGAAGTCTAATCTCATTGTCTGTACATGTTTCTTGCCACTTGTACAGTCTCAGGAAGGGGCTCAGGGTTGGGTGGCTCTCTCCAGGGGGACCTAGGCTCCGTAGAGCTTGTGGCTCTGATGTCTTCAACATGTGACTCATGAAGTTATTCTAGGAAATGTCCCCTCTCCTGTGAGTTGGAATTGGACAGAAAAAAAAAGGATCCTGTTTTGGAGATGTTTGTGAGGATGTTTTCATGGGCCAGACCGATATTTGATAGACCCAAACACAAACACATGGACGCACCTATATGCAGAAGAAGTTAGGGAATGTGGCCTGGCTGTGTGAATGAGGAAGAGGAAAGGAGTTTGATGAGCACATGGTAATCTCTACCCTCTAAGAAGAAATTAGAAGCTCTAATCCTAACTTCAGGGAACTCTGGTGGTGAAGTGGGTTACACATTGAACTGCTAACCTCAGAGCCTGCAGATTGAACCCACCAGCTGCTCCATAGGAGAAAGATGAGGCTGTCTACACCTGTAAAGACACTCTCCAAAACCCAAAGGAACAGTTCTACTTTGTCCTATGGAGGCACTTTGAGTGGGAATTGCCTTAGTGGCAATGAGTTTGGTTTCTTCCTTCCTTCCTTCCTTCCTTCCTTCCTTCCTTCCTTCCTTCCCTCCCTTCCTCCCTCCCTCCCTTCCTTTCCTTCTTCTTTATGTATAAGAAAGAGCTTTATATCAAAGAGTAATTGTATATTAAGAAAACATCCCAGCCTAGTCCAGATCAAGTCCATAACTCTGATATTAGCCCATGAGTCCAATACTAGTCCAAAAATCCTTCTTCAAACTCATGCAGTCACATGCAAGGATGCAAAATGCAGGAAGATCAAAGGCCGGTGGATGCAAAGTCTTGTGGATCCAATGGTGGTGGAAGCATCTCAGCAATGGTGCAGGTCACCTCATGGCTCCTTCAGCTCTCTGAGTGGTTTCTGAGATCAATTATAACTCTACCTCTGTGTCCTAGATGTGTGATGAATTAATAGAAATCCTTTAATTTATTTGAGGCTCAGTTTTCTCATTCATCAAATGAGGATGATAAGATCTATCTACTTTAAAAAGTTGGCCAGAGGATTAAATTTTGAGCCAATGTACAAAAAAGGGCTTAATTAATTCTGAAATGTGTTTTATAAAATTAATACATGTATCGTTAAATATATTTGACTCATGGCTTATATCACAAGTTGGTAAACTATGGCCTGTGGGTTTAGCTTGTTTTCGTAAATGAAGTTTTATTGGTCCACAGCAATGATCATGGTTTATTTAATGCTAAGGTGGCTTTTGCACTACTTGGCAGCATTGGAAAGTTAATGCCACAGAGACTGTATGGTCTTGAAAGCTAAGCTATTTATCCTCTGGACTTTGGGACCAGACCTTTGGACTAGAGGTGCGTGTCTGGTCCTATTCATTTGCTACTCAGTGCAGTGCCTGGAACATAGCAGATGCTCAGGAAGGTTGACTGAGAGCCTGGTGGCATAGTGGGTTACACTTTGGGCTGCTAACCTCAGGGTCAGCAGGAGAAAACCACCAGCCACTCTGAGGGAGTAAGGGGAGGCTTCCTCCTCCTGTAAAGAGTTACAGCCTCAGAAACCTCCATGGGCAGTTCTACCCTGACCTGCAGGGCTGCGATGAGTCAGAATGGGCTCCATGGCAGGGAGTTTGGTTGGTTACTGCTGTAAGGAAGGAATTATGCAGCTATATGGCAGTTTTAGTGGGAAAATGCCGCTCCTCTAGGGTAGATGAGCCTTCCGGCCCATCAAGCATCTAGTCTTGGTCCATTTCTTTTCACTCTGAATAGCCAGCAGCACAGTTGGTTAGACAGCCTGAATCCAGTCCCATCCGAATCCTCCACTGTGCTGCCTTTGCCAGTTTTCTTTTCTGAATATAAGCAAAAATCTTCTCTTATTATTGAAATTGGTACACTCACCAGAATCATCACGGTGGTACCATGGTTCAGCTTGTTCTGGTTGGTCCACATTAGCTGCAGGGAGTAAAAGACAGCTGGCTGGGTGAGGCTTTAGAATTACAGGCTACTGTCTCTTTAATGCTTGCTGCTGTTAGTTTTGTAGCCCAAATTTTGCTAAAGGCCTGTCCCTGGAGAAGGATGTCATGCTTGGTAAAGTGGAGGGCAGCGAAAAAGGGGAAGGCCCCCAACAAGATGGACTGACAGTGGCTGCAACAATGGACTCACACATGGGAACAACTATGAGGTTGGCGCAGAACCAAAACTCAAAAATTCAGACTTGCCAATGCTGACTCACCGTGACCTTTGGTGGGTTTCTGACACTGGAACTATTTACAGGAGTAGAAAGTCCAGTCTCTCTCCAGAGCTAGCTGCTGGTGGTTTTGAACTTCCAACCATGCGGATCTCAGCCCAACGTATAACCACTAGACTGCCAGTACGTGGTGTTTTATGTTTTCTATATAGAATGGCTATGAGTCGGAACCAATTTGAAAGCACCTAACAACAACAACAATAACAACAACAACAACAGGCATCATAGCTCAAACAGTAGCGCAAACATGATAATAACACTTTTCCTCTGATTGGCTAGTAAAAGAGTTTATATTAACCAATCAAGAAGCCCTTGTGGCCCCGTGTGTTAAACATTAGTCTGTTCACTGCAAAGTCGGGGTGGTTCAGACCCACCAGGGAGAAAGAGGAGACTGCCTGCTCCCATAATGATTTACAGTTTTGAAAACCCGAAGGCACAGTTCTACTCTGTCTTATGGGGCTAAAGTAAATTGGAACTGGCTTCATAGCCGTGGGTGTAGTGGTGTAATTAGCCAGTAAGTAAAAATTAAGCATTTAGCATGTAGAGATTCTAAGTTGGAGGATGATGGGAAGTTCATTAAACTTTCATTTATTGATCACCTATTAGCTGTGCAACCTGGATTGTACTGGGTTTCCAAGATACTAAGATAAATAAGAAAGAGTTTTGGTCTACCTGTTGGATGAGCATTGGCCTGCTAATACCAAGGGCAGAAGATTAAACCTACCAGCCACTCCATGGGAGAAAGAGGAGGCTACCTGCCCCTTTATAGATTTACAAAGCCTTGGGCACTCTATAGAAGGGCCACTATGAGTCATAATGGGATGGATGGCAATGGATTAATATAAATAAGTCATGATCTCTTTTAAAACACACACAGCTAATGGAAAGTGAAAAAGATTGGACAGGTCCCTCTTTAAATGTTGTGTGTGTGTGTGAGAGAGGGGATTTGCTGGGAGCAGCATTTTGTCATCTCTAGAATAACGAGGAGATTGAATACTTTGGCTGATTTGTGGAAAGTTGAGGAGAAGGGAAGAAGAGAAAAGAGAAGAAAAAGAACAAATGGTTTCAGCAGCTAGAAGATAGATAGAATTGGGTCAGAATTTACTTCTCTGTATATTCTGGGTTACTTAGTTCTAACTGAAGGCACTGGTCTAAATTAATTAAGGCACAAATTACACAGGATATATATGTATATGTATGTATGTATGTGTATATATATATATATATATAGTGTGTGTGTGTGTGTGTGTGTGTGTGTGTGTGTGTGTGGATAGGGTAGGGGACCATGGAGTCAAGACACTTCAAGGTCAGAAGCTTTATTCAAGGCAGGTTTAGATACACTCCTTGTCACGCAGCCTGCATCTGGTGATAAGTTTCCACACAAAGGGATTATTAACAATTATCCGAGGGTGTACAAGGAAGCATTAACACATGAGCCAATTTGTCCACCTGCTGGAGGGGAAGATAAAGTCAGGAGCGGCAGTCACTGGTACATTGCAGAATGCTGTGTTTCAGCAGCTTTCCCAGGGAACAGATGGGAAAGTGTCTATTTTATCTCAGGCAGGGTCAGGCCATCCAGGGCATCATCAGCTCCCATGGTTGAGCTGTCCGCATTTTCCCACAGATCTTTTCCTGGGCTGTGGAAGGTGGTGGTCTTGCCCACTTGCCCAAGGTGCAAACAACTTTGCCCCCACATTCTGTCTTTCATTGAGAGTGGTCTATTCAAAGTCTCTTGTTATTATTGAGGTGTCTATATTCTTTTTCAATTCTGTAAGAATTTGATTGATCTATCTCATTGTGTGCATATGCTTCTTACATGCATGATTATATGCCTTTATGCATAAGGGGTCTTTTTCCCTTGATCATTATAGAGTGTCCATTTTTTAAAATCATTTTTTGGGGGGCTCATACAGCTATTATCACAATCCATCCATCCATCCATTATGTCAAACACATTTGTCCATATGTTGCCATCATCATTTTCAAAACATTTTATTCAAAGGAGATATTTTTATAGATGAGTTTAAGTATAGACATTTCATCTTTATGTGTGGCAAGAGGATTTTCAAAGCACTCAGAAGCCCAAAATATGTACATACTTAGAAGACCTCTCTGGACATTAGCCATTGAAAATACCAGGGTGTGTTACTCCTAGGAAATATGCCGAACAAGGACAGTGGTCTCATTCCATTTGCCTTCTTTAAAATCCACATTGAGTTCTGGTGATTGATAAGTGCTTACTGGTAAACTAGTGGGATTTGACAGTGTTCAAACCAAAGATTTAATACCTCTTTCCATTATTGTACCCTCTCACCCAAAGCTATTCAGAAACATAAAAGGTAAATATCAATGACTGATTTAGGGTTTTTATCAGAGTTAAAGAGCATTTGATGCAATGCATTCCCAGTTCTCTTTGGCTTCTTATTTTATGAGTTTCAGGATTAAGACCAAAAACCCCCCCCAAAAACCCCAATCATTCTTTAGATCATGGCAGTAGTTCCTGCAGTTCTAGTGAGTCTTCATCACACACATACCTCCAAGCAGCACATGCAATACTGTCTGTTGGTCTCTGCTGGTTCCCAGTGAGGATGACAATACCCATCTTGGGTCCCTACAGATTCTTGAAGGGGTGTTTCTAGGGTACTGTCAGAGACCATTGTACCACAAAACTCTGGCTTTACAAACTCAACTTCAAAGGTGAGTCGGACCTTTGAAGAAGAAGGAAATACCAACTTGCTTAAGATATTAGCTTCTTAACATTTGAGGAGATAGTGAATTATCTGGGTGCCCCAGACTTGCTTTTGGAAGTTACCCATAGGGAGTGGACCACAGCTTGAATCATATTTGTTTTCCCTTGAGATGTGTGCATCTCTTAAGACAAAACAAAACAACCCCGTTGCTGTCATTTGCTTTCACTCGGGGCAGCCCTACAAGGGCCAGAGTGGACGGTTCTGTTGGGTTTTCAATGGTTAATATTTCAAACTTATACAGAGAGGCCTTTTTTTCCCCCTGAGGTTGCTCTGAGTGGATTTGAACTGCCAACCATATAGTAGCTAAACATGTTAACGATTTGCACCACCCAGGCCTCCAGTGAAGACTTCGAAATTATTTGAGTGAAGTGAGGAAACAGAGCAGAGAGGAAAAGGGGGTATACGTTCTGCCAGATAGACACTCCTTGTCCCCTCCTCATTCAGGAGCCGGGGGTTGTATTTCACACCCAGTACAGATGGTCCACTTTAACCAGACATTTATGATATATGGCATGTTCTTTTTATGAGTATATGAGAGGAAATCTGGACATTGATGGATTTTGGGGCTCAGATACGGAAGGATGGGATGACAAATTAGAACCTAAGGTCAGACGAAACCAGAGTTACAAAGTGACTTTGATAAAGAGCCAAAAGCTGTTGAAGCTCCCTTCTGGGTTTAGTGGATCTTCCGTACATGTTTCCGGGAGGGATTGCCAATGTGTGTGAGACCCCTAGATGGGTTCCTTTAGTGGCCTGGTGGAAAGATCAGGGAACTGGGTAAGTAGACTCTTTCTTACTCACTTAAGTTGTCTGCATCCAGACATGCTCTGCCTTAGTTACTGAATTTGAGGGCCATCAGTTTTTCAGCTAAAACACAGTGGTGTACTATGTGAATGATAAGATTACTGCTGACACACTTGATTGTCTCTAATATAATAATGGAAGAAGTCTCCCCACATTCCCTAACTCTCTGTGGGCAATGCTGGGGGATTGGCTGGAACAATACTCCCTTATTCTTCAATATGCCAATTCTCTGTGTGTAACTATGCTTTAAAAGTCAGGCTGGAAGGTACAAATTGGGGCGGTGTGGAATGATCTGTGGAGCCGTCAGACCTTTGTTATGTGTAAATTTCACATGAGAATCAATGACTTATGAAGTCCCCCTAGGGGAGAGATTTGCCTTAAGGTACACAGGAAAAGGAAAATTGTCAATTGCTTTTCCAACAAGGCATTTACTTTTAAAGGGGAGGGGAATGATGATTTTCTTTTAATAATGCAAAACCAAAGTGCCCAAAGGTTGATCCAGAACTTATGTGAGGAAATGGGCAGAGAAGAGATTTAGAGGAGATTCCTGCAGAGTTGGAATCATTGATCTAAAGTTCAGATGCAGCTGTAGTTAGATCAGAGATTGGGATGGAGTGTATATTTCTCAGGGAGTGGGGATCTGCCTTTGTCCATCCCTCCTCTATAGAACAGTACAGTACAAAGCAGGTTCCAAGAGCGATGAACTAGCAAAAGTCCTTCTTGCGTAAGACGTACTACTGATAGCTGGAAACAGCCCTGGAGTTGGTCTGTTGCTATAATGCCAATGTCAGAGACCTTCCGTTTCTGCAGTCTTCTTCGACTCTCAGAGTGGCTCTCTGACAGTCAGCGTGGAGAGGAGGGACTAGCTTGATGAAAGGGGCTGTTGGCTTTTGAAAAGATTGTTCTTCTCCCAGAGCAGAGGTGCTCAGCTGGCCCTGGATCTGCAGTGTGAGGCGAAACCTCAGCTTTTGATTGTGTTCGGCCTCATAGGCACTGGGGATTGCCACACAGGGTTACTTGAATAATCTCAGTGGCTGTTTTTTACTTCAACAGTTTTATTGGCATATAATTCACTTAATCATACAATACAAGAGTTCAATCACATCAAGAAGAGTTGTACAATCATCACCACCATCAGTTTTAGAACATTTCCTTTATCCCTGTACTCATCATCAGCCCCCCATTTCCCCTGGCTGACTCTGCTATACCCCCACTGAAAAACCAAGCTCCCTGTCCACAAGCCAGTGCTGCTCAGAGCGACTCCCTGTGGGTTTCCCAGAGTGTAGCTGTTTGTGGGAGTGGAAAACCCAGCCTTCCTCCTGAGGAGCTGCTGGGGGTTTCTTACTGCTGACCATGCGGATCGCAGCCCAGTGCATAATCACTGCAGTACCAGTTACTGTTTTTTATAGATTTACCTATCCAGGATCTTATATATAGAAAAACATTAAAATAAAAAAAAACCAAACACCTAACAAGAGTAACAGAGTAAAACATTACAACAGGAAACATTAAAAACGAGAACAAATTTAAATGGATCGTAAAGGAGGTCAGATGATAGGATGCTAAATTTTAACCTAACAGCATCTGCAACCATTCACTTTCCAATACATTCTGCATGATAGCAAGGCTCCTCTGGTCCATGGTTAGAGGAGATTCACTAGGAGCTTAATCCACGTGTATTTTCCCTTTACATTAAAAAACAAAAAACAAAGCTGAAACAGCTTTAAAATGGGTCAAAGGGGAGAGCAAGTGATAAGATATTATATTTTAACTTACCTATGTCTTCACAATCAACTTTGCAATGCTCTCTGTCTAATAACAGGGCGATTCATATGCCTCAACTATGATTGGAGGGGATTCGCCAGATACATAATCTATGTGGGGGCTCTGCAAATGGATTTTGGGCTTCTACTGCCATCCATAGCCTTCTGCAAACCAGGTGTTCATAATTTAGCTTTGGTACCATCCCCTCTTTGGATTTGGATTTTATTATTTGTAATCCTTGGATCATACAGGCTTCTTCCATGTTGACTTCATTGATGCCTAATTTGTATAGCTGCTTGTTTTCAGACAAGGCTTGAAGACCCTAGATGCTATTCTCTCTGATAGCCAAGCACTACCTAGTTTTTTTTTTTACCACACTTTGCTATGGCACCTCTATCTTCAGTGATCATGAGGGTGATCATCCAGTTTTTGAAAGATTATTTATTCCATCCATTCTGGAAGGCATAGCTAATGGGTAATGAAGACAGACATGGCATACCCATTCATTGGCATAGCTAATGGGTATGAAGACAGACATGATTTCAAATGAAAAGTAGTGCACACATGATGCCAAATGATGACTGACGACTGATAGTGAGTGAAAGCTAGGCATGTCACCTGTGTTGGTTGACAGCTTTCTATATGGAGATCAGAACAAGAGATATTCTGAAGTTTTGAGTGAAGGAAAGCTCCTTGGCTACTCATGATGAACTAGGAACTTAACTACCATGGCTAATAACCCCCCGGGGGGGGGGGGCGGTCTTCAGCCTCATTGCTTCTCAGTGCTTTAAAGAAGTGATGGATTGTGAATCCCTCCACCTGTCTCAAATGGTGGTGATGTTATAGCTAGGAAGACAGTTTCAGTTTTGTGATTTGGAATGTGGCATTGCTCTCTGACTTTGAGTCTTAACCCATGTCAAGTAGGTTAGTTGGTTCTAGAGCCCACTGGGGATTTCTTTGAAGTAAGATTAACTTCTTAATTACTTCTGAAGAAGCTGTAATATTGAATTGTGATCTTTTGAGAGGCAGCCAGGGAGAAAGAATGCAATTAACTCTGTGAATATTTCCTTTCAAATATGAAATGCATACTTCTAGGTAGGATTATTTGACTATTGAGTCCAAATAAAAATGAATAGAGGTTAGTTATAGTAACAGATTTTCTAAAAAGCAAAGTTTTGTTGTTGAAAATATATGCAGCAATGCAACAGTTTCTACAAGTGCAAGTTAGTGGCTGATTACATTCTTCAATTTGAATGACCATTCTCATTCTCCTTTTCTGAGTGGTTCTCCCCTCCTTAACATACATTTATCACCCCATA
>NW_022111320.1:922670-945272 GCF_000313985.2 Echinops telfairi | reverse complement strand
TCATGAGGGAGAGTTTGAGGGGAGGGAGGGGGAAAATGAGGAGCTGATATCAAGGGCTCAAGTGGGAAGAAAATGCTTTGAAAATGATGATGGCAGCATATGTGCAAGTGTGCTTGACACAATGGATGAATGTATGGATTGTCATAAGAGATGTAAGAGCCCCCAATAAAAGTAGTTAATAAATAAATAATAATAAGTAACAAAGCCACATTTTGAAAGCAAATACATTTGGTTTAGATACTGTGCTATTAAAAAGATTCCTGTCTAACTTTCAGAATCACTGTTATCATTTTAATTCCATAGTTAGTACTTTAAAAAGCCTAATGCCCTTTACAAGTTAAGCTAATGTCACTGTGCAGTTTTTTGATGACTTCAAGGGATAGTTTTGGTTTTGAGTCGAAAGATTATCTCATGGAAATTGTATCAGGAGTTCATTCACCCTCTATGGGCTCCAGAAAGTCTAGATTACATACAGTACAGGCATCCTCAAATTACGGCCCACGGGCGACATGCGGCCCACTGAGGACATTTATCTGGCCCACTGTGTGTTTTTGCCCTTTTTGTTTTTTTACTTCAAAATAAGGTATGTGCAGTATGCATAGGAATTTGTTCATAGTTTATTTTTAAAACTATAGTCCGGCCCTCTAATGGTCTGAGGAACAGTGAACTGGCCCCGTTCAAAAAGTTTGAGGACCCCTGGTCTAGAGTCATGAAAATTTGAAATTCTGTTTCACATGTTTTCCCTTTGGATCAGGAGTCTTCTATGAACTCTTGGTTAAAAATGTTAAGTAATAGTAACCAGGCATCATCAGTTCTACTGGGTTTATGGCAAAGGGAGGAGTTGTTCAAGGAGGCAATTAGTCACATTCCTTATTCTTCTGCTACTTCTTCCTCTAGTACACCAGGTGGATAAAGACCAATTGTGCCCTGAATGGCCATATGCAAGCTTTTAAGAGTCCTGGCACTACGCACAGTCAGTAGTTCAAACTCACTAGCCCCTCTCTAGGAGAAAGACGAGGTTTTCTGCTCCAAGAAAGATTTATAATCTCAGCAACCCAAAGGGGCATTTTATTCTGTCCTAAAGGGGTGCTAGAACTGACCCAATGGCAGTGAAAACAAAAAAAATTTTTTTTGAGAATTGCTGAGCCAGATGGTAGTTCATTTTTAATTTTAAAGAAGCTGTCACACTGTTTTCCACACAGTTGTCTGTTTCTGCATTCCCATCAGCGATGGGTAAGAGTTTCACTTTAACCACCTCCTCACCAACAGTTCACTATTTTCTCGGTTTGCCTTCACGGTAGGAGTGAAATGGTATTTCATTGTGGTTTGATTTGCTTTTCCCTGATGGCTAAAGGTGCTGAGCATCTTTTCACGTTTGGTGGCCATGCGCACGTTCTCTTTGGGGAGGTGTCTTTTCAAGTCTTTTTGCCTGTTTTATGATTGTGTTCATTTATCTTTTTTGTTCTTAAGTTTTATATATGATTTAGTTATTAGATTCTTGTCAGATCTATGGTTCCCAAAGGTACTCTCCCCGCCAGTAGCTGTCTTTTCACTCTTTTGTATCTTTTGATGTACAGAAGTTCTTAAAAAATTTTTAATCATTTTACTGGGGACTCTTACAGTTCTTATTCCAATCCTACATCCATTGTGTCGAGAAGTTCTTAAATTTTATAAAGTCCTATTTATTTATTTTGTCTTTTGCTGTTGGTGCTTTTGTTATTATAATAAGAAATTCATTGTTGAAATTTAGGCTGGAAAGCATTCTTCCTACTTGTCCTTATAAGAATTCTATGGTCTTCGTTTGCATACTTAGACCCTTTGTCTGATTGCAGTTTGCTTTTTGTGGCTGTTGTGTTTTTCTGCACATGGAAATACAATTTTCCCAACATCATTTATTGAAGGGACTGTTATTTCCTCATCGAATGGACTTAGCACCCTCGTCAAAAATCAGTTGACCATAGATGTGTGAATTTATTTCTGAAGTATCGACTGCATCTCACTGTTGTATGCGTCTATTGTTATTTCAGTACCAGGGTAGGCTGTTGTGATTGCGACAGCTGTGTGGCATCACTTAACAGCAGGAAGTGCGAGTCTCCCTACTTGTTCTTTCTTTCAACGTTTTTTTTAAGCCATCGAGTCTTCTTCCCCCACAAAGTTGAAGACTGATTTTTCTATATCCATGAAGAAGGCTATTGGAATTTGGATAGGACATGTATTGAATCTCTAGAACACATTTAGTACTATTGATATCTTAATAATATTAAGTCTTCCACCCTATAAACATGGAACTATCTTTCCATTTATTTAAGTTTTTATCTCTGTCCCTGGTTAGATTTATTCTTAGTTATTTTATTATCTTAGGTACTATTGGAAATTTGTTTTTCCAATGTCTCTTTCAGATTTCTCATTGCTAGTGTATAAAAAACCACTTTATTTTTGTTTGTTACTCTTGTGCCCTGCAGCATTGCTAAGTCCCTTTATTAGCACTAGAAATTTTCCTGTGTACTTTTGGGAATTTTTCTCTATATAGTTAGTTATATAGGATCATATTATCTGTGATTAGAGATAATTTTACCTATTTTCTAATCTTGATACCTCTTTTTATTATTTAAATGCTATTAATAACCATTATTATTATTTGATGTGGCTAGAATTTTTAGTAACAATTTGAATAGAAGTGGTCAGAGTGGGCACTCTTGTCTTAGTTCTAATTTCAAAAGGAAAGGTCTCAGTCTTTTCCCGCTAAGCATAGTGCTGTTTATCGACTTGTTGTTTACGTCTGGAGTCATAGTGAGGCGTTCCCCATGCCGTCCAGGCTGTGGTGAGGTTTTCATTAGCCAAAGGTGCTGGGTTTTCTTTCTTTTTCCGCATCTATGACGATGATCTTGTGATTCCTTCCTTTCTCTTTAAAACGCAACAAAACTATATCCGGTGTATTACATTTATTGCCTTTCTAATGTTGAGCCATCCCTGCATTCCTGGAACGAATCATGCTGTCATGATGTGATACTTTGAATATGCTTTGGGATCTGTTCACACAGATTCTCTCTTTAAAGAGCATTCCTTAGTAAGTAATGATAATGATAGTAATAGTATAATGATAATGATAGTAATAGTAAAGATTACTTGTGTGGCTGCAGTCACCTGGCAGCTGGGCGTGGCCCTTTGGTTCGGACTTGAATGTTTTAGAGAATAGCTACCATAGTAATCAACAAATTATTAGTTGCAACCCTATTTATAAAATTTTATTGTTATATCAAGTCATATATTAATTAAAATCTGATGGGTACGATGTTAAATCAATAAGGGAGTACTAACCATAATACCTGCCCTTGGTGATACCAGCCAAATAAGTGCCCATCAATACATTGAATCAAGAGAAATAACAAATTGTTATTGTGTTGGGGCCCATCAAGTTGGTTCCAACTCAGAGCACCCCTATGCGCAGCAGAGCTGCGTAGTCCGCATCCTCCTCCGGTCGTTACGCTGCAGTCCATGCTTCCGCCCCTGCGTCTGACCAGCTCCTGTGAGGGCTTCTTTTTGCTGCCTCTCCACATTACCAAGCACGCTGTCCTGTTCCCGGACTTGATCTCCCCGATAACACGCCCGAAGTACGTGAGACGAGGTGTTGCCACCTTTGCTTCCAGGAGCATTCTGCCTGAACTTCTTCCCACGTAGATTAGTTTGTTCTTCTGGCGGGAATGGTACGTCACTACTCTTTTTCCAACATCATATTTCAATGCATCGATTATGCAGCCTTTCCTAGTGCTTGTCTTGCTTTCACATGCATGTGAGACAATGAAAAATTCTGTGGCATGGATCAGGCACACCTTAGTCCTGAGAGTGACGTCTTTGCTCTTTAACACTTGGAGTAAGTCTGTGTAGCAGATTTGCCCAGTGTAATACATAGTCTGACTACTTGACTACGGTTTCTACGGTTGTTGATGGTGAATCCAAAGTAAATGATATTCTCAACGACTTCAATCTTTTCTCCAGTTATCATGATGTTGTTTATTAGTCCACTTGTAAGGAATCTGCTTTCTTTACATTAAGTTACAATCCACATTGAAGGCTGTATTCTTTAATCTTAATCAGTAAATGCTTCAAATCTTCATCTTTCAGCAAGCACATTTGTGTCCTCTGCATACTGTAGGTTGTTAATAAGCTTTTCTACAATTCTGATGCTGCGTTGTTCTTTATATCATCTAACTTCTCAAATTATATATTTGATTGAACGAGTATATTGAAAAGGATGCAATGTTGATACTCACCTTTTCTGATTTCAAACTACACCATATCCCCTTGTTCTATATGAAAGATAGTCTCTTGCTCTGTGTGTAGGTTCTGCATGAACACAAGTAAGTATTCTGGAATTCCAATTCTTCTCAGTGTCATATGTAGTTTGTTATGATCCACATAGTTGGATGACTTTGTATAGTCAATAAAACAAGTACATTTCTTTCTGGTGCTCTGTGCTTTCAGCCAAGATCTATCTGATATCAGTAATGGTATCCCTTATTCCACCTCTACTTCTGAATATGGCTTGAATTTCTGTCAGTTCCCTGCTGACGTACTGTTGCAACCATTTTTGTTTTATCTTCAGCAAAATTGTGTTTACATTTGATATTAAATGATATTGTTCAATAATATACGTGTTCTGGTGAGTTATTTTAGGCAAAAATATGGTTCCCTTCCCATCAGTTGTCTAGGTAGCTGTCTTCCAAATTTCTTGGCCTAAATTAGTGAGTACATCCAATTTTAACTTCAACATTCTACCAATTTCTGGAATTTTGTTTTTCACTCGTACCTTCAGTCCAGCTTGGATTTCCCTTGAGTTCTTGATCATATTTTCTCTCTTGAAATGGTTGAATGTCAACCTTTTATTTCTTTCTTTTGACACAGGGACTGTGCATTCCTTCCGTTTTCTTTTGTTGTTTCCCACATCGTTTTAGAGCATTCTGGTTCTTGAAGCTTGCATTTTTCCTTTAGTTCTTTCAGCTTGAGATGCAATCCATGTGTTCTTCCATTTGTGGCTTTCTAACTCTAGGTGTTTGCACACGTTCAAAACATAGTAATGTTTTGTCTTCTTGAGCCGTCTTCTGAAATTTTCTGTTCAGCTCTTTTACTTCATCATGCCCTCCCCTCCCCCCCATTCACTTTAGTTGATCTACATTCAAAAGCAAATTTCGGAGTCTCTCCTGACATCTGCTTTGGTCTTTTTTCCTTTCTTTCATGTTCTTGATATTATCCTATAATTCATCAGGTCATTGAACATTAGTGTTCAATGCAGCAGTTCTGCTCTTGATGTTGTCTCTAAATTCACATGGGATGTCCTCAATATTGTGTTGTGACTCTCAGTACTCGTTTTAATTTTCTTCAGTTTCAACATGGATTTACTTGTGAGCAATTAATGGTCTGTTTCACAGGTGGCCCTTGGCTTTATCAAAAAGGATATTTCAAGAGTTATCTTGCAGTACAGCACTGAATGTAATAGGATAATAATGATATGTCTCAAAGAAAGATCAGTTAATACAACTATTTTCCAGATTTGTGTACCAATCCCTAAAGCCTATGATGAAGAAATTGAAGCAATCCACCATTTTTTTGGTTATTGTTTTAGGATTTTGATAAGCAAAAAGTTTTAACATTTTGAGTTGTGCAGCAATGGAAAAAGTGCAGCTAAAATAAATACTTTGACTCTGACATTATTTATTTGTTAAAACCAAACATGGTAAATAGGGTTAGGACCCTTTCAAATAGGAACAAACTATAAAAAGGGTTAAGTCACCTGCCTGAGATCGCACACTCAGATGGTAGCGCACGTGCTCTGCCTACTCTGCCTTCAAAGCCTAACCTCTTAACTGCAATGTCGTGCTTTCTCCCTTCCATGCAAACATTTGTTTAGAAAGACAAAATTCATTAAAAGCCATTCCTAAAGCATAAGGTAAAAGATAAGAAAAGATAAGAAATGGACATAATGAGTCAGTGTAAAAGGTGCAAAAGCACTCTCTTCCTCCTCAAGCCAATAAATGGTGGTATCAGTCATTCCTGCCTCAAATATTTACCCTGCTAGAAGGCATCATTCTAACACTCACATCTGCCCTGTTCAGTGCCCGCTTATCTCCCAAGTCTGTGCACATCGATTCTGCTACCACCCTACGCCAGGTCATTCTCATCTGACTTTTCAGATTTTCTTGCACATCTATTTTTCTTGTGAAGAATCAACTTTTCTATTTGTAGAAACTGTAAACACATTTTTTTCTATTATACTATTATTGTATATGGAATTTTTTACATTCTATCTTCTAACTGGTTACTATCTGAAAATATTTTTTATTTGCTTTAATTTCTATCTTTATCTTAGATTTTACTGTTACAAATATATAAGTGAATATCGTTTTGTTTCCTTTTTAGTTCTCATGACTTTATTTCGCTGACTGTATTGGCTAATAGTACATATTCAACAAAAATAATTGGTAAATTTGCTTCATTCTTGACTTTGATGGATGCCTTAAAATTTTTTTTTTATTTCTCCATTAAGTAAGATGCTAACTTTTGATCTAAAGTAGTAGGAAAGTAGACAGGGATCAGACTTTGGAGTTTAGATTTTATTCTAAGGAGCCTGCAGGATTTAAAATGGGGGAGGCGACAGAATCCCTTTTAGAGAAACCTTTTTAGAGTATACCATGGAAGATGGACATATTATGAATTGAGAGAAGATAGGGAGGCCAACTGGGATGTCATTGAGAGAGGGCAGGAGTGGTGGCTGTGTGTGTGTGTGGGTGGCGTGGGGGGTGGAGAGGGGTAGGGAGGTGGGTCAAGAGAAGCTTTAGAACAGTCTGAAGGTTCACTTAGTGGAACTTCCTGATTGATCAACGTGTGAAAGAAAGATGCCCAGGACAAATAGGGTGATGGTGGTACCATTGTCTGAGAGGGGGAGAGCTGAGAGCTGAAAGAGGCGCAGGGTTCTTTTGGGAGAAGGAAAGTGGGAATAAGGTTGCATTGGGCATGTTAACACTGAGACGTATATTTGACATTAAGAAGAGATTATTGGTAAGCAATTACATATTTTATTTGGGTCCTAAGGGGAGAAGTACATTTTAGAGATATATTTTGGAGTCATTTGCATAGAGATGGTATTTAAGATCATGGTTCTGGTTAATAACTCTAGGGAGTGAGTGAAAGAAATTTATACACTGGAGTTCTGATGTTGTCCAAATGGAGAGATCCAGGAATCTTCTGGAAAGGGAAGTAAGGAGGAATGGCCACTCTCACATGAGAGGCATCAGGTGGCTTTGTTGTCCTATCAGCTGAGAGGGGCGGGGGAGTGTTTTGGGAGAAGGATGTGATCAGCTCTGTCAAATGCTGCTCAGGGTAAATACTAGAAATGGCTGTCGGTCTTGACAACTCAGGAGGTGTTAGGGATGCTTGATCAACATTGTTTCAGTGGAGAGGTGAGGATGAAAACTCAATTTGAAAGAATTAAAGAGAGTAGTTGGTGAAGAAGTAGAGAGGAGAGTTTGCTGTTTTCAGTCCTTTTTCTACAAAGATATGTGGAGACAGGATTGGCATTAGTGAAGAAAGTGGTGTCAAGGGGTGGAATCTTAAAAGGGACTTTTCGTGGCATATTTGAAGACTGCTATGAAATATCTAAATAAACCAAACCCAACCCATGGCCACTAAGTTGTTTGTGACTCATAGAGACCCTGTTTTTCCTTTCTGAGGTTGTAGCCCTTTACAGGAGCAGATAGCCTGAGAAGCTGCCCACCCTGCAGTTCACAGTACAGTGCTCACCTGACAGTGCCACCAGGACTTCTAGTAGAAGCCAAACAAATGATGATACAGAAGAGAGGAAGGAAGTAGAGTATTTGGACTCAAAGAAAGATGAGATGCTATGTGGATTAGGAATTTCTCTCCTGATTGCTCTAATTGGTGAAATAAGAAATAGAGTTATTAGCTGAGAAATTTGAAGGGAGGGACATTATGAAGTCATTTTGGAGCACTATGGAATGAACTAACAAGGGAAATGAAGGCCCATTTGAAAAATGAGGACATAAATTTAAAATTGGCATTGTTCCTGTATTTTGCTCGTCACTGAGTGCAGGCACAGAGGAGGTGGTGAATGAGGACAGAGCAGGGGGCAGGAGCTAATTATGTATGCAGGATTGAGAATTCACAGTTGGGCAAAGGATGCCAGGAAAAGGGAATATGAAAATGGAAGAAAAAAAAGCTAATGATTTTGAATTTCTGATGGGATCAGATAATAGTTTCAGTCAGTGAGGATACTAAAGGAAGGGAGGAAAAGACAAAAGTAAACGAAAAACAAGAAGTGTTGGTTAGTAGGTTGGGCAGCTTGAAGGAGAGGGTTTGGGGAATGGTATGGTAGTACTCAGGTCTGAGTGGAGGACAAGATTAGAAATGAAGTAGTCAATGAACTATGTGAACAAGAATGTTGCCTGGATCATCCAATTGTAAGCCAATATCACCAGGAAGGCTGGCTGATGTATAAACGGAGCCAGGTACAGAAGCTGTCAGAGAATGTGAGAATACATGACAGAGTGATTTATAATGGCAATGCAGTGAGTGTGGAGGTTAATTTTATGTGTCAACCTGACAAGGCTGTGGTGTCTGGTTGTTTGATTAAATATTAGTCTATATGATGCTGTGAATTATTTACATGGAATTAGCATTTAATCAATTGGCCTAAAGTAAGACAGATGACCCTCCATCATGTGAGTGGGCCTCATCCAATCAGTTGAAAGTCTTAAAGAGGAAGAGTTTGCCTCTAGACTATAAATAAACACCAGAATTCCTCATTCTCTGTCACCTGACCTACTGATTTAGGGCACAAGGCTGCTAGAATTTCCAGCCTGTTGTCTGACCTATGACTTTAAGTCTTTCTGTCTCTCTGTCTCTCTCTCTCTCTCTACACACACACACACACACACACACACACACACACACACACACACACATTTGTAGGTAAGTAAAAATATTGCTATAATATTGTAGAGACCTTTATTAAGCAGACATATCAAGTGGTGAAGCTGTTGTTTCTTAACATGCCCTCCATCTACTTTTCTACACGTCTGAAGGACGTGCTTCTATATTTCTAGCCCTTCTCTGGAGCAGTCTGTGCTCCTAGATTTGCACCGTGTCAAACTGGCGGTCTTGGCATCCTTGAAGGATTCAATTCTAGTTCTTTTAACTCTTCTTTGAGTTTGGGGAACAAAAAGAAGCCTGAAGCAAAACGATCGGGGCTGTAGGCTCAGTAGCTCAATATGTCACCCACCCACTGTGCCACCAGGGCACCTTTCTGTGCAGGGGTGCCTGCTTTGTGTGCATTTCATCAATGATGTAGTGCAAACTTAGCATGTTAGCAAGCTATAAAAGGGTCAGAGCTAAGAAACCTGAGGTGGAGCTGTTAGAGTAAGGTGTTGCAGGTGTTTGAGGGATCTAACAGCATGAGTGATTAAAGTGAACTGGCTCCCTACTGGCAAAATGCTTCTGGACTGCTTGGGGAACTGAGGGGCAGGGTTAGGTGTAAAGTCAGATTAATGCTACATCTTACTTGGACTTTGCTCTGCCCTTCTGTTCATTTAGGATGATTTGCTCACTATGTTCAATGAGAAAGACAAATTAATAAGCTTGTTCTGTCTGGTTAACTGCATGAGTCCAATGGTCTGAAGCATAACTGACATAGCTTTAGGGATTCCCAGAGAGAGAAAAGCCTAGGAATTTAGGACTTGGGAACTAGAGGCTTCGCCAGCCCTTTTACTTTACCCTAGAGAAGAATTATATTTTTCTGAGGGTATGTGAGAATATAGAGAAAATAATTGGAACTTTAATCAGCTTCTCAACAAAATGAAAGAGGGTAGCAGGGATCCTGTGTATTAATGTTTCATGCGAGAGCAGTTGGTAAGTAACTTTATATTGAAACAAAGGGATCCCAAAGCAAAGTGAACAAGAATAATGTGTCTACTCAGCATTTCAATTTACTTGCTGAAAGATAGTGATCTCTAGTTTTTTTTATATTCCAATATTAGTTAAATTATATACTATCATTAGAACTTCTAATATACCAAACCCTTCCCCTCCACCAAACGAACCCAACCGCCCCGCAAAACAAACCCTCTCTCCCATTGAGCCAATCCTAACCCATAGCAACTCTATAGGGCAGGGTAGAACTGTCCCTGCAGGTTTCTAGAACTGCAAATGTGTATAGGAGTAGAAAGCCTCCTCTTTCTTCTGAGTAGGGGCTGGTGGTTTTGAACGGCCAACCTTGCTTGCTGTTAGCAGCCCAATAGATAGCCTCCTACACCACCAGGATTCTTTTAGAAGTATATAACATAACGTGAGTCCTGATGGCATAGTGACTTATGTATTGGGCTATTAAGCCCAAGGTCAGCTGTTTGAACACACTAGCTGTTCCTTGGGAGAAACCCCAGGCTTTCTGTTCCTATAAAAATGTACAGCTTCAGAAACCTAAAGGTGCATTTATGCGTTTTTTGATAGGGTTGCTATGAGTTGGAATCAACTAGATGACAATAGGTTTTTGTTGTTGTTTATTTGTTTATACTAATGATGTCATCTTTGGTGAGTTTTCATTTTGAAACAGGAGTTATATCTGTCACATCTCATAGGTCTGTCACAATAGACAAATGATATAATGGAAGTTGAATGGCATCAGCTCTAAAGGGCTCTATGTATGTTTATTAGTGTCATGGTGTTGTTCTGTTTTTTGATGGGGCTGGTGGAGAGGTTGGGACTAGTAAGGAACTGTTTGAAAAAGACCAACAAAATCAAACCCAATTTACTGCCATCGAGCTGATTCCGACTCATCCCAGCAATTCCATGGGGGAAAGACAACGCTTTCTGCTCCCATAACGAATTGCAGTCTCATCCTGTGGGGTTACTATGAAAAAGACCCTGGGGAGTGGCAGCGGTGTGGCATTCTTTCTGCTTTTCCTGCCTTATAGCAGTCATTCCCTGAGTTGGCTGCTTCATAATTAGCATTGGGTTGGTTTTCTCCACTCCCATTGCCATCATCCTTGTCCAAATCCCAGTGGATCGAACAAGGGTACACTAGGCAGTTGACCAAGATGCTATGTGATAAGGAAGTACTGAAATGACTAGAAAGAGGAGGCAGAGGGACTGTAAATCATCGAGGAGTAGAAAGGAAGGACCTTCCCTTCCCCAGTGGCAGGGCTGCTGTGTACTGCAGTATAGGCTGTGCACTACACTCCGGTTGTGCTGAGCACCATCTGCATAGCATCTGTGATGGCCCTCCCCAAAGGGTATGTACCTGCTAGATGGGCCTGAAGCATCTGGTGAGTAGCATGGCCAGCTTTGCTGGTAAGGGTATTGTTTGGGTCCCTGAAAAGAATTAGGTAGGGCTGTGCAGAAGAGTCTGGAGCTGAGACCTGAAGTAACTTTCCTCAAGCAACTCAGTCCTATCGGCAATGCCATGCTGAGCACATACCTAACGGCTGTTGGTGGAAGAGGTGCCCAGGTTATGAGCCCAGGTAACTGCCTTCAGCTCCAGGTGCCTCCAATTATCGCCTCAGCCCCTATTCATGCCTTCCCCAGACTGTCTGCTAAGCCACTCTTAGATTGACTGTTCGAAAGACCAGTCTCATTATATCACCTTTGTGTTATGAGCCTTCTGTGGATTTCTGTCGCTCTGAGGATGAAAACCGATTCTTATTAGCAATGGTGAAGGCCCTCTGAGGCTCAGCCCTGCCTGCTCACCAGCCTCATTGTCGCAGTGGTCTTGCATGGATGGATTGTCCGTTACAGCAGCTCTTCCTCTACCTTTTCCTTGGCTAACTGGTGCTGAGCCCGAGTTTGGAAGAAAAGCTACTTCCACAGAGAAGTCTTCCCCGTCAGCCCAGGCTGCATCAGGGCCTCGGGCTCTGTGTTCTCTGTGTATCCCGCTCTGCCTTGTCAGAGAACTTGGCTTAGTTATCTAGTGCTGCTATAAAAGGAATACCACAAGCGAGTGGTTTGAGAAAATTAATTTTCTCCCAGTGTTTAGGAGATTTTCAGAGTGCTGGCTCTAGGGGAAGGCTTTCTTGTTCTCTTGGCTCAGGAGGAAAGCAAATCCTTTTATCTTTCTACCTTCTGCTGCTGGGTGATCTGCATGTGGTTTGACATCTCTCTCTCCGTCTCTGCTCTCCTTGCTTGTTTAATCTCTTTTATGTCTCTAAATCTCCTTTCTATCTTTTTATCTCAAAAGAGAGTAACTTAATGGACACCCGGAACTAACCATGCCTCATTAACAAAATCGAGAGAGCCCATTCCCAAATGGAATCATAACTACAGGTTGAGAGGTTAGGGTTTATGTACAACACAGGATGCAATCCAGAGTAGGACTTATGACAAATATTAGGAAGTGTGTTGCTGTTGAATTTGTTTAATTTTGATCACCCTCAATGAAGACTGATACCATATCATGCTTACTATTGTATCCTGAGCACCAATCATATATCTTGTATACAGTAAATAGGACTTGCTTGTAAGACTGAATGAATGCTTGACTCTATGGAGAATTGTGGTGCTTTAGGAAATAGAAATTGCACTATGCCTTTTTCCTGCTGCCAATTGGAAGTGTGTTGCTGTTGAATTTGTTTAATTTTGATCACCCTCAATGAAGACTGATACCATATCATGCTTACTATTGTATCCTGAGCACCAATCATATATCTTGTATACAGTAAATAGGACTTGCTTGTAAGACTGAATGAATGCTTGACTCTATGGAGAATTGTGGTGCTTTAGGAAATAGAAATTGCACTATGCCTTTTTCCTGCTGCCAATTGGACATCCACCTTCTTGTGCAAAGGAGGAACCTCTGCTTGCTGGGGAGGACAACTCAACCAGACGTTCTTGAACATTTTGAGGCTCTGAATAGTCCTATCTAGCCCTTTGAGTGGGACGAAGATGGGGCTTTCAACTCCTGAAAAGAATTAAAGTCTTGGAGACTCACAGCGGCAGTTCTGCCCTGTCCTATCGGGTCACTATGAGTCAGTGTTGACTTGTTGGCCGTGAGTTTTGATCCCTTTGGGGCTTTGTTTCCCTTTCAAGGTTGCCACGATCTTGCGGTGGTAAACCTGCGTGTCTTTTGTGTGTGTTCTTTCTATTCAACCTGGTTTGAGGCATATCAGAGGCTTTTAACTGGGCATCCGAAAATCGTCAACCCCCCTGCCCTTGCCTGTCCTAAAACTGGAGAGAAATTTAACTTCACTACTCTGCCTCCAAAGGAGCAGTCCCGTTACTCCCAAGCCTAGGGCTTGTAAGATGACTGTATCACTGACGTTTGTGCTCCTATAAGGATATTTGCTGTTTAGGTGCCATCAACCTGGTCCCCACTCAGAGCTACCCTGTGCACAACAGAACAGAACGTTGGATGGTCTTATGGTACCCTCACCATGGTTATGTGTGAATTCGTGCTTGCAATGCCAACTCATCTCATTGGGGTCTTCCTTTTTTTTTTTGATCACTCCCTACTTAACCAAGCATGATGTTCCCTCCAAGGGCTGGTCTGTCCCTCTTATATCATTTATGAACGTCCTGTCTATACTTCTTTGGGGAGATGTGGTCAGTTTTCTCTCAGTTTATGGTTTATTCAACATTCTTTGTCAGCACCATAATTCAAATGCATTAATTCTTTATTCATTGTCCATCTTTTACACATGTATGAGATGATCAAAAATACCTATGACTGATGGCAGTGGGTGTACGAGTGTGCTTGACACAATGGATGGATGGATGATGATAAGAGTTGTACAAGGCCCAATAAAATGATTTTAAAAAAAGAAAAAAGAAAAAACCCACCTATGGCTTGGCCTAGGTCCTCAACATGCTATCTTTGTTCTTTAACCCTTTAAAGAGGTGTTGAGGAGTCTAGGGAACCCCATGCTGCAGTTCCAGTGTCTTATCTGTTACTGTGTGTTGGGATTGCCTCGAGGGTACAACAAACAACATGCTTCAGGAGTCTTGGTGGTCCAGCAGTTAACTGTCACTGTTAACTAAGGGGTGGCATTTGAACTCACCCAACAACTCCGGGAGAAAGATGGGACAAATCTCCTCTTAAGATGACAGCCAAGGAATTACTCAGGTGGGACTTCTATTCTGCCATCTGGGGTTGCTGCGACTCGAAGAGTGACCTGGCAGCAGCCAACACCAGTGACCTTCACTGGCTGGAGTCCCTGGCCAGCACACATACTCAAGTACTGGACTACGCTGACTCACTTAGAGGGTCCTCACCAGGAAGGCCAACAGCCTGTTTCTGAAACATGACAGTGTGACTGCCCTCTGGAGCTACCTACGCTGAGTCAGAAGGGGTTAGATGGCAAATGATTTGTTTTTGGAGGGTTTGTGTCGCCGAATACCTGTATTCTCCAAGTCTTCAGCTTTTCAGTTTGAAAACATTTATAGATTCCTCTATTACTGCCTTCAGGTAGTCATGACAGAACTGAAAACTCAAATGAATCCTGTCCCGAAGGGAACAGTTAAGTACCCACGATGTAACAGTCTATATTTGTGCAGAAAACTTTCCCCAGAAACGCAACAACTGAACGCACTGCCATAGAGTCAGTTCTGACCCACAGTGACCCCACAGGACAAAGTAGAACTGCCCCATTCAGTTTCTGAGACTGAATTTTTAGTGGAACAGAGAGCCTCATCTTTCTCCCATGGAGCTGCTGGTGGGTTCAAACTGCTGACCCTGTGATTAGCAGCTCAAAGCATAATTCACTACGCCACCAGGGCTCCATCAGCAAACCTTAAATAGTACATTTAAATACTTCATCAATGCATAAAATGGTTTTTGAGTGATTTAAAAAATCAATATTTACTTTCCTATTTGCAGGCAATAATAAATTTTTTCTTAATCTTAACATTAAATTTAAAAAATTGTTTACAAGATTTCTGAAGTTCTGTTTTATTTTTTTATTAAAGATAATTTTACCGGGGGCTCTTACAGCTCTAATAACAATCCATATATCAATTGTATCAAGCATATTTGTACATATTTCTCCATTATTATTTTCTAAACATTTACTTTCTATTTGAGCCCTTCATACCAGATCCTCTTTTTTCCCTTCCTCCCCACTTCCACCCTCAGGACCCCTTGATAAATTATAAATTATTATTATTTTCATATCTTACACCAACAGCTGTCTCCCTTCCTCCACAGTTTCTGTTGTTCCTCCCACTAGGTGGTGGGTGGTGGGTGGTATGTGTATGTTTGTTTATGTGTTGGTCTTTGAGATTGGTTACTCCTTCCTACTCTCCTCCCCTCATCTTCCTCGTACCCTCCTGGTATTGCTACTCCCCTTTCTGTTCCTGAGGGGTTTGTCTGACCTGGATACCGTGTGTCCTGAGTGCTTATCTATACCAGTGTAGCCGAAGTGAAAGGCAGGACTGGGGTTATAATAGTGGGGGGTGAGGAAGCCTCCAGGAACCAGAGGACTATTGTATGTGCCATCAGAGCTTTAATGAGCCCTGGTTGACTCATCCCTTCCTTGTGACCCTTCTGTGAGGGGATGTCCCATTGTCTACAGATAGGTTTGGGGTCTCTGCTCTGCACCCCTCTTTCTCAACAATATGTTTTTGTTTGTTTGTTTGTTTTGGGTCTTCTGATGCCTGTTCTGGTTGTTTTAAAATTGAGTGGATGAGATTTGTTTACCAGTCACAGGTGAAAACTTCCTGAGCATTTCTTTACCAAGGGCCTTTGGAATCTCTGTTTATTTCTGAAGTTCTATGTACATTTTTATTTCTCTCTGGTCTCCTGAATTGGCTGCTTTGTTGATCTGCAAAGGAAATGCAATTTCCTGTGAATTGTATCCTTTGATCTATGTGAAAGATTCAGCAAGTTTGGGAGAAAGGTTTAGGAAACATGCCTAGGCTTAATAGTGCTGTCTCCAGGAACTTTCTTATTAAAATACTATTGAATGAAGCAGTCAAGAGCCTTCATCCTGGGGCCATTAGAGTGTTTGTAGGGAGTTATTTAAGCTGTTAGGCGCACAAATGCTTGTCATTATGCTGGGTGGGAGAGCACATTCATTTTCCTTATTGACTCTCAGGTTAAGAATATATGGAATGGTTTCACTCTCTGGGAAGAGAATTGGAAATCCAGGAGGAAGGGGGTGGTTAATATTGTACAGCTGAGACCAATCTTGACCTGTCTCCCTATTTGTCCTGGTAATAGAGCCTATTTGTTAGCCACCAGTCACTTAGGCTGTCCTGGCCTCAGGGATGGGTGCCTGGACTCTTATCTTTTCTGAGAGAAGTGTCAGAGAATTTGCCGACATCTTTTAGACTCTCCACAGGTATGTGTCGTAATTATTTTCTGTACGTTATTGCTCCATTGGGCTATGTTGCCAGTCCAAAAGAACTGGGTTACAAAGTGTGACATTTTGAAATGTATGTCTCCAGAGTTATTAGAGTGTAAAAGGCATAAGGTTGAAAATAGGGACTGGTTGTATGTGGGAAATCCTGTCTCTTTAGGGATGATTCGGAAGAGGACATGGACTGTGGGGTATTGCTGTTGCTCGCAGATGAGTCTTGGCTGAAAGCAGAGAATACCATAAAGCTGTTTATTGATATTTTGTTGGCTATGCAAAGCTATTTGACTGGTGGTTCATAACAAAGTATGGGTAACATTGTGAAGAATGGGAATTCCAGAGCACTGAATGGTGCACATGCCAGAACCTAGACCTGGAACAAGAGGCATGGCTTAAAATCAGGAAAGATGTATTATTTCAACATAATTATTCAGTCTCTTTGCTGAGTAAGCAATCGTAAGGCTGGATGATCAGAAGAATGTAGGCTCAGGATTGGAGGAAGGCTCATTACCAACCGTTGATATGCAGATGACACATCCTTTCTTGCTGAAAGGGAAGAAGACGTGAAGCACTTACTGATGAAGAACAAGTATGGATTATAACTCAATGAAAAGAAAAGGAAACAAAAAACCCGTAATAATGGACCAATCACAACAACATGATAAAAGGAGAAAAGATGGAAATCATCCAAAAATTTCATTTTACTTGGGTCCATCACCAACACTCATGGGAGTAGCAGTCAAGAAATCAAACAACACTTGGCGTTGGGAAAAGCGGTTGCGCAACACCACTTTGAAAGCACTGAAAAGCACGGGTGTCACATTGAGGACCCAAGCCATGCTATTTTCAGTCACCTCATATGCCCGCGAATGCTGGATAATGAATACAGCAGAAGAGCTAATGCATTTGGATGATTGTGCTGCCAAAGAATACAAAAATTACCATGGACTGCTAGAAGAAGCCGGAATTCTCCTTAGCAGTGAGATTTCATCTCATGTATTTGGACATGTTCAGAAGTGACCCCATGGCACCTAACAACACCACAACCACAGTTAGGAAGGAACCATTCCAGAAGGGACTTGGTGGACCATCTAGGGAGTTTAGGTCATCTCTATAGGCCTGGTACACTTAATCTTCAAGGCTATTTGGATGAGTATCCAGATTAAAGGAGTATTACAATACTCATATGATAATAAAACCTTTGCCACTTTAATAATTTGAAGTGTAAAATTCGTCGACACTAATTACATCCACTATGTGGTGCGACCATCACCATTGCCTGTTCCCAGGCAGGGATTCAGTTCCTCTTCAGCAGTAACTCCCATGCCCTCCTGTCCTGCCCTATTGTAACCACTAGGAAACTTTCATCTCTATGTAACTATTTCATTTAAGTGGGATCATATAATTTTTCCTTTTTGTCTTTGATTTGTTTCACTCAGCATAATGCTTTCAAGGTTCATCCATGTTGTAGCATGAATCATAATTTGATTTATCTTTATAGCTAAATAATATTCTAATGTTTGGATGTATCTCATTTTATGAATCCATCGGTCTGTTGATATCCACTTGGATTTCCAAAGAGATCGGAGTGTGGGAGTTAGGGGATTAGAGTTGCACATTGGAAACATCACTATTGTTAAGGTGCTAGGGCTGAGAGGGTGAGTGAGGTAAGACCATGACGTTAGCCCACATGTAGCATATCATTGAAAAATCTGTTGCAATAGTTAATGTGAGAGTTGTAGGCCCTCTATCGAGCAGTGAAGACAGGGAGGGGAGAGGTGCAGGGGGAGCAGTAGCAGTAAGTGATACTTGGTAAGGGTGTATATAATGTAGAGAAAGGGAGGAAGTCATTCAGGACATTGGGGGGTTGGTGATGCCTACCCATTCATGACACTGCCACCAGGAGCGGGAGCGGTGTATAGGGGGACTGATGATGAGTTTGGTTTTGAAGTCTCTGGGGTGCTTGGAAAGGGTGATGAAGATATCTAAGGCCATTTATACATAAGGATTTGGGGCTTGGGGGAAGCAGTCTTAATAATTCTTCTTCATTTGCCTTATAGGATTATTGTGGGAAATAAAATTATGTATGAAAAGGGCTTTGAAGATTCTGAAGCACTATAGAAATGAAAAATAGTCTTATTTCATCTCTTAAAATCTGGTCCTATGTAGCTGTCCCTCACTAGGAATAAGTCCCAAAGGAATCTTGCCAGATCCCCTGGTCTACCCAGCTCTCTTCAGACACAAACAATTACAGGTGTTTTACTGGCTGGATATTGCTGCCACCACAGTGGATTGAGCTTGATTTTTTGGGGGGCGGGTGGGGACGGGGGGCAGCGGGAGAGATGAGCCTGTTTCTGCCAACAGAAGAGGGACATATTAGGAAATGACATTTCCTTTGCCCTGATTCAGAGTCAGTAATTGGAGAGGTATAATAACAATAGATCAAACATGACTTGGCATAATCAAGATTTGAATTGCCTAGATTGTTTCTTTCATCATATACTTTTTGTGGACGGAATTATAGACTGTTAAGTGCACGTCAGAGGTTGTTCACATGGGAGGTTAATGGCCTGTGCTCGAGAGATCATGGAGCAAGCGCAGTAAGGGCTGTGTGGCCATGGGGAGCCCTTCCGCATTTGCTTTGTGTTTGCCCCTTTCCCATAACTAGGAAATGTCGCATGTTTATGCTTAGTTTAACATCACTGGCTCTTCTTTCTAGTGACTCTGATTTTTCTTTGATATCTAAAACAAAATGATTATATGATCTAATAATAGAAATCAATTCAGGGTGCAGCCTCAGTTACTTTTCTTTCTGGTCCGGAGCTTCTTCCCCACATCGTGATTGGAGACTTGAATAGGATCTTTGTTGCGCAGCATGCCATTGGGGGTGGGTGGTGGGTGGGATGGGGTATTACTGGTCAACGAGGAAGAAAAATAGCCAATTAAATAGAACTCAGTACCTGACTGTCACTCATTTCTTCATTGCTTAGTCACGAGTTTATTTGCTCACATATTCAGCAGATCCTTATTGATTATGCTGTCCGTGCTAGGCACTGTTGTACACATTGGGGGGAATGTAATGATGAAGAAATCCAGATATGTCC
Organism: Echinops telfairi; assembly: GCF_000313985.2. Lineage (NCBI taxonomy): Eukaryota > Metazoa > Chordata > Mammalia > Afrosoricida > Tenrecidae > Echinops > Echinops telfairi. Next base: position 925,819 of record NW_022111320.1, on the reverse strand, counting down.
CTCCTTTCATGGAGCTCCTGAGTGACCTGGTATCATGCTGGCAGGTCCAATGAAATGGTAAAGCACAATATAGATAAGAGGATGATTTTGAGCAGTTCAAGATTAATTTTATATGAACTACGTGTGAGGTGAGGATATTCTGAAGAATTAATGTCAGCACTCAGGTTGAGTAGCAACTCATTCCCAAACTAATAACCATGTATGATTTCTCAGTTTCTCTGGGTCAGGAACTGAGAGATTGCTTGGCTGAGTAGTTTGATCTAGGGCTGTCTCTGGAGAATTTAGTCAGATATTGGCTGGGGTACAGACAGCTAAATGTTTCACTGCGTTTGGAGGGTCCACTTTCAAGAGCACGTGCTGGGGGGACGCCTCAGGTTCTTTCATGTGACCCTTTGCACAGAGTGACTTCAGTGCCCTTGCATCATGGTCACTGGCTAACCGTAGAGCAAGTGATCCAAGAAATCAAGTTGGGAAGTCGCAAGGCCTTTTATGACCCAGCCTCAGATGTTAACGCCTTCACCTTTGCCACGATATTGGTCCTACTCAACTGTCCAAAGGCATGACTAACTGGGAGCTAAGGCTGGATTGGCATCCTGGGAGGGCAGCCTCTCCTGAGGACTGAGTACCACACTGTACAGAACATAAAATTCAAATATTGATAGCTACTTTAAACAGCCCAATAGTGGACTTTCCTACAAGCGATGGAAAGCTTAAAGTAGGTCATCCATAACCACTGTGGAAGCCCTCTGACCCTCCAGGTCTCAAGTTTTTCTAACTTTTCTGCTCTATCATCATCGTTAGTATTACTTGGTCATTGTTAAGGTTGCTATTTAAGAGAGAAGGCTTAGTGGTATAAGCCAAAGGGCTAGCTTCTATCTTTAAGGTGGCCTGTGACGATTAGATGACAGCTAAAGCCCCAAGCCTCCAATTGACCTCCGGATAGCAGGAAGGGTCCAGGACAAAGGGTTCCTCCTTTAGAAGAACTCTCATTTCATTGAGACGAATTCACAGACTTGCATTTATATCAGATTGGCAAGAAGTTTGTCAAATGCCATCTATTTGTGTAAGGAAGGCTGGAAAATCGTGTTTTTGTATTTTTTTAAATCCTAGCACTTAGCTACCATGTAAGAAGAAAGGGAGAATGAAAAACAAGCAAGCAACAAGCAGTATCTGCCGTGGGCAGAAAGGAAACCTCCGTGCTCTGCTTCTCCTGTAGCTCGATTGTGAACTCTCTCCCTTACTTTTACCATCAACGACACACAAAACAGCAAACAATACATTTTTAATGATATGAGTGAGAGGATTACTAGGACCTCAGAGACCAAGAACCATTCTAACTGGAAACATTTTCTTTAAATGCCTGTAGCAATTCAGAAACTATAGGGATTCATAGAGTGCCTGCATTTGAGCAGTTCTCCACTTGAATCTTCTGCTCTTGTCTGCTGCTGCCCAAACCCTTGGACAGAGAATATGTGTGCATTCTGGTCTGTATTTCTAAATTGGGTGAGCTAATTATCATGACATTTGTTGCCTGTTTGCTTACAGCCTTATCTGCTTGAACCAGAGGATATGAAAGTTTGGACTTAGTTCTACATTTAGCCTAATTCCCTGACCATTTCAAAAGCTCAAGCATAATTTTTTTCCTTAGGAGAGAAAGAGAAAAGGAAAAATACTAGTTAGTATGAAAGAGAGGCAGTTAGAGTAAATTGTTGAATTAACTACAAAGACAAGAAGCCTTTAGATAGTGATTCTCGAGCCATATTCCAATTTGGTGAGCTAGACCTAGGTTACTTATTTAGTATTCAGAGGCGGCTTAGACCCTTGTACACAAATTGCAGAAAAGCCCAAGGAGAAGGATATTTGTATGCATGTTTATTAAATTTTTGGTATCTCTTTCCCCTTGGATAGAGACAGTTGACAAACACATAGTGAGCAATATTAATTGGATAATCATAAATCAGTGGGTTGATTAAAAAAGTTTGTTAACATTTAATTTACATATTATCTAGTTCAATGATTTAAGTATATTAAAAGGAGTTGCACAGTCATTACCACAATCACTTTTAGAATATTTTCTTTATTATTGTACTCATTAATAGCTCCTGACCTCCCCCCTAAACATCTTTTGCCATAATCTTAAGAAACTAATAGTTTACTGTCTTTATAGATTTACCTATCCTGGATTTCATATACAGCAACCTTCCAAAATATCAACAATGAAACACAACAACAAAAAGAGCCACCGAAAACCCTCAATCCTTTTTCATGGGCGTTTTGGGCAGTTGTCTGCTCTGTAATGGCTACTGTTGTGTAGGATGGAGTTAGGTGTGATGAGACCCTGGGCTGTGCAGCACAAAGAATACTGTGACCAGCTGCTGTCTGCCCTCAGAATGCAGCGGGAGTCCATTGTGGTCGGGCAGACGGGCTGCTGGGATCCTCCGTTGGGAAATGCATTTTACCTCTGGATGCTACAGGATTGACCCGTGCATGGTAATTGTAGTATAGGAAATCTTGAGGATGTCATCAGGTATACCTTTGTTCTTATAAAAATTGCTTATTGGTAGAGTTTAGGAACTAGTGAAAGAATAGAATTCATTAGACTTCTTTCAGTGAAGACTGTTGGAAGCGCTGAAAGAATCTGCAATTCACCCTGCGTGATTTTCATCTAAAATTTTAAACATCGTTTAACTGATATAAAATTCACATACCATACATTTTCATAGTGAAGTCACCTTTAAAAAGAGTTGTATACACATCCTCACAATCAGTTCTAGTGCCCCCTCCCCTCTGCTGCATTCATTATTTGCTCCCCGCCCCCATCCCAGTTAAAACATTGCCTCAGTTATTGTCTCTATGCATCCAGGCCTCCTGTGCTTCATCAGCTGGGAAACCTAATAGAAACAATAAAATACAAGCACAACAAAACAGATTAAATAATAATAATATCAAGAAAAAATGAAGAGTTAAAAAGCAAAGACCACCAGCAATATTTTAAAAAAACCAGAGAGGAACTTTCTGTCATGGAACAAGTGAGAAATATGAGGGGTAGCCCCCCCAAAAACTTGGAAAAAGCTCCACATGGGGAGCTTTCCTAGTACACATTTTCCCTGCCACACAAGCATCAAGCAACCTGCTCTGAGTCAGTGCAC